>NC_064548.1:17582300-17888246 GCF_023856365.1 Brienomyrus brachyistius
GAAAGTAGTCGAACGTGTGATTGACAGCTCGCGACTACGCCAAGCAGCATGATCTTCATTTCACCCATCGCTAGTGCAGAGCATAATTACCACAATATTTACAGGAGGCTGCGTTTAATTGTGTTAAGGAAGGATCCCGCTGTCTGCTGCTGGGAGAAACGGAAGCTTCCAGACCTCAAACACCATTCCTATATCCCTTAACTTACAGTAATTACTTAGAGAATTACTGCTTTAATTACTAGAGCCTCACTAGTGTCTAGCATGACTGGTACAGTGCAGCGTGTTTATCTGTGTCAGGTGACACAGGAGGGCATTTCACGTCCGAGGAAGCCGGCAGAGCCATATCGTACAAATCAGGACATGCCGAGTGCCGCCATCGAGCAGGAGAAGGCTCAGACGTGCCGTCCGCCAGCAGGATGGTCATGGAGACGATCCCGGGATGAGAAAACGGTCCAAAAACTGTCTCATCCCTGCTTTACTGTTCCAGCTTCTCCTCGTTCTGTGACCATCAATCCATGAAGAGGCCGCCGGACCCCTGCTGTCCATGACCCAATTTCCGACGGCTCAGGCAGAGCATGGCTCTCGTTCCAAAGACCATCAAGAGACTAGCAAGAGGCTGGTAATGGTCCCTCAATAGCTGCTCCAGACTACCTCCTGGATTTTAAGAGGCAGCTGTTACTGGGAGGCAGGGGTGTCATTAGGCCTGTTATAGGGGGGCTTTAACCCCCCTATAATGTTTTTTAGCCTCCCCAAATAAATGTGTATTTATTGGCTTAAGTCATGAATAGTTTGCCATCAGCCTCCACTTGTAAAGACTCAGGCACCCTATCCATTCATCTCTACACCTCTGCTGGGGGGGGGCTTTAAAGTTCTTCATGTTGATGGTCTAGGGACCCACAGAGATGCCCCCACATTTTTTCCCATAAACTGGCCGTCATCCACCCCCCTGAAACCCCCCATCCCTGAAACTGGTTCAGCCTGATGACACCAAACTCAACAAGGATGGAGAGGGGATGGAGCGATTTATCATCTGACGTCGTGACGGGCGCTGCCTCAGCTCTGGCAGCCAGATGCTGCTCGCCACTTGGAGGATGTGAAGGGTTTGCCCTCTTATAGAGTCAAGAAGCGATTTAAAACAACCAGATGAACCTCCTTCTCTGTCACCCGGCAAATATCTTCCGTTTGACTCTCCCCTTGTCTTAAAGGCAAGCGGCGATAACTTGAGCTCCTGCGCTGGACATGTCTGACTCCAGGCTGCCATCTAGAGTCCAAATGGAGGTGGTGCAGCCACAAGAGGCCATTGAAACCTGGAATTAGAGGGGCTTAACCAGCTGACAGATATATCCAGCGGAAGGAGAAGTAGGAAGGGAATACAGACTGGGCTGAACCTCTAAGCACATGGGGAGGACACCACAAATGCACACACTCGCCGAAAGGCATGGAGACACACGCATACGCACACGCACATGCACGCACACATAAACACGCTCCAGTGTCACTCGCAATTGTTTGGAAATTGCTGCTGCTGCAGTGGGGGCTGATCCTGAAAGTCGCTGTGGGTCAAAACTACGTCACTGTACAGTGACGACTGTGCTCCAGGCCTGTAACTGTGCACCAGGACATTACTGACTCCCTAAACTGCCATTATCTCACCCGAGTTGAATGTGGGTGTTTGGTGGCTCCAGTGCTCTGTGTGCTGCGTTATGTAAACATGAGCTGTGGGGGGGGGGCATACTTAGAGTGTAAACAGAGGTAATTTCATGCCACACCTGTGGTGCATGCCGACCCAGACGGCTTATCGCTGCTTATTATCGCATGAAACTCGAAGCAGGCGCACTGTCCCGATTGGCCCCGGAGCGTGACTGTTACCTGGCAGACCCCCACCCCACCCCCACCCCCACCCCCACCCCCGCCATGCCGGCTTAACCATTTCCAGAGCCCTAAGCCGTCATGTCGGCTGGCGTGGAAAGATAAAGGATTCCCACTCTTTGACGGAATCGTGAACACCTTACCGCCCCCCCCGAACACCATCTGTTATCCCGGGGGGCACTGCCTCTAAAAGCCCCCCTCGGAGAGTGTTACGCTGTGGGCCATTCGGCACTCACACAAACAGAAGCAGAACTGCTACACCCTCCGTGAGAAGCTGACAGCATAGCAAGCGCTGTGGCAAAAGCTGTCAGGACTGCTGCTGCAGTCTGCAGTGTGTTCAAAGGCAGCAAGGGGGCGCACTAAGCTGCCAAGGGGCTCTGGAGTGGCAATACATGGGCCTCTGAGGGTGAGAGGTGGAGCAGGACAGCCGTGCCCCCCCATGCTGGTACTGGGGCCCTTTAAGATGGAGTGCTCCTTATTTTCAGCACGGAGGTATAAGATTACCAGCTATTAAAGGTTTAAGTCTGATTTATGCAGGATGTCGGGGCTGACAACCGAGCAGTTCCAAAGCGCGCTCGGCGTTTCTAATCCGGGAGTCTGTGCCTGGTTCTGTTTGCACGGGAGCGACACACGCACACTGCGGTGTGTGTGTGTGTGTGTGTGTGTGTGTGTACGTGCGCGTGTTTGCGTTAGTGCATGGCTGTGTGTCTGGTGCTTATGCCAGCGGGTCACCAAGTCCGGATCAGGGACCCGAACAAAACTGCCGGCTTCTCCTGCCACCACCTCTCTCTGTTCCCCAATCTGCGTCTTAGAGAGATGGACCCCCCCACACCTGCACCCCCATCCTTCCAGCACCCGACCTCTGATTTTCTCTTATCAGCTGTCACGGCGATGGCTGCAGCCGAGCCGAGGGAGAGTCCTGCCGAAATCAGACACCTTCGCAGTGGCGGCGGGGAATGTAAGTGACGTCAGCATCAGCGGGAAGGGGACTCCCGCCACGAGGTCACAACTCTGCCATCCTGCCGAGGCCTCACCATCCATCACTGCCAGACCGAGCCACCGCCACACACCCCGAGCCCATCGCGGCACCCCCGGGGGGGTAGGATTCTCACATCACCGGCCGTCCGTTCCCTAAACTCACTCTGTCGTCTCTGGTCCCCGCATTCAGCGGACGCCATGGCGAACTCAGAGCTCACTCTCACAGCCATTAACCAGGGAATAACCCCCCCCCCCCATCTGTGACTCTCTAGGCACACAGGCAGCTGAGCAGGCAGTACAGATGGCCCCTTATGACCCGGTATTACCCCCCTGTCAATTCCCCCCCCCACTCCCCCAGCCAATTACACACTGCATCATTAAGTCATCAAAAAGCTGTCTGATGCCACTCCTATAAGCGCTTCACTAATGAAGAGTGCGCAGCACACACACACACACACACACGTGCGTGGAGGGGGTCTTCCACACTGAAGGGGGCTTCCCGCAGACACACACAGCCGGCGGGATGGCAGCGGCCTCCGCCTCCTCTAGCTGGCGGCAGAACGTCCTTGGATGTGTCTTGCCTAAACGGGGTAATTCCCGGACAGATCGATGACCAGCTCTGCTTCCGGAGGGTCAAGGCCATTCAAATAGAACAGCTGCCCTGAGCTGTGACCTGGCACCAGTGGGTGTCAGTATCACTGCAAGATGCTGGTCAAGAAATCAGTTAGATTACTATACTGCTGCAGCATGCAATAATACAAAAAACATTACAATACAACAGCAGACAGGACCAGAGGAGAGCAGACAGGACCACAGGACAGCAGACAGGACCAGAGGACAGCTGACAGGACCAGAGGACAGCAGACAGGACCACAGGACAGCAGACAGGACCGCTGCATAAGGCACAATGGAAGCTACTTAATCAGCCTCAGACTCGTCATTATAGTTTTGTCTCCATGGCGATTGCAAATCCGCGGAAATACTCACATGCACGGGAATCTGGGAGCGGGGCGGCAGTACGTCCTTCACCCTCTGCCTGGCAGCCAGTGGGTAATAGCAGCGTGCCCTCTGATCCACAGCTGCTGAGCGCTTACCACAGGCAGAGGGATCAAGGCAGGACGAACGAGCCAATTAACACAGAGGCCTTAACGAGCATCGAGCTCCTCTCTCCACTCACACACACACACATACACACACACACACACACAACAGCCTCGACTGTCCCACAGATAAACACCTTTCTGGTCGCCCATTGCAGGGATTTCAGGCATCATATACAGTCGTCACCCCTGTGCCACCTGTCCCAATCAGATATCTGGGGGGCTGAACCTCTAAGGAGGCGGGGGGGGGGGGGGGGGGCAGTAGTGGATCCACACAATTAATGCAAAAAAAAAGCATAAGAGTATTGCCACACCCACAGCAAAAATATTATAGCAGCATGAAAAAAAAGAGTAGTGATACTTTATTAACCCTCCCGGAGAAATCCTCTTTTTGCCTACCCCGTCTTGCTGTCCATGAGCAGCACAGACACACATACAGGTGAGGCTAAGCTTGGGGGTTATAGCACGGGGTCAGCTTAAGGACCTTGCTAAAGGGTCCAACAGCAGCATCTGCTGACCCCAAGATTCGAACGGCTGACCTTCCAAAGACAGACGCAGAGTCTTAAGGCACTGAGCCACAAACCACATCCCACAGACAGCGGCGCGTATCCAGCAGTCACATGATGGACGTCATGCATGCTGACGCAGAGCTGCCTTCACAGAACCTCAGACAGTGCCGCTTCCCCAGGCCCTCGAATTCCCACTGCACATCACGGAAAACACAGACGCCCATGTTCCCCGTTCAGAAACGCCCCCAAGACGCGCTTGCTACTTGAGTGGTGTGAAAACGCCTTGGACATGCCGGGCTCAGGAAGCACAAAGCCTTTGGGCTGGGAGGCAGGGGGGGGGGGGGGGTCCCCATGTACCTGAATTGACAGTAGAGAGGAGCAGATCAGGACCACAGCGTATCACCGGCCCGGAGCTGCTCCTGCACATCAGCCTCACTGAATATAAGCAAGATGTGGCAGCCGCCCGCACGGGGGAAGGGAAAATATCACGGCGAGGAGCGACACGATTCTGAGGGGAGAGGAGATCAAAATGGATGGTTCTGCTGTCTTTCCCCGAGCGTGTGAACCCAGAATGGAACCACAGAAGAGTGAGAAACTGCACAGCCCCCGCAGCCTTGTGTGCCTCTGCACGAGCACCTTCGCGTGTCATTTGTCACTGCACATGCCGTGTTCTTTCCCCCTTCTGGTGACAGACAGACAGACACACAGACAGACAGACAGACAGACAGACAGACACACAGACAGACAGACAGACAGACAGACAGACACACAGATAATGACTTGATTAAAAGCGCTATTCAGCAGTATCTCCAGAATCACGATACAGTCGGATCACGGCGGCGCAGACGATAAGGAGGGAAACGCGTGATTTATTTATGGCCCTGTTGAGCCCATGGAAAGGAGAAGGTTTAATATTAATAAGCAAAGGAGACTGGCCTTGGTCTCAGAATCATTGTGCAAAGACAGACCGAACTCCGCTGCCTGAGACCCAAACTGGGTCACGGAGTCTTTGCCTTACATTCCGGCATCATGACGAGCGCAGTTATGAAGGGATGGAGCCCCAAAGCCCCTGCAGAAAGTGCCGGGCTCCATGTCAGCGAGAAGGGACACAAGCTGGGTGTCAGGCAGAGGAACATGTCGACACGTACAGTCCTCTGGTGAGCACCTTCAGCGTGAGAGTGGGAGAGACTTCCATCGGTGTCTACGAGTTTCTACAAACACCGGGACGACTCATCATGCTGGATGGAAATACCATTATCTCTCCCTCATCATTTCAGCTGTTTTGCCTTCTCATATGTATATGCAGAACACAAAATGAAAAGATTCTCATCAGTAGAAAAACATACATATTTGGCATTGAGACAAAATATGCAATTCTTCCACAGAAAACTTTTCTGACATCGTTTCCTATGATGCTCTGAACTGCTCAAAATCTCTCATCAAAAGGCTCATCTAATTGACAGAATTACCTTTGTTTCATAAAGAATCAAGGAGCACCAACTTGTCAGCCCCTACGACAGGACTGTCTGGTTCATGCAATCGGCAGGTGATTAGTACGGTCTGTCTAAGCTGACACTCCATCGGATACCGGCGCGGTATGAATGATGCAAGAATGAAAGGTAGGTCTCTCCATGTAGCTGTGATGCCAAAGGCCATGCGAGGGTGTGCAGCACAGGTGTGTTGTGTAAGCTAAGCCGTAAAGCATTTTCTGCGTAGGAGTGCTGAGTCAGGTAAGCTGAGTCTTCCAGTTGTGCAAGACGGGTTGAGAAAATGTCCCGTGCGGGTGTGTGGGGAGATGATTAGTGTCTAAGGAGCTTAAGAGCTAATAAAAAACACAGCACTCTGTCAGTCCAATAACAGCCTTTTATAACATAAGGTTATCGCCCGGGCTTGGAAGGCAGAGCTCGCGATTCTTAACTGGAGTGGTACGGATTGTGACATTCAAAATCCAGACGAACGCTGGACGAGATGCTTTGCGTATTAGTCACTGCCGGGCTGTGGGAAAGAGAAAGGGAGTAATGGGAAATGGGAATAGATCTGTAGGGGAGGACCAGAAACAGAAAGGGCTCACCGGACCGGTGGGGTGTGGAGAGTGACATCACGGTTCATGTAAATGCTTGTAAATAGATTCTCCCTCTGAGACGGGAGGCTGGAAAGGTCAGAGGGGGAGGAGAGTGTAGCAGGACATCGACACGGTCAATGCGCTGGCGCATCTGGCCTAAACCTTCATGCGTCACCGATGCAGCTCCTATCAGCACTGCGGGGACAGATTCTCGCATGGAGAATCAGGCAGGGTGAACACAGCGCAACGCGGGCCAGCCCGCCACAAGGAGGATGCGGGCTGGGCCTCAAGCAGGGCCCTCGCTAGCCCATATGATCCTCAGTGAAGGCTTCGTTAAGAAGGAGGACCTCCCACGTGTCCCTGTACGCCTCTAAAGGGGCTCCGGAGCCCCACCCCCCCCCTGCCTGAAGGATTTCAATCCACCACGAGTGATTTCTGTAAGGTGCGGCACATATCCCGCAAATGGTGTGTGACCTCCTACACCCCCCTGACTGGGTGTACAATCCCCCCTCCCACACACACATCCCACCCCCAGGACGTCCTGTGAGATTCAGGGGCTCCAGCATTTTAAAGGGTTCCTTGAATATATAACATTATGCATTACAAGTGTGGGCAGGGTGTGGGATTTATAGCTACCCACCCCCCACTGGAGATTTTTATTTTTTTTTTAACGTTGCTAGGGATTTATAAAGATTACGCAATGAGCAAAACTACCAGAAAATGTAATCTGAATCTAAACCTTAAAATAAATTCCAGCCAAACTCCGTCCAGCATCATCCACAGTCCTCCTGCCCGGCTTGCGTCCCGCATGCGGTTACCACCGCCATCCCGACATTAAACGTGGAAAACGAACGATCTACGGAGCTCTCCATAGCTGAGCGACCGGCTGCCTGGCAACGTCGCCTTGATGGGCTGGGCATGCCAGTGGGCGCGTGCGCCCATCTGCCTGGGAAGCAGAGTGCCTCCCCCTGCCTGCGAAGGCCCCGCCCCCTGAGTGGAGGTGGGGGGTATTCCATGTTGCAAATCAGCTGCGATGGTGAAAGAGACATGCGACAAACAAAACAGCTTTTAAGATGAAGGGGACAGTGAAAGTGGGGGCCTTTAGAAGGAGGATGGCGAGAACATATGCAGAGGGGACAGACACCCCCCCTCCCAAAGACACCCCGTCTCAATCACACACTAAGACGACCAAAACCCTTTATAATAAATCTAAGGGATAAAAATGGCAAGGACGCTGATGCCGCGTGGAAAGTGAATGTAAGGACGGCCTTTTCTTTATTCCACGTGAATCCTGATTCCATTTACGTTCATTTATTTCACAGATGCTTTTATCCAAAGTGACATGCTGACTGCGGATGAAGAGGGCCTTGCTGAAGCCGCTGCCAACCAAGCGACTGAAATCGGTGACCTTCTGATCGTGTCAGAGACACACACAGCTTCCCTGATCGCGATTGTATGTGTCAGAGTACAGGCCGCGAGGAAAACACACCCCAACTGCCAGGAGCTCTGTCCGCTTCGAACCGCAGCCGGGCTGCTCTGTTCAGCATTTACCAGCCTCAGACGGAGGACCGTGCGGACAGACAGACAGACAGACAGACAGACAGACAGACAGACAGACAGACAGACAGACAGAGAGGCTGTATTCGGTCGGCCTGAAAGCCAGTGAGATTCCGCTGCAGGCCATAAAGCGCTAAAGGCTCATGTCTCTGGGGTCTGTTCGGGGTCAGCTTGTGATGACAGCAGGAATTACTCAAACACACATCATGTGACGACTTGGGGCTTATGATGTACGGCGTGATGAAACACAGGGTCCCTGGGCACGAACACTCCGGTCGGCTCCGAACCCAGCTTGCTCTCAGCGATGCAGAAGATGGATCCTGCTTTAGCTTTTCCGAAACACCACACCACCATCTTCTGCGTGGGTGTACTGAGTCAGGTGGGTCAGGCACGAGGATTCACTCCCAGAAAGCCGACACGGGGTGATGTCACCCTTCCTGGGGAGGGACCTGAGGATCAGAACATTTCCAGGTGCTCGGAATTCTCCCTCTTTCGCTTTCATCTCGGCCGATACACCTCAGGGATGAGGACCGAGTTACAGTATCTTTACTTTGAAGTTTTCATTTTAACCCCCCCCCACCCCACACACACACACACACACAATACTGAGCCTTTACCACCCCCCCACCCCCCACCCCCCCCCCCCAACTTCAGACAATGAAGACACAGGCATACTGACTGCATGAACAGTCATGCACACGCTCTGACAGCAGGCATTCTGCATGGGGAAGTACATGCGTGTGTCTTAGCCCCCCCACCGGCAAAACACACAATCTTTCTCATTACATGTTAAGGGGGAAAACCATACAACACAGTCCAGCCATCCATGAAGTGGAACTATACATACAAAATGTAAGAAGGAACAAGGACAACATACAGGAGAATTTACACAGATCTCATTAATAATGACACAGACAAGCTGACCTAACTAACTAGTTTACATACCTAGTCAATAACTACATTAAAAGCTTACAAACAGCTCCATTAGCAATCAGCAATAACTACATTATTACAGACATCTGAACACTTTAAAATCACATGACCCTTATCATGTGAATCTCTGTCACTCGATGCCACCATATGCCACCTTAAGCAGATATCAGGCTCCTAAATACATGCATTCTTTGCAGTGAGCTCACACACACACACACACACACACACACACACACACACACAAACTCATGCCGATCACACTCTCCACTAACTCCCCCTGTGTTTGCAGTTCAATTTTTCACGAACGTACAAACAAGTCAGGAGGATTTTTTGCTTTTACAGTTCAGTCTGTGTCCTGGCTGTTCCCCTCTTTGTTGCCGGTTTAAAAATCAAACAGAGGGTGACTCCAGGCTTTTCCACTCCAGTTCACTCACCGTGTGACCGCGAGTACGGAAGGCTACCCAAGGCCCCGAAGGCTGTTTAAGGCTATACTTAGCACGGGGATCTGGCCGCTCGAGTCGTCCCACATAAGTGATCCAGGCCGGTTGTTCACAGTCTGACAGTCATATGATGGTGCTGCCTGACAGTGACTAAGCAGGAAAACCACCCTGATTTCACCATTGCCATTAAAGAGCTCATATTTTAAATGAGCAGGACTCACTGTGGCAGAACTATTGAATCCCTCAGTGATTTTTTTTTTCTCAGCTGTCGTGAACAAGGCTGTTCAGACATCCCTGAATCTCATCTCACAGAGAGACTGACCACGGCCTTCCTGAGGAAGATCTGGACCACCCAGGTCATTAGATTACATTTTATTTCTTTAGCGGACACATTTGTCCAAAGCTGTGTTTTTGAGAACACAGGATTGAGGGCTAAGGGCCTTACTCAAGGGTCCAATGGTGAAATCACTCTGCAGAGCCTGGGAATTGAAACGGCCACCTTCTGATCACAGGCACAGCGCCCTCTAGCGAACCCATGAAATCATAACTCAGGAGATTCAGTTATGGACCTGTGCTGGGCTGATGACTGGAACTTTCTACAAAGGTAAAAGAGAATTTCCCCACTGAGGGATCAGTAAGTCCTGTTCTGTCCTGTCCTATCCAAAGGAGCCTAGCAGAACCAGCCATCTGCATTTTGAGAAGCCGGGAGACCCTCTGAGTTCGTTGTCCTCTTTGTCACACGCCGTTAGTCCAGAGGGCAGGGCTAGAGAGGACAGAGAAGCTTTTCATGGGCCAGAGAGGCAGGAATGGCGCTACGGCAGACTGTGGATTGTGAGGCTGTCTCTGGGTTAACGAGACAAGGGGGATTCTGAGAGGACCACCGTGAATGCCAGTGCTCAGAAGCGCCACTGTGCAGCAAGCGGGACAAAGAGAGCTGGGAGAGGAATGTGATATTTCGGTACCAGAGCAGCCTGTTGCAAAAGGCTCCGTCCAAACAGCACACCTAAGCGCGGCTCTACCGAAACAAAACCCCACTGGTAAACCAGGGTGCAGGAGTCAACTGTATATGTTCTAGAAATTTCTAGAAGCGCCCGCCCTCATCGCCGAGAAGAAATAAGCTGAGACGCTTCCACAGAGGCGTAATTGCAAATCTATTTCAACAAAAGCCATCTGCTCTTCATTCTGTGACAGTCAGCCCTCCCAGAATGCATCGCGAAGTCTGGGCTTCACCAGCAGAGGCTCACAGGGTACTGCTAATGATTCATTCTAACCCCCCGCCCCCCCCCCGTTTGCTTGCTTTTTTTCCACTTCCTCATTACGTGGCGTGGAGGTGGGGGGATTTCCCCCCGTAAGTATAAGCTGTATTGCCGCACACCACCCACCCCCACCTACACCGGTCTGAGGACACGGCTGGCAAAACTCCAGATGAACCACTTACCTCACATCTGATGATCACTGAAGATCAATTCTATGTCACCGCTCAATGGCAGTGAATCTTATTATAGACAATGGGCCTGTGAGTCTCCCTGTTCTTATTTATTTGTGCCGCCTTCCTTTGTCCTGTTTGTTTTCCCTAAATCAATTTTATTGGACACGCATCCACCCCGCAAACAGCCTCTAGAAGGGCGTAACTTCTCTACCCCACAGCGGTACACAGCCTGTGCCATCGTGATAGAGCACAGGGGTGCTGTTCAGACAACAGGGTCCCAGTGTGACGAGCAGACAAGCAGGTTCATTAATTCAGGGATGGGTAGAAAGTGAGAGGAATCCCTCCATCTGCGTGCAGGGTGCGGTGGGGGGGCTTGTGTCTTTTCACAGCGGCCTGCTCCACCATCGCGGCATCGCGTGACCTGCGGAGAGAGTACGCGATTGGAGGGAGAGTGTGTTACAGAAGGCTACGCGCCCCACCTTCAGAGGGCGATAAGGGCATTGTAGGCAGTCATGCGTGATTCGCCGAAAATGGCTGGACAAATAATGGAGAGTGGCTGAGGGGCTGCTGCTCGCGTTTCAAGTTTGTTTCCTGGAAATCATTCCAGGAGGCTAAGGACGAAAGCACCTGGAAACAGGAATATGGAAGCATAAAGAGGTACCGGGCAGGGGGCTGAAGGAACTCAAAAAACAGTCTGCTGGGATTGTAATTCTTCAGTTCGAGGTTTACTGGGGAGAGGCACGCTCATCAGCTGTTGGATGAAGAGTATCCGATGGGGAGGAGGTGGTCATGGTTACCATAGCAGCCCCACACGATGTCAATGTGGCATTGTTTAGATAGTATCATTCTTAATACATAAGGCTGAATTAGATTTTATTTTGAACAAAATGGGCATTACTAATAACACTGCTTTCTTTTATTATTTGCATCAACATCCAGGCTTGCCGACACACGGTAAAATGGGATTACCAGCACAGGCGGCCATGACAGCAGCATGGCAGCAGACGCTGCTCGTCGCATTTTCTGATGCGGCAGCCCAGAGCCTGCTGCCATGCACGCCTGCGTCTGACCAGCCAGGCCGCAGCTGTGACCCCAGCGATGACGGAAAGCGCCCAGCACAGACCAGAGGAAATGAGCTCCGGTGCTGCCCATCTGATTAGCTGGGAAAGTCTATGCACAACACTGGGCTGGTCCAGGTCCACCGAACAGCCGACTGCCTGTCTGAACTGCATGTGGACACCAAGATACACCAACATACACCAAGATACACCAAGATACACCAAGATACACCAAGATACACCAACATACATGGCACCTCCAGTCACCCGAGGACATTCATACAGCGTTTTGTCAAATTGACACAGAATCCTGTTTAAATAGGAGCTCATCGCTTTAACGGCAACACTACACTCCATTTTAGAATTCCTTATATATCATTTTCCCCTCTCTCTCTCTCTCTCTCTTGCCCCCTGTTGCTATACTGTCTGCTGTATATCTGCTTTAAGTCCTGTGAAAACCCTCCCCATCACTACCGCTGTATCTCACACCATGGCGCTGTGGTGATGCTATTTCATGCCACTGCATCCCTATATACGGATGGTTTAACAATAACGGCAACACTAGACTCGACGTACATGAAGGGGCAGGGTGACAGGTGTATGTCTATGAACTTCCATTACTATGGTGCCAGAGGCTGATACAGACATATAAAACCTATAAATGACCGTCATGGCTGGGGAGGAAGCCAGGCAGGACCCCCTCCATGGGACCCACGGTCTCTCACCAGCGCCCACTACTGGAGGTCTTCATATTAACCATCAGGTCATCAAGTTCCAAGATAAAGAGGTCTTATTCACTAAAGAAGGCAGAGTGGCCTCCCAGAGAAAGGCTTTTCCTGCACACTGAGGACAGTGTACACAACTTGTCATATTCCTAATTGCCCAATCTAGGTTCTCTTAAGAACATGAATTGAAATGTTTTGCTTACCATGCTCTCATCCTATCAGTGTGAATCCGGCACCTTTCCTGCAAAACTCTATTTTTAAAATGATCGATAGTCCATCATGGAGCACTGCCTGCTGTGCATGCTCCGCCCCTTACAGACAGCACTAATCAACACAGAGCCACAGCTCTGCTGGTGGTGAACGCGCTCGTTTCCGGGCCAAGAGAACTCTAAGCTTGGGACACACCGCAAGAAGCAGAGGGAGGGTCCTCGGGGGATGTGGACAAAGTCAGGAGGGTGACAAGAAAAGAAAGCCAGGCGCGTAAAGAACCGACATCCACAAACAAGAGAAGTCACAGACGAGCGATGGCAATCTCTTTTTTATAAGTGGTATTAATACATTACTCAAAAATAACGTATTAGTATAAGATGGATATTAGTTCTTGTTTGGTGTCGGTTGGCTGAGCGCTTAGTGACGAATCGACAGCTTCGAAAAGGTTTCACACCAGCTGTTCCCTAGTTTATTAATCAGCGGCACATCGTTAAACTTTAATCAGGGCACAATTGTTGATTTTGCATCCTGCTCCCCCCCCGCCCTCCACCCCTTTTTCCTCTCTCCACAGGAGCTGTCACTCACATCCTTGGGAGCCCCCACAGCAGACGGGAGCATGTAGGAGGGGGGGGGGGGGGGGGGGTTGGTGCCTTCTGGCCCGGCTCATCCGCGGGTCCGGCACAGAGCAGATCAGACAGTGGGCGCTCGCGTAGCCTGTTAGCGACACCGTGGTGGCTTATGACGCAGTCAGGCTGGGGGGGGCACGGTTGCCAAGGGAGACAGTGACCTTCCGTCGTGATTCAGAAAGCCCGGAGGTAGTTAAAACCGCAGCTGTACGCCGGCTCTAAGTTAGTCTTCATTACTGACGCTAAAATAAATGCTGATTAACAATGAGGACAATCACGAGAGCACTGTGGCTCATTTGCGGGATCGGCTACAAAGTCTGCCCCTGCCGTTTGCAGGACTCTGCGGGACAAACCGAAATAAAACCGATCACCGAAAAAATTTAAACGGAGACCACGCTAACTGCGCAACAGGTATGAGTCCAAAGACAGAGCTGAAAGTAGGACCAGGAAAAGATATGCAATAGAACACAAGGAGAAGAAGAAAAAAAATCAATCGATATCCATTGAGAATGGCAGGAGTGGGGGGGCGGGAACACAAGATCAATGGCAATTTATGAGAGTGAAGCATGGGGTCCGGGGTGTAAGCGGACTAGATGTTCCTAATTAAATCGAGATGAAGGCATTGCCTGATGGCAGAGCAGGAGCACAATGATAGAAGGCCAGTCAACCCCATCACATGGGTTAAAGGTCATGGGCCGCGTCGCCCCGAGAGACACCCTTTAACCTCAGCCCACATGGACGTGAGAGGAACACGCGTATACAAGCATGTCTATTGATGAGTACTGAGGACTCCACCCACTTTGGGGCCATAATTCATAATTCATCTTATCTTTAGCCAATGATATGTTTTGAATTGGTGAGTGACAGGGAAGGGAACACTCTGGGAGCCAATCAGCTTTCAATTTGGGCCTATGCCCTGGTGGTCCAGCCCCTGTATGCACATGGCGTACTCACACTTAGATCTGATTGCCTTGTACCACGTCCGTGCACAACTGTCCCCTCTTCCCTCTGATCTGCCCTCACTTTCCACGTAACGATCCTGGCCCGAGAACACGTTTGTCAACACTGTGTGACTTATAGCGCTATAGCACAGCACAATGGAATTCAGGATTAATGTCCTTATTTTGCAGCTAATTTGAAATGACATTATGATATTTTCTAGATCCCCGTGGGGAAATTCTTTTTGCCTACCCCATTTTGCTCACCATGACACACAGACACACGTGTAGGTGAGAGCAAGCTTGGCAGCGAAGGACAGCGAAGGACAGTGAAGGACAGCGAAGGACAGCAAAGGACAGTGAAGGACAGCGAAGGACAGTGAAGGGCAGTGAAGGACAGCGAAGGACAGTGAAGGACAGCGAAGGACAGCGAAGGACAGCGAAGGACAGTGAAGGACAGCGAAGGACAGCGAAGGACAGTGAAGGACAGCGAAGGACAGTGAAGGACAGCCACCTGCAGCAGCACCCATGGAGCTGGAGGATGAAGGCCTTGCTCAAGGGCCCACAAATGTAACTATTCTATTGAGGGCAGGATTGAACTAAGGGGTCATTTGGAGCACATTTTGGACATGATGACTCACATTGATTTATTTAGTATGCATTGGACATTTAAGACGACCTATATTTTACCAAAAAATCATCAGCCCAAAGCAAATGCTATACCTGTGGCATAGACCAAAAGTGATCCTTATTGTGAAATGTTCATCGCTACCCGATCTGTACATTATACCCTACCTGGACTGTTCCATCTGGGTTCAGTTTATGTATAGTGTGTATTTGTGCATGTGTGTGCCAGTCACATCATCGACGTCTTGTTGGTGTTCCATGCCCAGGTTAGTGGTTAGCAGTCACCCTGGGTGCGTACTGTGCCCTACTCCAACTAACCATGCTCGGTCCTCAGGCACAGTATGGAGCGATCACACTAGTCAAACGAACTGTACTTTGGGGGGTCAAACCTGCTCTTGAGTACACCTTAACACACCTGTCTCACATATCCTAAAATAAAATGTAGGTGTATTTGACATTTGTACAAATACATCCTGTCCGCGTTTAAGATGCAGACTGGGTGAAAGTGAAGCTTGGGGTACGACTACAAGGTCAGCCATTCATCTGGTGCCCCTCGGAGCATTTTTTTGATGGGGCGTAAAGGGCCCAGTGGAGATGGAACTATTCTGCTGAGGACGGGATTTGAACCAGTAACCTTCTGATCACAGACAGAATGATCTAACCCACTGAGACTCACCACACCCCTCCTCCCGACCCAGCACCCATCAGAGGACACAGAGCAAGATATCCTGTGTTGTCAAAGCATTGGCTAATGACTGAGAGGACGCGACAACATTCTCACCCATGGCTCAATAGCCTGGGAGATAAACATGACCAACACTCATCGCGGGGGTGCCGTTTTTCGCAGAATGTAGCACTGAGATTCTGTAAAGCTGTATAATAAGGATAAAACAAAATGCATCTTTGGCAGCGTACATGAAGACGTGCTGAGAAAACACAGGCATGCAAATTCCGGAGGGTGACCGATGGGCTGTCCAACATTCTGCCTGCGTGAAATTCATAAAAAAACACGAGTAGCAAACGTGAACCTAATTTCTTCGACAATAACCTTCAGAAATTGCAAAAGGGCCAGCAAGGTGACTGCAGCGCGCAGCCATTTAATCAAGCGTGGCCCTGCCGTGGAGAAGAACCCCAAGGGAGAGTGATAACGGGCTCCGACCACAGCGTAAAGAACGACAATCCACTTTGTCTGAGACACAAAGGGTCAGATAAGGAGCAAAAAGCTGAACGCTGACGGAAATCGCTCACATGCATACATATATTTTGACAACCGAATTTCTATTAAGGATGCAAATTAAAAACTCATAGGAAGGCCCGTCTTGAGTGTCCGAGCGGCTCGGAAGAGGTCAGATCTATTTCGGGAACATCGAGCGGGAAGTATCCACAGCACATCTAGCAGAGCCGTCCCCCCGGTCACGCCCCAGCCCGCCGCTGGCGAATCGCCATAATGAGGCGCTCGCTGACCTGCCCGCACAGCCTGCCAAGGGAAGGTCAGAGCTAATCGAATTACCCGCTTCCGTCAGGGCAGTCTTCCACCGGGGTCAGCTGCCATGCAGCACCTCCGTGAGGAATTGATTACGGGTTTGATTCAGAGTGCAGCCCCCCCCCCCCTCCACCCCCGAAACCTTGGGACTGAATAAGAGGTCGAACAATGGACTGACTTGGACAGGAGGTACAGGATCGAAACGGCATGAGGCGAAGAGGTCAATCGATAACCATGCACAGTCTCCCTAACAATAAATAATAATAATCATAAAATAATCTGGATATTTTCTGGGTCGGTACAGTGTAATCCTTTCTTAAAACCAAGCCTTGTGGAAAATGCCTAGAAATGATTAGTGTAAAGGATGAAAGGAAATCGTGTGAAATGATGAGTGAAAATAAGATTCTGTGTATGTCTGTGTGTGTGTCGGGGGGGCGGGAGGCATTTTATCAAGCTGTATGAAGGACAGGGTGATGTGGAGGGGACCCAGGTGGCCAAGAAGGACCTGACACCGAACTCCGGCGAGCAGCTTTGATGCGGATACCGTGGAGGAGGCAGGCTGACGCACGCTGGCCTTGCCGGAGCCCCAAGGTCAAAGTGTTTATCACAGTGATCCTTCATCTTTCACGGACGGGGAGGGATGAATACCTCCCCCCCTCCCCCCATACACACAAACACACAGACGATGCAGTGTGGGCCTCCCCTAGTGACCATGATGCTATGTCCACCGGCAGAGGCATTGAGGCGCACAATCCTTCAGTGCTTCCCCTCACCAGCCCCGACCGGCCAAAAGAAGAAGCAGAAGTTCCCCATTAACCTAGAACCCGAAAAGGAAAACAGCTCATCCAGCCAACTGTCTGCGCCGCTGCATCACTGGGAAACATCGTGTCTCGTCTCTCACTGCACGTATCGCATTGCACAGCCTGACTGCATCAGCCATCGGGACGGATATGTTTTCACACGACGAGCGCAAATGGACCAGCGCGGACCATCCTGACGCACGGCTCTCCGACTCTGCGTCAGAAGTTCCATACGAACCACATCCGGTCCTGAGATTCTCTTTCCACCTTCAAGAAACGCCTGAAGGCCCACCTGTCCCAGGAACACCTGTACTACGCTGATATCATCTTCTCTGAATGTTCTTAATGTTGTACTTTCTGCTGCCAGTTAGTTTCTTTATTTGTTAGATGCTGTGGTGCAGCTTCTGCTCCAGTCCTGCTTACACTTGTACCTGGGGAATCATTCTAAGCCAGGCTGCACTTATACCTGGTGGCCTCCTTGGTACCATGTATGTTTGGGGCTTGGACAAAAGGCTCTGCTAAATAAAATAAATGTAAGTGTCCAGGCGCAGCCATTGATGTGGGGCTGAGCATGGAATGGAAACTACAAGCAGCTGGGAGAGCGAGAGGGCTGGCTCAGGAGTGCGCATGGATATGACGGGAAAACCCCCCCAGCAATGAAAGGCTCCAGTGTCCGGGCACCGCCTCTGTGGGGGTGGAACGGATCGTCCTGGGGAGAATAAAGAATCATCCCTCTGAGAATAAGACCAGTCGGCGCCCACTTGTGGAAACAGTCACCGGTCACAATTCGGCGCCCCGTACAATTGACCGTTAAACCCACTGCGGATTTCTGCACCACCTGGCATCCCGGTAAAATAACGAAGTACTCCGGAGGAAGGAAAAAAAATGTCGACTGAGGGGGTCAAACAAGGCCCTTTGTTCTGGAGTGGATTCTCGTCCAACACGGCGGGTCCACAAACAACAGAACAACGGGCCTGATTCACCGCCCCACATCTTCCACTAATGGAGTCCCACATGACCGCTGAACCTCACATAGCACGGCTGTAAATCAGTATTGGTCGCAGTTGTGTGCTGGGTTACATAACTCCTCCGTTTAATATAGTCTGCTATTATTATTTCGTATTTAAAAGCACTGCACTTCTGTTTTACAGGCAAACACGGTGAAATCGCTGTGATATCGCTGTGATATCGAGGCCTTCTCTCTCCTACTGCCATCTTATTGCCCTTCTGTCGCTTATTCCTTAGATATAACTGTTCAGATGAACTTCACGCCCATTTTCTTATCAGAATAGCATACTGTGCTTTTTCCCTTTGACTCCGGTCAGCCATTTGCAAACATATTCTGACAGCGACATGATGATCCTCCATTTCACAGCAAGGTGTGTGCTCCCAAAAGTACAGTAGTTAAAGAACTAATCACTGTCATAAAAGTCATCCAATATATTTATAGTGTGGGTGTTAAAATGCCTCAGTCATTTAATTATGCCGTAATCTGTTTAACCCTCCTGATAGCTCATAATCAAATAGCTCCAGTATGTTAAAAAAAGGCAGATATAATTATTAGGGCAGAATATATGGAACGTAAATCTGATCAATGATTTAAAGTCAGATCCACACGATTATCAGGAGAATGGAGCAATTGATGACAAATGCATAGTACAGTATTCTGACTCGTATTTGGTTGTAACTGGTCATTCAAAAAGCTGGAATAATACTCCATTACAAAAAGGGCATGTGTGCTTTGTCTAAAGCACGACTACAGTCAAAAAATGACATACAAGACGACTGAATTTCCCCTTTACAGCCTCAGCTTCTGTTTCAGGCATTACAGCAAGCCGTGTTAATAGGGGTCCATAGGGGCACGCAGGGTTGGTGCAGGCACTGACTCCTGAGGCGATATTCCCACCATTCCTGGGTTAAAATGCTTAATTAAAAGCTAATAAGGCAGAAAGCAAAAATAGCAGAGATTCTGTGCTCTCCGTGCGCGTGTGTGTGCGCAGGTGCCGGTGTAAGCGGACGCCCGACAGACCAGCCTCAGACGCAGTGGAGACGGCGGACAGATGCAAAGGGCCAGTCGGCCTGAAACAGGAGCCCCAGCAAAGCAGCGCTCGGCCGGGCAGACGCAGCTCCGCTTGCATGTGCACCAACAGCCCAGAGGATTACAGTTAAGGACTCCACTAGGGAGAGACTAACCCTCAGTCTGGGTGCTGCCCTGCTTTCCATATCAAAACCAGCTACTGACACAATCTCTAGGAGGTGCTCCTCCCACACCCGTCACCTCCGGGTTCCTCCCCCCCGGGCCGCCTGGCTGGCTGGGCTCCATTAGGGGGCTTTTGAGCAGAATGTTCTCCCCGCCTTACTGGGAAAGCTGTTTTCCCAGTGAAGGCATTGTACAAGGAAGCAGGAGGTGAGGCTCAGCCCCCCCAACTCTGCTTGGCCCTGATAGGATGAGCACCAATACCATTTGGCCAGACCCAGCGAATCAGATTTAACCCCCCCCCTCCACTGACTTCCCAGCCCCACACTGCACTCTCATTACACAGGCAGGCAAAGCTCGACGGACGCTGCCAATATTTCATCATACCTGCGTGCTTCAAAAAGGGAGGATTCACCGACTTTCACAAGCTTAAGATGGCCGGTTTGTGACATATATTGCTGCCAAGTGAGTAGGGAAACCGGCAGAACCAGCCCAGCACAATCCTAAGCCCCTGGCCAGGATTCCCACTTCAGCAGGCATGAGCACCGCCTTGCACGTCCAACCCCCTCAAAGCAGGTCTGTTCCCCCTGACCACAGTGCATCTCTACAAGGGGTCCGTATTTAGACAAAAAACGAATTTCAACATCTATCATGCATCCAGAAATAAAACAGGCATGAACAACATTTATTACTGTACCACCAATATGACTTAAATAGTACACTGGGAACAAATGCAGTTTTTGGACAGTAACTGATTTAACAAAACTGCAACATCTTTAAACTGAGACCTACGTCATGATCAGCAACCTAGAACTCAGTCAGTATTGATGGTATGTGAACATGCTGCTGTTTCATTTGATAAAAAGAAAACCTCAAGGGTTATTACAGACAAACCTGAACACAATTAGCAATGTTACTGAGCAATTATGATCATCTTTGCATACTTCGTCTGCAAAACACGGGAAGAACTGAAGCATTGAGTGGTGATTCTAATTTAAGACTGGAAGCTGCTTTGACAAGCATGAAACCCCAAACCGCTAATGAACAGCAGTGGGGCCGCTGGCAAACTCAGGCCACACCCATCTCCTGCTCCTGGGTCCGGAGGAGAGAGTTCCCTGAGCCAACATTTACATCACCGCCTTATTCAAACGCCCTTTGTCATTAAGATTTTCCACCCAGCACCACCTGCACTCGCGGTCACCGGCAGGTAACCCATAGAGGCAACTGTGTACCGATTCTAAGACTCACAAACAGTCCCCCTGCTCCACCCAATGCTCACTGGTCAGTGCCAGAGTTTTTTCCTTTGCTATTCTTGGGTGTCATCCCCAGAAGACTAAAGAGACACCCATACTATCTCTCTCTCATGCACACACAAACACAGACGTGCACAAACTAAAGGAAACCCTCTTATTTGCTATGGGGTGGGAGTCTGTTGCCAAGCAAAACCTTCAGTCACCATGACTGTTTGCTTAATGGAGTGAGATACACCGCAGGACTGGAGACCGCGAGAGACGTGACGTGTCGTTTCCCAGCATCCCCCAGGAACACGGGCGGTTCGCTCTATTAACCTCGGCAGCCATCCGCGCCACACTCAATTTCTCAGATGCTCGACAAAATCGGCGCACTTCATACGAGCCCGTCAAAGTGGCACCGTTAACGCCGAACGCATCTCGCAAAAACGCAAAAAGCTTCCATCCGGAAGCCGACCTGCATGTTTGCTTAATTATACCTTATTCACATTCTGTTGATCGTTTAAAGAACACATTTCCAGGCATCCAAAGGCTACCAAAATCAGACCATGCAGCGGAGGGCAAAAAGAACAAACACAAGCGGCATTTATACAAAATGGAAGAAAAAAAAATCACCAAATTATCAATTTGACCTGGTCCACATATACAGGAGATTCTCGGGTTGTTTATCAGCTAGTGAAGAGGAAAAAAATTAAGTGAAATACACCATGTGCATTACTGGGGATAAGATCGCATGGAGGACAGTATTTTCTAAAAAGACTGAAGCTGTCACACCTTCATTCTTCACCAAACGATGCATGAATTACAAAGTGAAGAAGCATGACTTTTTTTCAGCAAAAATGTTGCTGCATCCAAATCAGACACTCAATGTTTAAGCTTTTAAAAACCTTCACTGTGCTTCTGTGAAGCAGAATATGAATCTGCATACCACAAACGGGGGAAACCTATCTGATATCGCACCTGCACACTTTTTCATGATGAACTATAGGTTTCTGGTTAAATCTGTTTTTGGGCTTTAATTAACCTCTAAGTGTACATCTACAGGTGTGTCTAAAAAATAAGTTTAATCAACCATTAATCTTGTTTTATGCCCCAGTTAAATATTTTGATTGTGAAAGAGAAGGGTGATTTATTTTATTAAATTATAATTGACTGGACTTTGTCTGAAGCTGCCCCTCTTACAGAGGGTCACGTGTTACGGAAGCTGCGGCCTGAGCAAAGCAGCAGTTGATCATTCAGTTATATTGACCATAAATGTAGTTGTCTTTGTTCCCAATTGAAATCAATAACAAGCAGAGAGACTTCAGCTGTGACAGAATGGACCGAAAAGGGATCTCAAGGTTGGATAAGGTTCTCTTTCCTTGACCATTGTGGAAAATGCAATATACTGATTTGGGAAAAAATTAAGCGACCATAGTAAAATTCACTGAAGTTTCACTCATTTCTCAGTTTATGGCTATGCGTCTCTTTAATATATATATATATTTTATAAACTCCAGCCTGGCTCTTCCCTGCTTCTCATTAATGAAGGGCTACTTCCTTGCTTTATGGGTCTTCAGTCCTGCTTCTAGAAGCATGTTATGAATTGTCCTAGCAGTGCACTTCACACCACTTAATGTTTCCTATTCATTTTGAAGGTCACTTGAGGTCATCCCAGATTAATAAGACACTGCCGGATAAATTGATAGTCATCTCTGGCATTAGAAAGTCATTTCTGCCTCTACCTGGTTGGTTTTTGGTCATTCCCAGTGTCTCCTGCTTCACCTTGTTCTTGTATACTGCTTTCGTAGATACTTTGAGCCTGGAAGCAGCCTGCCTCCAAGTGTAACCTTCTGCTAGCAGAACCTGGATTAAACCAGGATTTATAAATGCAGATTTAAAAAAATATAGAGAGAGGAGTCTCTTAATTTTTCCCAGAGCTGCGTAATGTCACGGATTATGGGGTCTCTCGTAAAACAGACAGCTCTTACTTTATAGAAATTATGCTGAAAGTAAGACGTTGGGTTTATGAAACGTGTTGTAAGAAGCGGGGAAATACAGTCATGCAATATCGCTGCAGAAAAGGTCCGCCTTTAAATCAGCGTGGCATCTGCCGAGCTGCGCATCGAGTCGCTCCGCGAAGTGATGGCAGCCACGGCCGTGCAGGTTTGTCTGCTGCCTGGGCATGATGTAAGGAGGTGTAAGTGACTCACCCCCACCGATTTAGGCCGGTGTTATTTACATCTGGCTGAACCTTTCAGAGAAGAATGAATAAGAAAACGGTTTACTGGTCCCCAGTTACCCAACCAAAAACGCCCTATTGTTCACCTTTTCCGATGTACTCATCAGGAAGCAAATCCATAGTGATTTCATAAATTTAATTCCCTTGTTGGTGCTAACTGTGGTTCATCTTATCCAAGCCAGTCTTTTTAGACCTAGTTAGCCAGGCAAAATCCTTTCCGGTTGCATGCAAAACGGGTACAAAATTTTCCCGTTTACCAATTTACGGTGACATAATGCTTGCCACCATCATTCCTGTACTAACTCTTCGAACACCAAAGCTAATAAACAAGCAAAAATAGCGCAGCATGTTTTAAAACAAAGATACACGATTAGCTAGTTAAACACTTAAAAATGCAGCTGTAGCGCTAATCAGTGTTCAATTTCGTCACACAAATGTAGAAATTCAAGGCTACTCAAATTATAGACTAAGGTCTCTATGATTCCGAATAACAAGAATACCTTTGAAAAGATGGTAAAATGGAAAATGACTAGCGTCTGACATCTCTTCATGAGTGAGATGCAGTTACCGTTATGATTTGTACTTACACTTTTGTTGTCATCAGTATCTGCATTAAAGACAATGCATATGACACGACTTTTTGTCAATTCGCACCGTTGATTAATAGTTTAAATAAATATTTTTGTTATAAAAAAAATAGCTAAGCGAAGCAGCTGCAATAGTACGGAAAGTGAAAGGGGACAAACAGAATACCATTTAAAAAAAACGTACCACCACATACCTCGCCGAAACGGAGCATCACTGTTTATAGGTGTTTTTACGGTTGTAATCGAGGTCATTATTCTTCCCCAGCATTTATGTCCTTGTTATGAGAACAGAGCAGAAAAAATCTGGGAGGCATCTTATTAGAATTAAGTTAAATGATAAATGTAATGTTGAAAAAATATCGCGAATTATCCGTGGTTCAACACATGATGGCACTGTTTTATGAAGAGACTGTGTAGGGGGCTTTGCTTAAAAGAAGCGGAGAAGTACTTTATTTTATTTAAACAACGGTCAATGTACGGAAATATAGAAGGAAACATACAGATAGATTGAATGTGGAATCAATTTAGCTAATGGTGTTCAGTTCTATCTGTCTTTCCTGAAACACTTGCATTATTGCACTGAGGAAAGATGTTAATAAGCACAGTGGATCGACTGAAGGACAGGGTGAAGGTTGGACCTGCTTCGTGAGCAAAGGTTCAGCACCTACAAGCAAATCAGAATTAGACATGGACTCCATTCCAGTATTGCAGGTTTGCTGCAATGAAAAACCTGAATCATCACTCTTTTTGTTCGGATAACCCATAGCGAAAGTTTCTTTTAATAATTCTTTTTTTTCAATTAATGAGAACTAGAATTTTATTCAGCCAGTTATTCTTTCATTTTAAGTAATATTAATAAATCCTGGACATTAAGTGTTTTTATGGATAGTGAATATAAGTGCTAGTTACGTTCTTATCTCTCATTTTCAGTTTGCATCAGCAAATCTGGGTTTGGCAAGGACAACATTTCTGAGCTCTTGCAAAGTTAACACCCTTTAAGTACATTCCCAAAGAGCAGTGAGCAAATGTGATTTAACTGAATATATCCTATACTGTTGATATGGTCATTCTGACTGATAGCTAGTTTCAGCACGTTCACATCTAACCCCTGCTGCATCTTCTAGTACATAAAGATTTATGAAGGACATGCTCAGAGGTCTGAAACCTTATCTGTATAGATATGAAGAGTGCTATAAAGAAATTCATTCTCCATAATTCCAGACACGGTAAAAAAAGAAAAAGAAATTAAAAACAACGAAGAGACGAAACAAACTGCATATTGTTTATAAAAAAAATGACCTTAAGAGTGGAGTCAAATTGAAACAGAGTGTTTATGGGTAACAGATGTATAATGCTACTAAAAATACATGTATACATATCATTATTGTTAACATTTTAATAATTAAAAAAATCTCATGGAATCTGTCATGATTCTATGAAATCAATAGGATTGATGGATTCCAGATCACAGACTTTTTTAAACAATTTATAGACGTCACGCATGTTATATTATTAATGCACTTAATTTCAGCATATTCAAGTCAGTTAATACACATTAACAGACATCATACAGGCCTTTAAAATGGCTCCCCCTCAAGTAACTCGAACCCGTTAAATTTTTTAAATTAATTTACTATATTACTCAGTTCAGCACATGCATCCGTGAATGCGCTGACGGATGGACCCAAAGCAGTAAAAGATGCCGAATACAAATATATTAAAGGGACGTGGTTTTATGTCGGCATAAGAGTCCAGTGGCACCAAGTGCGCCGTCTCTTTCCTGTAATGTATTAATTCAATAAAGTTTAGCTATCGGCGCAGCATGATAATCCGCCTCGATTTTCTCAGCTTCTTCAAAGAAACTTCATAGATCGCACAGCCTAATTTCGATTGCTTCAGGCAAATTCCAGGTAAATGAACACGAAATAAAGTGCTTCAGTGTCCCCAGGCTCCGATACCGATCTCTTGCTTGTACCTGTTGGTAAGAGTATTAGCCTTTCGGGTCAATTTAGATAAAACTGTATGCAAGCCGTTCAGATGGAAGTGAAAGAGTTTCTCCAGGTCTTCATCTTCACCGTCCGTTTCTATTCTCGATAAGTCAAGGCCGGCTATACCTACTTTTTCCTTTCTTCTCTCGTCCATCTGTAGGACGCCCCATTCGATGTCATTTCTGATGGATTTCAGCACAACGTAGTTACTGTACATGTCACCGCTGCATAAATACGTTGCCGATCCGGTGCCAGCCGACCTGATGGGGCTGATGCTCTTTTCGTTTTCCAACGGCACGTCCCTCAAAAGGCTGGGAACCATAACAGTCTGGTCCATGTTATTCACAGCGCTAATAAACCGGTTCATGGCATTAAAGAGGGAATTCTTCTGATTGTGCGAATCTGAGATCTGCATCATCTTGCCTGAAGCACGGAAGGCACTGCGATATGCTCTTGAAAACTGATGTGTTAGGAGATCGACTGCTGAAAATTGGAGTACAAGGTGCAGCTACAGAAAATCACCTTTTCTCTTAATATTGCGTACGAGGAACGCGACAAAGGTTACGATCTTGCAGTCGTTTTATAAATGTAATTGTTCCTGTAGAAACCGGGTGCTGGAGTCTGCGAGTCTTCAAAAAAATACGGATCTACTCGATTTTGCTGTACAGTGTAAAACAGGATTTGTTCCCTTCGACCACTGCTTTCTGCTCCACGATCTTGTCAGCTTCTCTTATCAGCGCTTGTAAAAAGAACCGGTTTTAATGCAGAAGGGCGTTTCCAGGACCTGCCGACCGACATTAATATCCACTCAAAGTTGTAACAGGATCCCAAATGCCTACAATGACATGAAAAAAAGGCAATGGCTACAAACCTCGCATACAATATATTATTAACGTAGGCCTATTTGTTAGCGTTTAACAATGGACGTTAGATCGCAGTTTGCTAATCTCCAGGCAGCATTAAGGTGTGACTTACAGCTACCGTAAAGCACACCCTACAAAAAGAAATTCAGCGACATTATGTGGGTGGCTAAAGATAATGCTGTAAAATTACATTACCAGATGTAAATATTCTATTGATATTAATATCCTATTAAAGTTCAAATGAAATTTATACTGTAAATCATAAAATCTTACATTTAATTTACGATTACAAAAAACATTCATATCCACACACGAACATATATAGTTAAATGATCATCTTACGACTCGGTAACTGGTCTTGTACTCCACCACAGACCGATTTTCGATCTACAAAGTTGCAAAAAAAACGAACAACTGGCTAATTTGTATCAGAGAGATACTGGAAGGTCTATCCGGGACGACGGAGTGCAGAACGAAGTGTGGCTCGTTCAATATTCATGAGGAAATGCATCAGCCCACGGCTGTACCTCCGGTTTCAGCCAATCAAAATCTTTTCCGGCTTCTCGAGCGCTAGGCTTGACTATTCATCGACCAATCAAACCGAGGAGTGGGGCGGCTGGGTTCCTGCCAAGACGGCCCACGGTGGGCGGGGTTGTCGGGCGCTGTCTAACATCGGCCCGTTCAACCCGACGCGGAGCGGCATTGTAACTCGATAAGGGAAGTGGCGTCTCTGGGTGTCGAGTCCTCGTTTCACCTTTCGGTATGAGTCATTCATGCTTTTACTGCTAAACTCTAAACATTCCAAATAAACGATATATAATTTTGATCAAGAGTAATGAGCTATCAGCTACGCCCGTACCCAAGTGATGGCAATGTAACACTTTTATTAATTCGTTTGTAGGCATAATTAATGGAAAATAGGGTGGGATGTCAGGGAAGAGGGTAGCACAGTGCTCTCACCCCTCTGAATCCGAGGGTTTGAAATCTGCAGTGTTAATGGACCTTGCATGTTCTCCCCATTTTGTATGTGTGGACTCCAGAAAATTCCGGTTTCTTTCTGCAGTACAATGACATGCAGTTTGGTGAACTGGCAGCTGGGTGTGTGTGCCCTGCAATGGATTGTCATACTGTCCTGGGTGTTCCTGCTCTTCGTGGCCTTTGCTGCATTGGACAAGTTCCAACCTCCCTGATCCCGAACTGTACAAACAGTTAGATAGATGGATAGAATAATTATGAGACAAATGTCAGTATTTTGGTCCATTTGTTATGTGCACTGGCATAGAGTATATTATTTTAACTTATAAAACAGGAATCACCGGAACTAAATTGATTGTATCCATAATATACCAAACAATATAAGATTAAATGATCCTCTGATGGATATGTCAACTGTAATTATACCTTTGAACACAATGACTTTCAAAAAGCTTTGTGAGGTTCTCCACAGAATAATATAATTATAAATATTAAGGAAGTACATGCAGACCCCACACACATGTGCACAGAACCACAGCCCCTATCACAATCACAGTTCTGGAACTGTGTGGGCAAATTCCTATCTCCTGAGCTGATATTCATTTATAGCAGCAATGTAATGGGTATTATATACTGTCCTGAAACTCCAGAGCTAAACCTGTAGAATTGACTCAGATGTGGATTAAACGAAGGCTCTCTTAAAGCAACTCACAAATAATTGTGAAACAACTTAAATGTGTCACGGTCTCGTGTGGATGCGACACGAGGACGTGGCATCGTGCAGATGAGGAACAGAATGTGGATGATCCACGGGCGGCTACAGCTAACACAAGCTGTTTATTAAGCGAAGCAGGAGACACTAGGAAACACTAAAGTGAATGGGCCGTGAGGGGTAGGAAAAAACAACAAAATTAACGACAAAAACTCCAAGGAACTAGGAGCAGGCAAGGAACAAAGTGCAAAAATGAAACACAGAAGAAACGTCTAACATTCTAGAAAACCAACTGAACTACACATTCAGATTCTGACCTTCAGACACTCAATGACCCAACAAGGACCTTGTAAGGAAGAGTAGTAAAGATGCCCCAAGGTTCTTGGTTGATCATTTGAATACAGACAGTGTCAGCGATTCATGATCATGGAGTAAGTCAGTGGTAGAATGGGGGCTCCAGTCGGCACCACTAGAGTGATAAGGAAGATAATTGAATTACAATAATCAGAAAGATTCCATTCTGTCCCACCCCATCCCTGCCCCAGGCTCCTCACAGTCCAGAAGGTCACTTTTTATATGCAAATTCACTCACAACACCTACACATAGTACCTTGTTGGGGAGGGTTTTCTGGGGTATAAAGGGGGGTGAAGAACTGTCCTTAATTTGTATTTCAGCTGCATTTCAGTACCCAGTGTATGTCGACACTGTATTGCAGTATATTGTTTTTACTGTTCAATAAACTACCATTTTTCTGAAACAAGACTCTGCAAGTGGATTCCTTACAAACTAAACTAAGGCAGGAATATAAATACACAAAACCAAACTGGGTAACGACACAAGGAGTGAGACAAGAAACAGTCAATCAATCAGGGAGGGTACAGGATAACAAGCAATCAGAAAACACACGATCGGCACGAGAACAGGCAACAGGTGAAACTAATAATTAACTCAAGCAACTCTAGCAGAGAAACTAAGAAACAAAGTCTACACTAGGGGAAGAACAGACAGGTAAAACACAACCACGGGCACAAAGGATGAAACCAAAACCGAATACAATGACTTGACACAGGAACTAGAAAACTCAAACAAATGAAGCACTAGGGAACAAAATCTACAAAAAAACTACAAAAAGAGAGGAGGCAGGATTTGAACACACAACTGAGGGGTTGACACTAACAACCGGGAGGACAGGATGGCCAGCGACACCTGCTGGCCACACGGGGAGAAGACAGGAACGACTGGGACAAACAGGTGCTGACCCTGACAAAACATAACTGAAATTATTGTTTATGGTACTAATGCGCAATATACTATATATAATATAAAAATGGACAAATCCACAAATACACAATCCACATTCTAAATCCTTCAAAGGACACTGGACCTCATTTTGGCAGCCTTCCAGGTAGATGATTAACTTTGCACTCCACTCAGTCTTAAATCTGAGTCCATGGCCTCATTACTTAAATATAATACTTCTCTCTTGGTTGCACACTATGCCTGCATGACCTCTCCCAGTCTTAATTTTGCATCCAGTCTAGCAATCCTTCAAGAAGTTGCCAACTGGTTATATTCAGCCAAGTCTAGTTACTAACAGGAGGGAATTCCACAAAGCAGAAATTCCCAGTTAGCCGGATAACTTAAGCCAAATGTAAAAACCATTCAATAGGGTGGGAGAGAAGTCACATTTCTATTGAACATTGCTGACATTTGGCATAAGTTACCTATAGCTAATGGAAATGATCCCGCTTTGGGGAACACCCCTAAGAATACCAGCAGGGCCCTAGACAGGACTTGTGCAGTACCGAGGTTTAAAGTGTAGCCCTTCTTAGGTGTGCCCCGTAACAGGACATAGTGATTGGAGATGCAGAATAAATACTGAGGACTTGACCTCAATGGTAGGTATAGGCATTAGTACCAGTGATTTCTGGGTTACTGTTGAAGGCCAAATATCAAGCACCAAGCGACCCGTAAAGCAGTTCCCAAAGCACCCCCTCTCACAAAACTACTGCTGCATCACGGTTACCCTTCGCTTCCTTGGGTAGGGTCCTGACTTGCCTTGACCATGTGCTGAAGCTGAGGAAGACTGATGAATGGATCTACACACATACATTTCTCCACACATTAAATGGACTCATGGGCTTTTCACTTAATGAATTACCATCGTTGTCATCGGAATGGAGCATGTACAGGATGCTTGTGGTACATATGAGCATAACTATTGTCATGGCCAGGAAACAGAGTACAGTTAAAACATGTTTGACTTTCGCAGCCAAAAGAACCCAAGGCAGAGCATCCAAAACTGGGCTATGAATTCAGAATGGCATGTTTTCTACCTGATGGCCCCGGAGACTTCCGGAGCACACACTGCAAAAAATGGCTAAACAGTTGGACTTGGGGCTGCGGACTGAATGAGTGACTCCAGGACGAGGCCACAAAAAGGAGATTCAAGGGCAAAAACAAATAAAGAAACAAAGAAATAACACTTTAAAAGCAGGAACAGCAACCTGGACACGGGAACCAGAGCGCTATATGAAGTGGGTTTACTGGCTTAATGAGGTTTCTTGTGGCTTACTTCCTAGTTTAAGGTACTATGAATCATAGCTCACTCTTAAACTCAGTGTATTGCCATGGTAATTTACGTTGCACGCCTAACCTGCACTGTCACAGAAAAGGGCACAGTCTCGATACAGAATTTTTCCCCCATGGTACAAACAACATTTTGTACTCCAAAGGTACAAAAATGTTCCTGAGTTCATTTCTGTATATTAAAAATTACATTTACCTACAGCTAGGGTACAATTGGCAGACCCTTCAGGGTAAAGTCCCAGTGAAAAGTAACTGTACCGTCAAAGGTACAAATTAGTACTTTGTTTTCTGACAGTGTGCTGCTTTCTGCAGGCTTTTGGATTCAAACAGGCGTAAGTCCCACCCTTTGACCAAATAGTAGGGGTGGGTGAAACCACTGATTATCGTTTTCATCTGATACAAATGAAATTAGATGTTTTTATCTCAGTCCTGATATCTTATACCAGCTTCTGTATGGCTGCGTGCCAGGGGACGATTACATTTACCAGGGGGCCAGGGTGTTGAGTGATACATTTTGCGGAGTGGGTGGGTATTACCTACCTCCTACCTATTGGCGGGGATGCTCGTAGTTTGCATCTGTACAATACCGACACCGGTATTTTATGTGACCACATGTAGACAAACCCCGAGACAACTTACCAAGATGATAACCGCCAGAGACGTGCGGCAAGCGGTTTGGGGGTGTCTGAACACCTCTGTATGCGTGATCGAGGGAAAGTGCCCCCATTGATGTTTCAAGCGTGTAAAACTCGCTATGTAGTACAACCCTTAGCTGCAGAACTCCAGCTGACCTAGACTCGGAACACAGAAACAAGATGCCTGCATAAAGAGATTACAAAACTCAGACAAAAACGCGAACAAAAGTATCCAAACACAAACATAAAGTTAGGCACTGAATCAAAGCAAGAACTAAGTCTCACTCTCAAAGAATAAGCAATGACAGCAACTCAGTTGGCACTCAAGGCGATTCTCTCTGGTCAGTGTTTAGAAACAGCAACACAGATCTTTTTCAATTACATGATTACAACACAGCACAGGTACAGCCTAACTATAATCTACCATTTTAAAAGTTTTACTAAAAAATTACAGTCACGATTAATTTTCCTTCCTGCCACTAGAGGGCAGCACACATTTAGTCAGAGCCACAAGGCATCAGTTCCTTTGCTGTAGGAGGCGCATGTATTCGCGTTACCTGGATGCCTGAATATCGCCAATTTATACACCGTTCTTAGTGTTGAAAACCTTTCCTTATGTTTCTTACCTGTGCCCTTACTTTTTACATAAGAGTGCCATTCTAGTTCTGATCAATCAGCTCATGATGCTCCGGGTCTCTTGTTTTCCCTGGTTTGATTCACAGCCTGTGCCAGACCTTTTGCTACTTGAATTCCCATTTAGGCAACCTTTCTGTGTGAACATTCATACACAATCTATGATTAATAACATCGATGGAAAACCCTAAGTGTAACATAACGATGAAAGTCAGCCTGTGTTTGTAACACTGACCTGTATTTTAAGTTTCAAACGCGTGTGTAGCGCCACCTTCTGTTCGACACAGAGATGCTCACGGATAGTTTACCAATGATGCATTGATTAGTCTGAACGTTACTACGAAGTCTAGAGAAGCTGAGTTTCTTTCTCTCCCTTTATCTCGAAATAACAAAATATGTTTTGGAGAGCTCACAGGATATTTTGTTATCTTAAGTTTTTATTAATGGTCATGTTTTCAGGGGGAAAAAAACAGATTGTAATAACAGACGGAAAAAACACGGTTGTAAAGGGGTGGGGGCGGGGGGTAATACAAGTTATTCTGTTTTATTGGGCTTTCCCCAGTTTCGGGTTGAAACCAAAAAGCCGTTGGGAAAAGAGGAAGACATTACAGAAACACGTGACGCGAATGAACAAAACCTACCGATCACTATACCCATCCAACAACTACGCTTTTATTTTTTATTTTTTTCAGGCAGTGTCTTTTCATTGTACCTCTGAGTGATGGTGAAACAAATCTGAATTGCAGTACTGTACGGGTATGCATAATTATAAATACCTAATATGTTTTATGTTTTATTTGAGATGAAATAAAAACTCTAGCTATTAACATCTTTTCTTGTTATGCGGAAAAATAAGGCACGATTTCGAGTTAACAGAATAGCAAAAAAATCAGGCTATAAACCTGCCCGTGGACTTGCACATATATACGTTATCAAATACGTTTAACTCAAATAGCTTAATTGTAAATAACAGTCGAATTTTATCGGAATTCGCTCGTGAAATGACCAGTACACACAGCAAAACACCTTATGCCATCTAGTGGCCGTGAGGTGATATATACGGTTTTTTTTTTTTAAAGCGCACGTCAAATCAAAATCCAGTGCAGACGCAGTTTCAGTCGCTATTATTGAGGACACGTCAATGACAGCTTTACATCGTCTGTAACTGGTGTCAGGTGGACAAAGGGAGATTTGTATCGTGTCTTAATGAGTAACATTGTGGCCTCACACCACCATGCGCGCGCGCACACACACACGCACACACACACGCACACACAGTAGCTATGAGACTCCACTGCATTTAAACCACATGTCATTGAACTGTAGGAAACCGCGGTAGGCAGAGGAAACAGGAACTAGTGCAGCAGAGGCAAACCCCACACATAGAGCAGCATCACACAATTGTCAAAGGCTGAGACCAGTACACACAGTACACACAGTGCTACCCAATGAGCAAATACTACTGACAAAGAAATGCTGCCTCTTTTAGTGCTAAACGAAAGGCAAGTAGCTTTTCTCATTTTGTAGTCCATTACTTAAGCACATTAATAAAAATAATAAAAAGCCCCAGAATAATTATTCTCCACAAAGCTTAAAATCCCGTCTGATTTTGCATAATGTGCTTGGTTCTGCATGTATTCCGTACATAATTGTTTTGAAGTTGAGTGCATTTCTGGTGTGGACTGAGTGACTTGTTAAGTTTGGGTGGTTGTACCTGGTCAGAGTCCAGCAGAGAATATGAGAAAGGAGAAGAGTGAGTCAAGTGTGCAGCAGCTACGGTCACACTCGTACGAAAGCCAGGATTCAGAATTCCTTTTACTTAGGTAGAATATCTTTTATTGTTTATGTATATTTAAAAAATTGCCATCACTTAACAACAACAACAACGATAATAATAATAATAATAATGCATTTATATAGTGCCTTTCAGAAACCCAAGGTCACTTTACAATAAATAAAGAAAAAACATGAAACAGGTGAGGAAGAAGAGAAATGTTCATTAAACAGGAATGGCTTCAGCGACTAAATTGTATGACCATGATTTGGTCCCTGTCAAAGTCAGACAGGTCTTTATCTCTGCCAATTTCTTCTGCATTCAGCGCACCAAATTACCATATAAAATAGCCCAGACCTTGATATTCACCCTCTTTAAAAAACGTCCTTGGTTATTCACCTCACGTGGGCGCGGTCATAATATTTTGGCTCATCGGTGTATAGACATCCCATTTTAGGCATACTGATTTCAGGTAGAGGAAATACTGGCCAGCCTTGGGCCATTACAGTATACCGTTTTTGTTCGAACCCCCCTGCAAATTGTACCAGGGAAATGCTGGAATACCATTGTTTTTTATGAGCATGGAAATACTGAATTACATATTGGTGTAATGTCTGAATGGTATGACTATATTAAAAATGAGATACTGTCCAAGCCTTTTGCTGGCTGAGGTTGCAACAGTAAAACTTCCTGCCAGTCCAGGGGCCACGTTATATCTATCTATATATACTTTTAATGTTACTAACGCGATGATGAAAAACTCAACAAAAACAGAATTACTCTTCAATGATAGCAGATTGGGTATTTTTGTAATAGTTTCTATCATGCAGTACGTTCTTAAAAAACTACTACTTCATCCGGCCGCTAGATGGCACACAATGCATTTTTATTCTTAAATATGATTAGATTGAGCCCTGTGATGGGCTGGCCCCCCATCCTGGGTTGTTCCCTGCCTCGTGCCCATACTGTAGCTTCCGGGATAGTCTCCGGTCCTAGTAGGATAAGCGGTTTGGAAAATGGATTGATGGATGGATGGAAAAAACTAAATGCTGTCAAACCTACTTATTATTTGAGAACAAGGTCTGCTTCTTCTACTACGTGACTTAATGCATCTTTTATTAATCAGAAGTGAAATATTAAGTAATGGCCAGTAAAGAGTTTTAGGGCCACTCTTAATAAAAATAAAAATATAAAACCTCGACAATAAAGTCGGAACTTTCAAGATTAAAGTTGTAATTTGCCAGAATAAAGTCAAATAATTTGAGAATAAGTGAAAAATAAAGTCAAAGTTAAAGAAAAAAAGTCACATCTTTCGAGAATAAAGTCATAATTTGCTAAAATAAAGTCATAATAATTAGAGAATAAAGTCATAAAGTTACAAAAAAAACTGCAATGTTTCTGGAATAAAGTCATTCGAAACTATGCGAAAAGGTTCAGAATCGTGTAAGGACTTTGCGTGGCAAAACGAGGGAGGTTGAGGATATAGTAGAACTTTACTTTAGAATAGGGTTCACAAGCAAAGAGATCCTTGCTCTTCTGGCACATGAGAACCAAATCGTTATTAGTATTCGGACATTGAAAAGATTGTGTCACAAATCTTTTGTTGAACCTGAGATCACTAGCAGCGGGAGTCGACAGGACTATCGATGGTTATACATCTGCGTGCTGTTCAAAGAGGGTATGTAGTGTCACAGGAGACAGTGCGTATGATCATCAAAATCATTGATCCCGATGATGTAGATCGTCGGCGCGCTCGACGGCTTCGACGTCGAAAGTACAGTAAAAGTGGCCCCAATGCTTTATGGCACATGGACTCATACGACAAAGTGAAGCCATATGGCACCGCAATAAATGGTTGCATTGATGGATTTAGTTAGTCATGTGATATGGATGGAGGCGTTTAATACAAACAACGACCCCAAAGTAATAGCAGACTACTTCATATCCACTGTGACGCGGTTTGGAGGCTGTCCGAGCGCTTGCCAGCCGATCCAGGTACGGAAAACGTCTGTGTCTGTGAAATTCAGATGTTCCTGCGCAGGCATCACTCCGACCATTACGCCAGAGAGAGAAGCTTCATTTATGGATGCAGTACTGTAAATTAAAGAATAGAATCGTGGTTTGGATCGACATTTTTCAGACGCGCAATGATGATGGACATTTTTCTGATGACTTTTTGGACAAAAATCGGATCCAGTTGCGCTTTCTTAATCTTGCGCAGGTATCACAAAAAATTCTATTTTACACATATAGTTTCTTATTACCAAGGACAAAAAATGAGTCATAATTAATAAAGTCTTAAAATATTATTAACAATGAAATTGTTCAAGTTAATACATTCATTTAAAAGTATAGGTGTAACTGGAAGATTTTTCTGTGCATCAAACCTCTTGAACAATGCTGAAGTTGAATATTCTTCACTGTACTATACTGTATATGCTGAGAGGGTGGATGATGAGGTTATAGTCCATTACTCATATTTGTTTTCATGCAGGATGAACTAGACGACGTTGTGAGGACATGGAGTGTCTGGAGGACGCCCAGTTCGAATGTTTTGTGTTTTGCAAATGTATGGAGGGGGGTAGAACAATGTCAAATCTGTTCTTCCAGAAGAGGTAGATATTTGGAAAGAGGAATGCGCCCCAAAGGGTCAGTACCCCTGCGATGAAACTGTCTTTGAACTCTGTGCCCTTCTCATGGATGAAAATGGTTGGACTGCACCTGAAGATGCATACCACGCAGCTCACTTAAGAAATGAGATACTAGACAATATATAGAAAGACAAACTACTCTTAAATGAGCATGAACAGGCAAAGGTAGCCTAATCCAAAATGAGACCACTACCTAAGAGGAGTAACATTTATCTACATGCTATATATTATTTATGGGTTAAGATTTTAGTGAAACATTTTGAATTCTTCACACGTGCAGTATGTTTACAGAAAAGAAATGAACCCGAGAAATACATGTCTTGTATATGCAAAACGTTTATTCAAAAAGCTCTTTATACACAATCAATGTGTAAATATTTTGAAGTAAGCTCCCCATTTCAAACTAATTTTACCTACTCTATTAATTCAATTACTGCAAGAGTTTGTCATATACACAGAAGTCAGTTCAACTAAGCAATGAAAATCTCACTCTAATGTACTTCTGCTAAATAAAAATGAACACAACACAGAACAAAACAGAAGTGATATTAAATGATTTATTAAATGATTATATTTTGATTAAAAAAGAAATGAAATCACAATCTGTCATTTTACTGATGAAAAATAATTGACTGCCAGAATAATGCATGCAGTCCTGATATAAGAGATTAACACTAAATTTTCACCTTCACTTGAATGCATCATTATTCAGACACCTATTCATGTGATACAGATATAATTCATAAACATCGTATTTACTATCTTTTGACTTTGGTCACTTTTGATAGACACCTTCATCCAAAGCAAATTACAGATTAATGACTGTGCTTGGTGTTCCTTAGAACTGCTGTATGCCACCAATTCAGTTTCATTAATTAATCTTTCTCAGTGGTACAATACTACTGGTCTCGCTTTGATAACTTAGCGACTAGTTTCTGAAGTCTATATTTTGATTTGCTTCGCCGATGCTTTGACGTCAATCAACCCCACAATTCATTACCCAACCGTCATTGCTAACTTGCATTGTTATTATACATTTACTAAGTTTTTGTTATAAAATGAAATCAAAATAACTTCTTTAATTGACATAAAGAACATTAAAACAATGAAAGGCAGCAGATCTGTATAATCATGTATTGGTCCATGACCTTAATGAGCAGATGCTGGATGTTCTTGTCTCCAGACCGAAAACATCATTAATATGTACTTTTTTTTGACGAGACTTTCACAGTAGTGGTCTTGTTCATCTTAAACAGACAAGCTGTCCTTCAGAACCCGCTGTATGCTTCAGAGCTGGGTTAGATCGGACGTCTTGTGTTTGGTATGTGTGAGGAGGTGTGGGTGTCTGTTTTCTCCTTTTTTTAACTCCCCCTGTACCGCATTGCTGATTCTGGCCCAGAGCTGTTATTCAGCCTCCTGCGAAGGCCAGAAAGTTCTATTTAGCTACTGTTCCTATAAAGGGATATTTTATGATTCCACAGGAATGGACAAGTTTTAACAAATAATTATATTTTAGGAAACAGCAGCAATAAATACATTTTAGATCTTCATATCATATTGCAATAAATATCTAAAAATAGTATATTATCAACACTAACAGCTTTTTTTGTTTATGTTTATTAATATGAAAAAAGAGGATAAACATTGTATTGTTAAAGTGTTTCCATGAACTCCTGACAAATGCTTGTTTGAAACCATACAGGATTGTGAAAGAGGCGCTCAAACTTTACCTGTGTGAAGTCTTTCGGAGTCCCTTTAAAAACACCCAGCAACATTTTTCCAGTGGGGGTCATTTTCATTTTCATATTGCTTAGTCTCGATCCAACGTATAAGTGTTGCCTGGTGGTTGTTGTCCGTTATTAGTGATCCTGGACTTGTTTTCTTCAGTTCTGAGAACCATTCTTTGACCAATTTAATCGAATGCTTTTGAAAACTTTGACCATAAACCTGTCCGGGTTCACCAAAGGATTCATTGAACCCTCTTGTAGAATTATACTTAAACCTTGGGATGGTACCAAGGATTGTGTACTTAAAGGCATCAATAACTTGATCATTTTCTATGGCTTTCGTTGTTAGGCTGCGACACTTTGGGGATCTTGTACTAGGAAACTCGTCATGCACTCTTTTTGGAACATTGACACACACAAGTCCATGAGTATGGTTTCTCAGCCATGCTTGCTTTGTTGTACTGGTTTGATTGGCTGTGGTATTTAATACTGATTGAACTGTCAATTCACTTTGGTTTAGTCCCACCTCAAGAAATGCATTAGCTAGCTTACTATTTTGGTTGTTCCTGGCAGCATCCACGATGCATATCAGTGGTGGCTGATGGTCAGCATTAATAAAATGGCCCATTCCTCTGTTCTGAATGCGAAGATCTGTGCATTTGCCTACTTTGCCAGTTTCTTCCTGCAGTAATTTACTTGTTTCCTCAATTCTCACTTCACCTTCTGCCAGATACGAGTGACCTCCACTTATTCTTTCCAACCGTTCTTTGCATTTCAAAAAAGGGACCCACTGATTTGGATGCTGAATGAGATTTTTAGCCTCCGAGAGTCTGAGTTCTTTGGCTCTAGATGAGATTTCCTCAACAGAACCTCCTGGGTTCATGCTACGAGCAACTGCATAATACATACAACTATTATCTTTATTCTCCACTATCACTTCCCTATTGTCAATCCATGCATTGTAATGACCATTTGGGAATTGCTCACTCTTTGGTTTATAGATCAGTTCTATAGTCCTGGAAGCTGGTTTGGAGCTTGGGTTCAGTACTAACATTTTGTTAAGTTTTCCATGAGTTCCCTCTGTGAGAACAATGACTCGCGTTCCAGTCTGTTCAGCGTAATTCCTGAGACTAAATATTGTCCCAGGGGTCTCTGACTTCTTCACCTTCTCTGCATATGATTGCAAATGCATGACGTCATGGTGACTGATCTCTCCTGCTTCACTTAGTGGGCGGTTGACAATAAAGTTGTGCTTCTGACCGGCTTTAACCAATTCCAATGTTTCATTAGACCGTAAAATCTTTCTTATAGGTTTCATCAGCTGGCCATTTATTTTTTGCTGTGCAATATATTGAACATGGCCCAAAAATGTGTCCTTAATCGTTTCCATTAAAACGTCTTTCAGCTCTACAGAAATGACACCAGCTAATTCTTTCTTGAAAGCATGCAGGTACTGTAGGTCGCAATCTTCACAATCAATTTTTTTCTCCAACTTTTTTTTTCCAATAAGTGTTTTCAGTTCCTCATTGTACTTACTGCTGAATTCATTCAAAAGTTTGCCTGCTGCAACACAACAGTATTCAAATAGTGATGCCATAAATGTAACCTGAACTATGGTAAAAAATGATTTCATCTTGGATTTTGGAAGTTGATCTTTAGCTTTGTTGATAACATCAATAACTGATCTTATCAGGTTCTTTTGCCAAGTAAGATTTGTTGAAAATAAAACATGTTTAGAACACTCTGTGAAAACACTCATCATGTTATTCTTGATGTAGTCTTCCTTTTCAAGGTTTCTGATTTGCCTGCTCTCCTTAAAATGTGACAAGATGATTACATCAGTTGGTGAACTTAATGTCCCATTCATTATATCCTCCTCTATTTTTCTGGTAAGTTCTTCTTTAATCTTTTCCTCTATAGAATTCATTATTTTTTGCAAAATGAAATCCTCAAGTTTGGAGAGGAAAGTCAGTCCAGTTTGTTCAGCTGCCGTTTTAACTACAAATTTAGCTGAATTAAAAATATTTCTTTCTACAACTGTGTGAGACATCTGATTAACTGACCTTCCCAAAGCCTTAAGTTCTTTACCCACTCCTGTAACCGCTCTCTTACATGCCCTAAAGCCTTTAGCAAGTAATTTTCCAACACCAAAACCTATGAGAGAGACAGCCACGGAAATGGCTTTCTCTATAGCCCAGTCTTTCCAACTGAAAACTCCTGTTTTCATAACTTCAGCTGCATATTTAAAGTTAGATATCCCATCAGTAATAAGTTGTGTGCCGACAGTAGCTAATACGCCATAGGTTAGTGCAGTGAGAAATACTCCTGCGACCACTTGCGCAAGTCCAATAAAGAAAACAGCCAATCCGCCCCAAGAAAAGTGAGGCTTTTCTTGAACAGAAAACACACTGTATAGCCCTTGTGATTTTAGAAGGCAAAGTTCTTCTGTGAGGTCATCTGGACAGTGTGACACCAGCTGAAATATAGGCCTTTGAATTGCTTCTGCTTTCCCTTTATTGTTCCTGATTTCTGTCAATTTTTCAATGGCCTCTTCAATGTTTTTTTGAAAAAAGTTGAAAACGTTTATTTTAATAATAAACTGCTTGTTCAGACTTTCAGATGCTCCATCTTCCACAAGTGGCTGAGACAATTTTAAAAGATACTGACAAGCTGCACATGCCTCATGAAAGTTTTTCATGGACTCCAATGCCTGATTTAAATCATTTATTGCAGTTGCGATGCAGTCAGCGCTGCCTTTGAGTAAAGTACAGCAAGCATGGTTGTAAAAGGCAATGGCGGCCCAGCTGGGATCCAGGTGCATTGCTCTCTCATAAAGCACCAACCCTTCTTCCCATCTCTTGTCCATAAGCTCATTATTGCCTAACTTAACATAGTGGTATATGCTGGAAATAGGAGATTCCTCCTTAAGACATTCATCTTTGGCCTTTTCCATGTCTTCAGTTAGACTTTTTAGCAATTTGTCTGTTTTTAATTGTTCTATTTCTTTTGCTTTTGTCTGCAGCCAAATGCCCCAGTATTCATTCATTATGCCAACAACGGTCATCCGATCTTGATCGTTGGCATTTTCATGTATGTATTTAAGTATTTTGCAGTACTCAAAAAACAAATTCTCTTGCAAATAAACCTCTTGCAAATCTGTCATCATGTATTCCACTTTCTCTTTTGAAAGAATGTTTCTTTTAAGTTTGGCATCATGCAGAAATGACACTTGTTTTAGAGAACCCTCAAGATGATCGGTGCACATGACTATTTTGGCCGATCCAGGGTTTCCCTTTCGTGCAGTGCGCCCAAATGCTTGGCGCTCTATTCGTAAGTTCTCAGCAAGGAAAGAGAGAATCACAAACAAGCCTCCATTGTTGTTCACTTCATCTGAAACCTTAATGTCCGTACCTCGACCAGCAAGATTGGTAGCAACTATGACATCACCGGGCTCCAGTATTTTGCCGATTTTACAATCTTTGTCACTGCGTGAGTAGAGGATGATTTCTCCGGAGATTTGACCTTGCAGTTCCTCATGCAGCTCTTTGGCCTTGTTAATTGTTTCACAGATCACCAGAGCTGCTCGCCCATTACTTGGAGTGACTTGATCTTTAACAACATTACATATCTCTGCTTTCCATTCTTCGTGTGAGCTTGTCACAATACCCTCAGTTTCGAATAACTTTTCTCTTGTGAAGGATGGCATTCTGGAAGCAGAGAGCTTTGGATACAAGTCTTGCAGAAGCTGAATTTCATCTTGATTCCCAAGCGTTCCTGTGGTCCCATAGATTTTTCCCTGGTACATTCTGAAGCAGGTGATGTTGGAGATGTAGTTAGTCACAACAGTCAAAGAGCTCAGTTTGATTCGGTGCTTCATTTCAAGAAACTGCTGCAGACCATCGCCCCATTTCTTGTTCAGCTCAACGATTCCAGTAGACTTGAAATCAACAGGACAGATCCTTTCCTTATCAACTATATATTCTCGTCCCTGTTTGAGCTTCAGTGCCAGGAAGGCATTCTGAATCCATGTGATCAATTTGTTATCCACAAGATTTTTCAGAAAGCCAGGAATGCTGATTTTGTCATCTTCTTTTTTTTCACAGGGGGTGAACTTCAGCTTTTCTTGAATCATTGCTGTGATTGGATTGTGAAGGATCTCTTCAGAGGAATACAGTGCGCAACATAAGCCTTTGTCTAAAACAAGAAAGCTAAGTTCCTGAATGTCTTCAGAAGACGTCTGTCTAGGATTAATTAACTGCAAGAATCCATTCTCATTTTGTTTGTAAACAACAATGTTGTACGGAAGGTAGTCCTTTACAATATCGACAAAGAAACTTATCATAGAATCCTTATTAATTGTTCCAAGTTTGTCAAGATACTGATTGTGCTCACTCTCACTGAGCTCTTTTACAAAACCTTGAGGGACTATGTTATTGTCCTCAGCAATCTGTAAAATATCCAGTGGGCCATTTATTTCACTATCTTCTGTATCAATTGCATCATACACTGCTTTGTGAAAAGGTACAACTGGTCCACGTACAGCTGTTTCACTTTCTGTTGGCATCAGACCATATTGACTAACATGGCCCCAAATGAGAGACAGGACTGTATTCAAGTGCTGTATGCCAGCTATATCGTCTGAAAGATATGTAAGTTGTACTCCATTGTCCAGGAGTAGAGAATCTACTTCGTCAATTATCACACACTGGAACTCACGGTTCAGCCTTGTGTCTTTCATTTCAAATATCTGTCTTAGATAGTCTGCTGCAAAGGCATCTACAGTCCCATAAATAATATCATTCTGGTAACATTCATTTTGATCTTCATTTCCTGTGTTGGTGCCTACTGTTATTCCAAGTTCCTTGTAGAATTGAGACCATTCTTTGGAATCTCTTTGGCATAGAACAGAGGAACTGGATACTATGTCAACCTTCTCCCCCCTTAGAACTCGCAATGCAGCATACATTGCTATAACACAAGATTTTCCCTCCCCAGTGCCTATTTCCAAGAGCGTTCCAGATTCAGACAGGGCAAAAACACACCAGCTAATCAATTGATTAAGTCGAGGCCACCATCCCATTTTGCTGTGCACAACATAGCACAGTGCTGAAAGAACCTCTTGCAGGTCTTTTACTTCTCTGCTGATGCTAAGCTCATGAATTCTTCTCATAGCAAATTTCATCTTTACCCCAGACAAAATTAATTCCTGGACATGTTTTACGACACTGTATGCCGTGTTTATTGTTGCCTCGTCGATTTCTTTAAATTCTCTTATCTCCTTGAAAATGTCATCAATGCTTTTTGATCCTTCGTTCTTAAACTGCTTTTCTAAATCTTTAATGTCAGTCATTGTTTGGATTGAACACAAGATTTGTAGGATAGTTTGGTCATTCTTGTTCTTCCACTCTGGAGAAATCTGATATATTGTCAACAAATTAATTAACTTCATGATGGATAGGTTGCCATCTCTAAAATGGCTCTCCAGTAATGTTTCTAGGAGTTTCAGCACTTGCACTGAGGTCCAAAGTTGTCCAGCTAATAAATTTTGGATTAGCTCTGTTACTGTTTTCTCGCCGCATAACTGCATGGCTGTAGTCAACAAAAAATCTGAACAAGCTTCTTCTCCATTAGGCAGGAAATTGATGTCATCACGGGCAAGAATGCGTTTTGTCATTGCATTGAGAAATTTCAGAGTGGTTTCCTCTTCGGATGTAAACTCGTGTTTGGTGAGATTCTGGAATATAGCCAAGATTTGGCCATTAGCATCAGGCATGTTTTCGACCGTGGTGTGAAGGGTCTGGAATAAGGCTCTGATGAACACACCGCTTTGTTCCGTGTGTTTTTCCTGACTAAACAGTCTTTTCATCAGATTTGTCTGGCATCTTTGTATGTATTTTAAAACCACGTTGTCGCTACTTTTCGAGAAAAAGCTGTTGTTCAAAACGAGGCATTTTTTGTCAACAACAAACCCTCGAGTCAGTCGTTTATGCTGGTCTATCTGCAGTCCTGAAAAGTACTGAAGGTAATGGGCAATATATTCATCCATAGTAGAGAAAACAATGTCTGAGACAAATGCAGAATCATTATCCTCCTTGATTGATCTAGATGAAATACCAAAATGCTTGTAGAAGTCAGACCACTCATGCATCTGTTGGTTGCATTCAATGGTAGAACTTAGGACAACGTCCACTTTACTTCCCATTAATACCTGCATTACTAGAAACATAGCAGTGACACATGGGTCCTCATCAAAACCAACAATCTCCAGTGTCTCACTGTCCTCATGCAATATTAACAGGCACCACTGAATCATCTGACTTACTGAGGGCCACCATCGTTTTGTGTAAAAAACTGCCTTACACAGATAATGCAAGGCTAACTCCAAATCTTTTATTTTTAACTTCTTTCTTTTCAAAGGATTTGGCAACGTATGTTCTCTGGTTTTGTTTTCAGCTTGAACATCTAAACACTTCAGGATAGAAAGGACTATTTGTTTAATTTTGATGATATCGGCATTCTCAATGATTCTAGATGACTGCATGTCACTCAGAATTTCATCAATTTTGTGTTCATTTTGACTTTTCATTGTGTTTTGTAGAGTCCGGTAAAAACTCTCTGAATCAACAAGGTAACGAAGATCAAATAGTGATTGTCCACTCTCATCTTTCCATGAGGGAAGGATGTGATTTAACTGCACTAGTTGGAGGATGTTGTAAATATCAGTCTCATTGTCATATTTTTCGGTTAAAATTTTGAAAAGTCCAATAGCTTCAGTTGGGGTCCATTGAGTGACGTCCACGAGTTTTAAGAGTATTTTGATAGATCCTGTGGCTTCTTTATTAAGATTCTCCAAACGTGATAGCAGGAATTTGAAACACTTCTTCTCCACATCTAGTATGGTTATTTTTAAAGCACTTTCAACAACCTTCTGTAGGGAAATCAAAAGAGTTTCAAGAAATCTAACAGTAAATATTTCCACTGTTGGAAAATTCACGCCTGACCATTTTTCAGCAATGTACAGTGCGTTTAGTTCCATATCTTGTGCATCTACAAAGATGTCTATAAAAGTCAAAAAAAGGGCTTGAGTTAAAAGAAAACACTGATGCATGTCACATTCTGACTGACAGATTTCTTCCACCAGAAAGTGTATATGATCTGATGCACTCACCAAAAAAATTCCACCAGACTCTGGCCTGAACAGGATGCATAGTTCTGTTAGTAACACTTGCGCATGTTTGAGTGTCTCAAAAGATGGAAGACGATTCACCCACTCATCAAAAAGAAGATCTTGTAAAACACTTATTACCTTCTTCAGCTGAACAGAACTTAGCTGGCTAAGGACAAATTCCGACAAAATGTTGCATCTTGAGGAAAGGATTTCCATTAGTGTAGAAGCATTGTTCTCTGGCGATGTTTGAAAGTGGTTGTAAAACATTTTTACCACCTCTCTTTTGTCAGTTTTATCTCGCATACTAACTTTTTCCTTTACACTTTGGAGGGTCTTTTTAATCTCTCCGTTCAACTCCATTGTTTTTTGTCTCTCTTCTTCCTGTCGTCTTTCCTCCTCTCTTCTCAGTCTCTCTTCTTCCTGTCGTCTTAACACCTCTCTCCTCAGTCTCTCTTCTTCTTGTCGTCTTTCCTCATCTCTCCTCCATCTCTCTTCTTGCTGTCGTCTTTCCTCCTCTCTCCTCGATCTCTCTTCCTCCTGTAGTCTTTCCTTCTCTCTTCTCAGTCTCTCTTCTTCCTCTAGTTGTCTTAACATCTCTCTCCTCCATCTCTCTTCTTCCTGTAGTCTTTCCTCCTCTTTCCTCGATCTCTCTTCCTCCTGTAGTCTTTCTTTCTCTCTTCTCAGTCTCTCTTCTTCTTGTCGTCTTTCCTCCTCTCTTCTTTGTCTCTCTTCTTCCTGTCGTTTTTCCTTTTCTCTTCTTAATTTTTCTTGTTTCTGTCGTCTTTCCTCCTCTATTCTCAGTCTCTCTTCTTCCTGTTGTCTTAACACCTCCCTTCTCAGTTTCTCTTCTTCCTCCTGTTGTCTTTCCATCTCTCTTCTCAGTCTCTCTTCTTCCTCTAGTTGTCTTAACATCTCTCCCCTCCATCTCTCTTCTTCCTGTAGTCTTTCTTTTTCTCTTCTCAGTCTCTCTTCTTCTTGTCGTCTTTCCTCCTCTCTTCTTTGTCTCTCTTCTTCCTGTCGTTTTTCCTTTTCTCTTCTCAATTTTTCTTGTTTCTGTCGTCTTTCTTCCTCTATTCTCAGTCTCTCTTCCTGTCGTCTTAACACCTCTCTTCTCAGTCTCTCTTCTTCCTGTCGTCTTTCCTCCTCTCTTCTCAGTCTCTCTTCTTCCTTTTGTCTTAACACCTCCCTTCTCAGTTTCTCTTCTTCCTCCTGTTGTCTTTCCATCTCTCTCCTCAGTCTCTCTTCTTCCTGTCGCCTTTTCTTCTCTCTTAGTCGCTCTTCTTCCTGCTGTCTTAACACCTCTCTCCACTGTCTTTCCTCTTCCTGTCTTCTTTCCTCCTCTCTCCTTTGTCGTTCTACTTCCTGTCGTCTTTCCTCCTCTCTTCTCAATCTTTCTTCCTGTTGTCTTTTCTTCTCTCTTCTCAGTCTCTCTTCTTCCTGTCGTCTTAACGCCTCTATTCTCAGTCTCTCTTCTTCCTGTCGTCTTTCCTCCTCTCTTCTCAGTCTCTCTTCTTCCTGTCGTCTTAACGCCTCTATTCTCAGTCTCTCTTCTTCTTGTCGTCTTAACACCTCTCTTCTCAGTCTCTTTTTTTCCTGTCGTCTTTCTTCCTCCCTTCTCAATCTCTCTTCTTCCTGTCGTCTTTCCTCCTCTCTTCTCAGTCGCTCTTCTTCCTGTAGTCTTTTTTTCTCTCTTCTCAGTCTTTGTTCTTGTCGTTTTTCCTCCTCTCTTCTCAGTCTCTCTTCTTCCTGTCGTCTTTCCTCCTCTCGTCTCAGTCGCTCTTCTTCCTGTAGTCTTTTTTTCTCTCTTCTAAGTCTTTGTTCTTGCTGTCTTTCCTCCTCCTTTCTCAGTCTCTCTTCTTCTTGTCGTTTTTCCACCTCTCTTCTCAGTTTCTCTTCTTCCTGTCGTCTTTTTCTCTCTTTCCTAAGTCTCACTTCTGCCAGTCGTCTTTCCTCCTCTCTCCTCTGTCTTTCTTCTTCCTGTTGTCTTTCCCCCTCTCTTCTCAATCGCTCTTCTTCCTGTCGTTTTTTTTTCTCTCTCCTCAGTCTCACTGTTTCCTGTTGTCTTTCCTCCTCTCTCCTCCGTGTCTCTTCTTCCTGTTGTCTTAACACCTCTCTTCTCAGTCGCTCTTCCTCCTGTTGTCTTTTCATCTCTCTTCTTTGTCTCTCTTCTTCCTTTTTCCTTTGCTCAAGCCTCTGTTGTTCTCTCTTGAGCTTCTCAAAACAGTCACAACACTCGTGCGCATCGTCACATCCAACCTCTCTGTAATACTGTCCTCCATTGAACACATACACATGTCTTCCATTGATCGTGGCTTTGTGGTAGTTATCAAATGAAACACATGGAGGCAGACTCTTGCCACACTTGTAGCACTTAGCGCCATAATATTCTGAGGGTGCATTTCCCATGACTTCTTAAAATGTCTTTCCTATTTACTGTATCTACGGATAAATTTGAAAAATCAAAATATGTGTTATCCTCCTTAATATTTCTGAACTCGTGTGCCATACAGTATGTAGTATTGTAGTGTATAAAAAAATATATAGAACCTGTGAATTAAGCCAGATTTGGTGGCTTTTGTTAGCAAATATCAGTGAATTAAGTCACACATTGTCATATAATAAATCATAATTATGGTACGGAAGAGTTAATTTTTAGAGATAATTTGTGAAAGAGTACTTGTGATTAAGTAGCTTAAATTATATATATATTTTCCTTACCGTCAGTGAGATGTCACGTGACATTTAGTAGGATGCTGTAATATAGGACAGAATTCCATAGCAGAATGGAAACTGGGAATCCATTGTCTGGAGGAGAAGAGCAAAGAGCAACTCATCACATGTCCTACAATACACAATGGAGAATGAGGATATCGGTACATATTATCAGTAATTTGAGTTTTTTTTTAGCTTTGAAGATTCATCCACACATCCATCTACTCCATCCTCAAACACAAACTTTTGTGGAGAAACACATCCCTGAGTAACCACCTATCTCAGGAAAATGTTAATAGACCGTTTAACCTTAGACTGCAATTGTGCAGCAAGAACCTTGTTATGTCCGATGATGTATCGTTTGTTTCTTTTTCCTTTCTTCCCTCCCTTTTTCATCCCTATCTGGGGTTAGCATTTTAATGGGTCCCTGATGTCATCCTAGCAGCAATGGACATGCACATCATTAACACACTCATGGACGGATGACATTTGAAGTTTCCCTTTCACACTTTGTACATGGACATGCTGCCTCTGGTGTACCCTGTATGAACATGTCGATGTGTGATTATTGGTTGGGGTGTAATTTTTGCTTGTGATTTATGTCCGCTAGGTTATGTGACTTGCACACCGTACTCTCGGTATCTATAGGGGTGAGTGCCATTTATTTTCACCATTTGCATTTCTCCTGGTCTTGATTTATCTAGGGAGAAGGTTTGGGTGTTGTATTTTTTGGGGTTGTTTTCTGATGAGATAAATTTATTATGCTGTAGTTAGTGGTACAGTGGCAGAATTCTCAACTGGCTCAAGGGAGGTTCAAGTTCACTCTCTGGCCTTCACCCTGGTTTTCTTTTGGCTTCTTATTTTGGCCTCGGCTCACCCTGAAGCCGTACAGCTTTTCTCTGGTCCTTGTTACCTTTGTTTTATTGTCTGTTACCCAAAATATCCATCCATCCATCCATTTTCCAAACCGCTTATCCTACTGGGTCGCGGGGGGTCCAGAGCCTATCCCGGAAGCAATGGGCACGAGACAGGGAACAACCCAGGATGGGGGGCCAGCCCATCGCAGGACACACTCACATACCATTCACTCACACATGCACTCCTACGGGCAATTTAGCAACTCCAATTAGCCTCAGCATGTTTTTGGACTGTGGGGGGAAACCAGAGGACCTGGAGGAAACCCCACGACGACATGGGGAGAACATGCAAACTCCACACACATGCAACCCAGGCGGAGACTTGAACGCGGGTCCCAGAGCTGTGAGGCAACAGACCTAACCACTGCACCACCACGTCTACACACAAATGTTTAGTATTAATTACTTGTTGTGACCACATTGTGTGTTAGGTCTGAACAATCCTCGAAAAGTTTCACATGACAATCTTTTAAGTTTTTGCGATTATTTAGGAATTGAAAATTAAGTATATACAGTAGCCAAATACAATTTATCTACCAATAAATAACAGCCTTACATTTTTTTTTACTAGCCAGAGGACTAGTCTTCAGATTTTTGTACTTGCCCTTCGTCTAACTTACTTGCCACAGGCCAATGGGCTTAATTTTCTGTCCTGCTTGTATTCTCAGTTTATAATGCCATTTAATAACACTGGTCAAGAAATTTTTACTTTTTGCACAAATCATACAGTATCATTCGTGCTGAATTTAAATATGCAATCAGAATTTACCTACCATGCAAGAATTTTGAGTGATGCACAATTAAACCTTATGCTACATGTATATTTGCAGTATATGTGCATTGTGGGTGTGACTCGTCTTAAAGGTACAGTAGAATGATTTTCTGCTGCACTTTATCTCAAGGGACATTCCTCTTAAGGGTGCAACAGAAGTCGATAAGCATTCTGGGACTCCATTTCCATTGATATGGTTTTTACATATCAGAGAGAGACCAGGGGTGAATTTCCCGAAGCCTACTTAACGCTGTAACATACGCAAGTTCTGTTTTTCAACACAGAACTTACGAATAACGTAGTGTTAAGATGGTTTCGGGAAACTCAATCCAGGACCCTGTCTCAACATGTCTAAATGTGTTACAGTTTGTAAATTCAAAAATTGTCTTACAGCACTGCACCCTTCTGTACAATCCCAAAATGTCCAGAAATGGAAATAAAATCATTTTCCCTAAATTGCTCTTAAATATGCCCATATATGATCAATAATAAGCAGTTATATATTATCAATATTGCCTAAAATTATATCACGAAAAAAAAAAAATCTGTTTGAGTGCATTTCTTGAATCGGCATTAAAAAGTACATAAGACACCTGTTAGATGTTCTGTGGAAAAATATTTGTTGACCAGTGTTATATGAAAATTCCATGTTTTAAACATGCAAGTTATTTCTGTGATGAGCATCACAGAATTTACCTGACACATCAAAAATTATAAAGGAGACAAAACCTTGGAAACCAGTGTGGTCTTACCCTTAGAATAACAATCATTTAGCATTGCCAGATGTTGGCATTGCCAGGATGAAGTAGAACATTTTTGTAATTATATGTTACATCTTTTCATCCTTCCATACAGGGTAAACCTTTTGGAAATTAAACTTGATGTCATTCAACAACACTTGACTCATTGTAATTCAATTAATTACACAGCTGTTCAACCTACCTCAACCGTAGTATGTATCAGAATTCAAAGGGTGCAGGATACAATAATGCAAAGATTGAAATTTGTACCTTTTCTTATTTGTTATATATATATGTTCTCTTTTAAGGGAGGAGAGAAAGGTATGGACAACAATTCAGCCAATAAATCACCACCCTGGATTCACTGTCCCCGCCTCTGTGTGTTTCAAACCCTAAATCGCTTTCACTTTCTATTTTTTAAATGAAGCTGCTCGTTCTAATCCAAAGTCATGCCTTTCTGAACTAAAGGGACTAAGGAACTGCTGCAATTTAGGAAGATATAATCACTCTTCATGCTGGCCCTCAGTCTGTTGAATAATGTAAACTTGGAGTTCAAAATCATCACCGAACAATACAGAATTGAGTCGAGTTGAGCTCTTGGGTGTAGGTTTTTACACGTTCTTCATTGTTCCCATAATTTACATTAGATGTGTCTTATTTTTAATCCATTGATATTGAACACTATATGTTGTTGAGTCTTTCAATCACAAAACATTACATTGACTGAAAATGAGTTGCTGTATTTATCTGTTTGCCTGTCTACCATTATAGAAATCAAGTACACACGTGGACAAAATTGTTGCTACCCTTCAGTCAATGAAAGAAAAACTCACAATGGTCACAGAAATAACTTTAATCTGACAAAAGTAATAATAAATAAAAATTCTATGAAATTTAACTAATAAAAGTCAGACATTGATTTTCAACCATGCTTCAACAGAATTAATAAAAAAAAAAACTCATGAAACAGGCCTGGACAAAAATGATGGTACCCCTAGAAAAAACTGAAAATAATGTGACCAAAGGGACATGTTAATCCAAGGTGTGTCCACTAATTAGCATCACAGGTGTCTACAATGTTGTAATTAGTCAGTGGACCTATTTATAGGGCTCCAGGTAGTCACTGTGTTGTTTGGTGACATGGTGTGTACCACACTCAACATGGACCAGAGGAAGCGAAGGAAAGAGTTGTCTCAGGAGATTAGAAAGAAAATTATAGACAAGCATGTCAAAGGTAAAGGCTATAAGACCATCTCGAAGCAGCTTGATGTTCCTGTGACTACAGTTGCACATATTATTCAGAAATTTAAGATCCATGGGACTGTAGCCAACCTCCCTGGACGTGGCCGCAGGAGGAAAATTGATGACAAATCAAAGAGACGGATAATACGAATGGTAACAAAAGAGCCCAGAAAAACTTCTAAAGAGATCCAAGGTGAACTTCAAGCTCAAGGAACATCAGTGTCAGATCGCACCATCCGTCGTTGTTTGAGCCAAAGTGGACTTCATGGGAGACGACCAAGGAGGACACCATTGTTGAAAACAAGTCATAAAAAAGCCAGACTGGAATTTGCCAAACTACATGTGGACAAGCCACAAAGATTCTGGGAGAATGTCCTATGGACAGATGAGACAAAAATTGAACTTTTTGCCAAGGCACATCAGCTCTATGTTCACAGATGGAAAAATGAAGCATATCAAGAAAAGAACACTGTCCCTTCTGTGAAACATGGAGAAGGCTCTGTTATGTTCTGGGGCTGCTTTGCTGCATCTGGCACAGGGTGTCTTGAATCTGTGCAGGGTACAATGAAATCTCAAGACTATCAAGGGATTCTAGAGAGAAATGTGCTGGCCAGTGTCAGAAAGCTTGGTCTCAGTCGCAGGTCATGGGTCTTGCAACAGGACAATGACCCAAAACACACAGCTAAAAACACCCAAGAATGGCTACGAGGAAAACATTGGACTATTCTAAAGTGGCCTTCTATGAGCCCTGACCTCAATCCTATTGAGCATCTTTGGAAAGAGCTGAAACATGCCGTCTGGAAAAGGCACCCTTCAAACCTGAGACAACTGGAGCAGTTTGCTCATGAGGAGTGGGCCAAAATACCTGCTGAGAAGTGCAGAAGTCTCATTGACAGTTACAGGAATCGTTTGATTGCAGTGATTGCCTCAAAAGGTTGTGCAACAAAATATTAAGTTAGGGGTACCATCATTTTCGTCCAGGCCTGTTTCATGAGTTTTTTTTATTTTTATTAATTCTGTTGAAGCATGGTTGAAAATCAATGTCTGACTTTTATTAGTTAAATTTCATAGAATTTTTATTTATTATTACTTTTGTCAGATTAAAGTAATTTCTGTGACCATTGTGAGTTTTTCTTTCATTGACTGAAGGGTACCAACAATTTTGTCCACGTGTGTATGCATAGAACTGTATAGAAAGTGACTTTAGTGATGACTGTGAAATACAGCACCAGTGTAAAATCTGGTGAAAATCATTTTGTATTTGATAGAGGGTAAACATGTTACTGCAAATGGTACTCCATTTTGTTTACTTTCGCTTTGTATAGTGTGGGCAATGACCAAGCCGATTAGTTGGGGTTAAGAAAGTTCCTCTTTATTTTTATTTTGAGAAACGGACACCATAATATAAACCTTTTTAGTTTCATATTCCCTTTTAATAATGTCCAAATATACATGTGACCAGGTATTACCTGAAATGAGAGCCATCACCACTGAAGACTGGTACACTATGCTATGATACGGTATGCTATGATACACTATGCTATGATACGGTATGCTATGATACGGTATGCTATGATACAGTATGCTATGATACACTATGCTATGATACGGTATGCTATGATACACTATGCTATGATACACTATGCTATGATACGGTATGCTATAATACACTATGCTATGATACGGTATGCTATGATACACTATGCTATGATACACTATGCTATGATACGGTACGCTATGATACATTATGCTATGATACGGTATGCTATGATACACTATGCTATGATACGGTACGCTATGATACATTATGCTATGATACGGTATGCTATGATACACTATGCTATGATACACTATGCTATGATACGGTATGCTATGATACGGTATGCTATGATACGGTATGCTATGATACACTATGCTATGATATGGTACGCTATGATACGGTATGCTATGATACGGTATGCTATGATACACTATGCTATGATACACTATGCTATGATACGTGATCCAAGCATATTCTGTGTGACTTAAGTTATCATCAGCATATCTTGTGCATATGACAAAGATTCAGTTTCAGCTCTGGAAAGAATTAAGAGACCATTCTTAAAAATTAGCATTTTTAAGTCCTGGTTTAATCCAGGTTCTGCTGGCTGAAGGCTACACTGGGAGGCAGGTTGCTTCCAGGCTCAAAGTTTCTAAGAAAGCAGTATAAGCAGTAATATTCATATTCAGTTTGTGCAGTAGTATCCAGTCTGAGATGTAAACTGTATTGAAGTAAACCCTGTGTACAGATGACAGGTGATGGTGATGAACATGCCTAGACAAGATGGAATGTTTGTCTGGACAGGCCCTATGTGATAACGTTGATTGTAATAGTACCCTTCCAATTAAACCCAAGTTGAAAAAACAAACACTAATGGAGTTTGTAAAACAAGCACTTACGTAAAATCTAGCAGGAGTGCTGAAATCGTGGGGTCATGTGAAGGAAGAAGTGCTTATTTTGTGTGTGCATGTTATTGAGGAACAACACCCATTAAGGTGAAAAGGTCACTGCATTTATAGATCCATGCAAAATGAAAGCTAGAACAAGATATGAGGATATGAGCTAAACCCCATGGACTGGTGGTCAGAGGAGGAAGCCAAACAGGGGCAGTCATATGTTCCCACTGGCTTACTGGAATGAATGAGGGCGCTAGTGGAACAAAAAGACAGCAAACATGTTATAGTGTGGAAAAGAGAAGAGTCAGTAACAGAGACTCGATCTAGAGTAGCAAGCATATTGAGAATGAGAATGAGAAGCTGGAAGGATGCAGTATCAACACATGATGCAGTATTTTGGGGATAAAGACACAATAGCAACACGTCCACAGACAGAGGTTGGACAGAACTGTGTGTACGACAGATTTAATGAGCCACAAATAAGATATAAGTGCTAATAGATAGTACAAAAGTACAGCTTTAATTTATGTTGGTAAAGGGCACGGCCATCTTGAATTCTGAGGTCAGGGTTGTGTTGATTCCTCTGAGTCTCTGAGTTGGAATTCCGATATGAGGGGGCATTCGGGTTGAAATTTCCAACTAGTAACTTGGAGTTTATGAATTATGAGTTCAAATGCAACGCAGCATTTATGTTGGAAAACGCATGACAGAAAATGAGGGCAAGGGGGTGCTTTGTAAGCCTTTTTAACGTTTATATACAACAAATCCAACATGATAGCTCCTCTTCTGGATGTACTGCTGGAATTTGGGCAGCACAGCTTTTAAGTTTTCATGATTGAAATAAAATATGATGATAAAAATGTCTGGATGGACAGTCTCTAGCTCACTGATGGCACTGTAGAGCTTGCAGCTATCTTTTGTGGACTTTATCTGAGAACAGCAACAGGTCAGGACTTCTGCCGTAACCAAAAATTGCAGTATTATTTCATTGTCTTGTACATTTAGCTGTTTTACTTTCACTCTACATCTTTTTTAACCACTTCTGCTTTGTGTGAAATAAGCAGGCAAAATGTTGGCATATAAGCAGGATCAAAGCAAAACCGAACCTTGATAATAGGAACCACCCGGAGTAGTTAGTATTTAGGCTTATTATGACTTTTGTACTTAATGCAAATATACTTAATTGATTCTTGAGATTAGGGACAAAACAGGTTATAATCTTGATTATTTTGAAGACCTATGTATTCATCGTTCTTAAATGAGGTTTCGGTTATATAACAAGTTCTGGAACAATCTCCCAGTTGTAACTTTTTTTCAATAAATTGCATGTTTGCTGGATCAGCACTAGATTTTTGTCAGCCCCACAGATGCAGTTCCTTAGCAGTTCCTCGGTTCTCTTATGCACAGCTGTTTTCAAATTAATCATATCACCTTTTAAGTGTTAAATTAGTCATCTGACGGAGTTGGAAAAATACCACATTTCCTCATGTAACACACGCGTTTCTCACAGGAGCCACCTTGTAGTCCTGAGTTGCTTGTGTCCTCTATAATCTACTTAAATTAAGCCTTTATTATAGGAAATTTCACACAAATCTTGAATTTCAAGTATCATGGTGCTGACACACTGTGGTTGTGACACACAATGTACTAACAAATAGGCTTGAAACAAAACGAATATTAAAAACTCACCAGAGCCCGAGTGGTCTTACACCACGAGGAAGAACAAGGGATTAGTAAAGGGGAGCTTCAGCTACCCACAGTAATTAAAATGACCTGCGGGGGGTGGGTGGGGGGGGGGGGGGGGGGGGGGGGCGACTTGTTGCCACTGATTAGCAGCGACTCATAGTTTTTTATTCTGTGGAAAATAAAAACCTACTGTGGAGAGTTTACACTGAATTAAGAAGTTGTTATAGGCCATATAAGTCCATCACATGGACAGGTACTTTGAGATCTTCTGGAAGTAGAGGTGCCACCCGTCCTGTATTATCATGTATTATATACATATAAAAAAAATTTGACATAATGTGAGAGACTTTTTTTCACTAGTGTGTTTGGACAGCATGATCACTCCCCCGCTCCTGCTCGGTAACTCTTATCATTGGGGTTCTGGGCAGTGGGGGGTGGTGTACCTTATCTCTATAGGTTTATAGTGTCTATCCTACTTCTATGTAGTGAAAGAGGATGAATGAGAATGAAATGAGGATGAAAAAAAATAGGTGATCGTCCGGTGCAATCATCTCCATTTTTTTGTAGTTATATCTTTAACTCTGGTGCTGCTTAGTTGTTATATTGATAATGTTAGAATACCAGCCAGCATTATCGGCCAAGATTTACACATTGATCCGATACCGAAATCTTGATTTTTTATAAATATCGGCCAAAATCGATTATGTAGACTAATATATCGTGCATTTCTGTTAACAGATTAGTATAAATAGTTGAACAACACATGGAAATTATACAACAAGAATTCCAGAATTTTTGAGCAACTACATAAATGCACATGTTCCATGTACAGAAACATACATTTAAAAACTTGTCATACAATGTGAAGAGATGCTTGTCTTTATTGATTTCCAAGTGTTTTTCTTGGTGGATTTTAAAGGGGAATACCTGGTCAGATATACATTTGGACATTATGAAAAGGGAATATGAAACTAAAAGGGTTAGCTAGGGTTATAATAAGGAGCATATTTCTCAAGGTGAAACCATATGTATTGGAAGGAGGCTTGTTGACATCTCAAATGCAACATTCTTAAGCACAATACTTCCCCTATTTTGCTGGGCCATTTCCTTCACTTTGTATTGCAGCAATAAAGAAGGAACTTAAAATGGTTTGTTTCAGCAAGTTCAGTTGCCTTCATGTGCTTCAGGCAAAAACAATGCACATGTTGTACTAATCAACACAGAAGTCTTGTTTGTCTGCAGTGTTGTGACCTCATGGTACCGTCATGGTAACGTTTATGTTCTTATGAGCTATGCTGAAGCAGGCCTGGGTCTCTCACAGCCACTAATTGGTGAGAGCTAAGTTATGTTTTCCTTTTCTCATTCAACAAAGTGAAAGGCATTGTGCTTGTGGAACAAACTTCACATATTTTGCTGAATGAGTTTGAGAAGTAGGTGCTAAATTGATTCTTGTTTAGCTTTCCATGTGCTAATTACACAGTACACAGTGAGATTTATAACAATTGAACACAATGTACGAAAAGTATCACTGGATTAAAAACCAGACACACTTGAGAAGTGAAGCTCTTGCTTGGTAACCCCTTTATCTGTATTTAATGTCTCAGGTTATAAGATGTATAGACGAGACAGAAGTAAAGGCTGTCACTAAACGCTCAGAAAACCGAGGTTCTATTGTTTGGTGGCAAGTCCACGGATAGGAATGCTATAATCTCCACACTCCACACCAAAGGGCTGAACTTCTCCCTCAGCAGCTCAGCCCATAACCTAGCTGTCATCTTCTCATCCAGATGCAGTATGGAAGGCGTGTTTCCTACAGCTACGCCGCATCACCAAACTGCGACAATTTCTTACTATTCAAGACACAGAGAAATTGAAACAGGCCTTTGTATACAGTAGGTTACACTACTGTAATGCCATGTTATCTGAGAGCACACACTGCACACTAAACACTGCACACTAAACACCTTGCAGCGTATTCAAAATGCAACAGCTCGAATTGTCACTGGGAGCAGGAAGTTTGAACACATAACCCCTGCTCTTAGTTCCCTGTACTGGCTTCTTGTTAAGTTCAACACTGGCTTCAAAGTTCTCCTGCTGACATATAAGGCACTTAGAGGTCTAGCACCTGCCTACCTAACAGAATTACTTCAAGTTTACAAGCCTTCCACTCATATCACAGAATTCAGGTTTCCCATATCATTTCTCATGTAAATAAAGTGACAGTGGGCAGTAAAGCATTCTGCTACAGGGCCCCTATATTGTGGAATGGTTTACCAGCCTGTGTTCAGGACGCCAAATTGGTCTCAGTCTTTAAATCAGCTGATGCTGCTGTACATGCAATTTTTTAAAAATCTACCATGAGTGTCCATGAATGTCTCAATACTGAACATGTTCTGACCACCCATGCTCTCTGCCTCCTTCCCACATGTCTGGATTGCGCCGGGGGTGGGCACCATCTGAGCTGGAGTCCCATTGAGGGGTGACATCATGAATGTGACTTACAGACTGTAACATTGTGGGTGTAGCCTCCAGTCTGACACCCTACACAGGCCGGCGTGTAGAACAGACTCATCGATGGACTTTGGCTTGACCTTAATCACATCTTATACCTACCTTTTAGCAAGCAAATCCACTCTTTTCTGTTTTCAGTGATGTTAGCATGTCCAGGGGGATGGGCAGTCAGTTGACCTTGGACCACCCAGAAATTTTTTTTCTGCACACGTCAGAGTTTTTGGTTCCTCTACTCAATTGTCATCTAGCTTTCTTTCTTTCATTTCTTTGTCTTCCCTTCTCTTTGTTTTGTATTATTCTGTCTTAATGATGTTGTAATGTATCACAAAACACCCATGTAAAGCGACTTAGGGTGACTCTGTTGTGAAAGACATTACATAAAAATAAATTGAATTCAACGGAATTATTATATTATTAGTTCAACAACTTTATACATTTTTATATTGCTCTCTGTACCTATATCTCTCATGCCTATCCATACCTGTATTTCCTATGCCTCTCTGTACCTATGTCTCATATATCACTATGTACCTATACCTCATATGCCTCTCTGTACATGTACCTATATCTCATATATCACTCTGTACCTATACCTCATATGCCTCTCTGTACATGTACCTATATCTCATATATCACTCTGTACCTATACCTCATATGCCTCTCTGTACCTCTATCTCTCAAAAATGGTGGATGAAAAAGTCACAATACTAAGAAACCAATGGGGAAACTTCTAATAACCATTTATTATTACAGAGATCACAATAGTTTACAATATCAACAGACTTTATTGGCATGCTAGCTGGTGCTGATTGTTAAAAAGTCATTTTTCATACAAAGTCCCAATTTGTTTTGTCCCACTGCAGATTACGTGGATTATCATCTACAATGTATTTTCCAGACTGAATTCTAATATTGATCCAACGACGCAAATGTAGCAGCTTTGGCTGCCATCACAACTCCAAAACAAGGCAATAAACACATACACAGAGACTCAAAGGGCTGCTCGTCGTCTTTCGGCCTGAGCTACGCACAGCACGGTTATGTTACAGTAGTTAATTTGTCAGTGACTTTGGTGTTCTCCCCAGTAGTGCCTCAATCCCTTAAAGGTTCTGAGATCCTTGGCCTTCTGTGTGTGTATGTGGGGGGGCGGGGGGGGGGGCAGGAGTGGGTATCAAATGAAAAAAATATATTGCTGACTCTGAATGTGCTGATACTGCTGAAGAATGTGCGGAATTTGCTAAATGACGTGTCAGATTCCAAGAGCACTTCTGCAGGGTCCGTAAGCTGATCTTATAGGACCTAGAAATGTAATTGTGCTACTCTGGAAGTTTACTTTTGTGTGCAGAGCTTGACAATTGCTTAGCATGTTCCAAAGCTAACTATTACAATATGGCCATAACAGCCATCTCTGGTGAATTCTCTCCCCTGCCAAATCAGTCCCAGTAGTTAAGGGATCTTGGTATTCACACTGACTGTCACTCTCTGTTACTCAAGAATAATGAACAGCAAATATGAAATGAGAGGACCTTCCTCGCTACAATCACCATGTGTGATTGCCCCTACAGTCAGTCACCTGACAGGCCAGGGGCCTTCTACAGGTACAGCTGGACTGTGTTGTGGTGTAAAATACAGCATCTGTGTGTAATACAGACACAAATTTAGGTGCAAATTTTTTGCCCGCTTACAATTCTGATCATTCAGTAATGGAAGGTGATTCAGGCTAATCTAAGACATATATATATATATATATATATATATATATATAGAAAACCCACACAAAACACTCTGAAGGGACTGGGGAGAGAACACTGAAGTACTGGAGCAAATGAAAGAAAGACAGTTCAAATCAGAGAGGCAATAAACACACCGAAAGGAAACAACCTGCAGCAGTTCAATTTAAGCAATATTAAGGTTTAAACTGGATACTGAAACATGGTCCTTATAGCAGCAGAAGCAGATGCAGAAAATGTCAATAAGAAAAAAATCTCATTTTCCATCCAGGATTACAAGTCATCACTAAAAACTTTAAATGGAGGTTTATTTGTTAAATCTTCAATTATCAATAAATCATGAGAATAATTTTTATTTTGGGCAGCAAAATATCATGGACAGAAAAAGACTGGTACTTTTTGGATTCGCTTTTTAAATTTTATTATAAATATGCTTAATGCTTCGCAGATGAAGTGTGGACTGTACCATTCTCTATGCCTGTCAGCGATGGGGGGGGGGGGGGGGGGGGGGGGTCGTGCCCTTACAGCCAATGCAGAAGGAGCACTGAGTGTGCATCGGCAAACTCAGCCCAGAAAGGAAAGCCTGTCCTCATTGCACAATCGCATGTTAAGGAATGATGCACAGGAATTTAACAAAGATGAGAGGCACAAAGGGAAGAATAGGCAGAGGCTAAAAGGAAAGTTAACTGTAGATGGAGTGTATTAGCATTCGGCGCGCGTCCCCTCAGGGGCCTCCAGGTGGCGTTTGACGTCGCTTCATCCTAAAAAGGAAAGGTCAAGGGTAAAAGCACTGCTGAGGGTCCGGGGGGCCTTGGCGAAAGGGAGTGAGACAGGTGGTTTTGCACATGTTCCTGCATGCATACCGTGTTCCATCCCAAGATGCATAACTCTTTTGAGTAGCTGCCCCTGCTGCTAGCGCATGCTGATCCTCTGAGCCCACAGATACTCAGAACAGCTGCAGCAAGGCCAGGCATGCTGCGTACTGCACAGCCCTGCGCTCTGCATACTGTACTCGGGGCGCTGTTTTATTGTCCTTTATCCTGTGGTCTGCGTTTCATTTTCGGAATCTTTTATCCTGCGGTTTACAGCACTGTGCACAAGTCGTAGTCAAACAAAATATTTAAAGCTATTTATAAAGGTAGTGAGTGTATATTTGTGCAATAAAGAACACAGTTTAACTTTAGAACTTAAGCAAATGAAATGTAACAATAAAAACTAACAAGAAATTCTCTGAATTTCCCTGAATTTTTTCTGTTCCTTAAAAAGATACTGATATCTTGTTGGGTGTCTAGATGAACACAGTGTCTAGATGAACACAGTGTCCAGATGAACACAGTGTCTAGATGAACACAGTGTCTAGATGAACACAGTGTCTAGATGAACACAGTGTCTAGATGAACACCGCTTCAGTTCCCAAGCCCCTCCTCAGGGGCACCTCCGTCATTCCATGTATTTGTTGAATTTCACCACCGGCTCAATAAATTAACTTATTTAGTTGAATAATTCCGTGAGGTATTGATTATCCAATCTTGGTATGCTAGTGGTCGTCGTTGGTGTAAAACCAACGAGAGGATGTTAGACTTTTGACATAAACCTTGTGGTGCATACAGGCTGCCTAACATGAAAAAGGCCCACTTGAGAGGGTGAACACCTCTTGATATCTCAGAGTCTTATCTCTGATGACCTCACCTGGCTGAATCATGTGTGGACTCAGGTATCTAACACAAAACCCACCCTAAACCCAACCCGCTTTACCAGGCTGAGGTCAGAAACGCGCTTCTGCTGTCTTAGAACTGAGAGGCTCAGAAGGAGCTCCTACCTTCAAGCTACGAGTTTACTTATAGCTTTAATTTAACCTTCACTCCTTACTCATGCACCATGTAATTTACTGGGGTTATGTTGTACATCTCTGGTGTTCAGGGGTGGCATGTTGGCGCAGTGGTTAGCAATGTTGCCTCCCACCTCTGGCACTTGGGTTTGAGTCTGCCATGGCTCTGGGAGTATATAGAGTTAGCATGTTCGCCTTGTGGTATTCCCTTGTGGAATAAGACACCCCTGTGGTCTCCAGGAACAGTGGGCCCTGTAGCCCTGAATAAGATAAGTGGTTACAGAAGATGAATGGATCTCTGATTTTCCTTTTTCTTTCTTTTCAATATAACTTTGCTGTTCCTCATTTATTACATATTTATTAAAGTGTTACTCTATGTGTTATTGCTTTCATTGTTTTTACTGTGGCAGAGTTGATGACCTGTAGGTTATAGTCTGACTGTTTACCCTACATGTGACAAAGGAAACCTTAGAATGCTTGGATGGTTGCCGCAAACACTGGGTGACACTGGGGTGAGGTTTTAAAATAGCTAAGGTAACACCATTGACAGACATAACGTTTTTCACCAACGTTTTCTTTTGCTACCTAATTCTTTGACTTTGCACAGTACTGTATGTTTAATACTCTCCGTTTTGTTCTCTGATCCTCTCACTGCTTCTACGACACACTCTCTGCTACTTCTAGCCATTCTGTAACTTTGGTAATACCGTTAGCATTCTGTAACAATCAGCATTTCAGGACACCCAAGTGCAGAAATGCTAGTATGTGTCTTCTGGGTAGTGCAAGCAGGCGTGTGCATGTGAGGGACTGCTCTTACCTCTGCTCTCACTGCTACACCATCTCATACTGATTAGCAGTGATAAACCGGGACAGACAGCAGGCGAGCAGCATGCCAATCAGCTGTGGGCAGGGGGTGGGGGGTGGGACACACGTCACCTGCTGTTTCTTAGAAAATGCTGAGCATAAAAACATCTTCATTTGCGATTGAATAGATTGTCACTGTCACAGAGACAGACAGGGTGAGACAGAACGAAAGAAAGAAAGAGCTGAATAAGAATGAAAGTGAAAGAGGGAAATGGAAGGAATGTAAAGGAAAGAGAGAGTTCATCGCTGGGATTGGAATACCCATTGGATTTGCTGACACGACATTGTTCATCAAGCAGGTTAAAGAAAAGACCGTAGCACATAATCTTATGCTAAGAACAAACAGAAAGCAGCTGTTGGAGAATGCGATATTGAATCCACCAATCAGAAAACACTCTGCTCTGTCCGGAAGAAATTAAAATCGCATCCTTTTATTTAAGGTGACAGACCTTTCCAGTTGTTGGTTGTAGGAACCCTTGATTATGCTGCTAGTGACAGGAAAATGTATCTTTTTAATTAAAATACCCCCAGTCGGCCTGTGCTGCCACCCCGGCAGAGGAGCTCAGTCATACATATTGATGTGGGAATTTCCACCTTGGGGGGGGGGGGGTCCTAATATGTCCCATCCATCTCACCTGAAATGTTCAGATCATGCCACGCTGCAACCTCATTAAGTGGAAAGGAGAGGCTGAGCTCTGCATGTGTATTAATGGCCCCCCCACCCCCAGGATGGAATGGGGGCATTGGGACAGAGCCCTAGGCAAGCTTCCCCACCGCCCCCCAATGATGCTTGCTCCTCGCACCGTGAGAGGGGCAGGGGGATAGGTCAGAAGATGGCAGTTGACTTCCTCAGCATGCTAAGGAAGGAAAACACTACATTTCTGTCAGGTTCCTGTCTTGTCATTTCCCTGTTTGGCCAGCAGGTGTAGCTAGTCACCCATTTCCTTGTGTTTGAGTTTTCTGTGACTTGTGAATTGACCCACACCTGCTTCTTGCTGCCCCTAGTTTTTAGTGTTTGTTTGATTGTAATGGCTGACACCTGTTCCTTGTTACCCTTGTGTGTAAATTTGTGTATATGTGTTTATACATTTGATTGGTCATTGTGTCTGTAGTCTTGTTGCCCTATGTTCACTCCTGTATGTCTTTCTTGATTGTGTTCTTTGAACCTGTTTGGTATTAGTTTCTCCATGGGATTTTTTCCTAACTTGTTGAAGTTCTTCTTTAATTAACCTGCCTTTGTTAGACCCTCCCCCCCCCATGGTCCTTTTGTTCCTTGTGTATTTTTCATTAAAGTTCATTAATGCCCTTTGTTTTTGTTAGCCACTACGTGCATTGTCCCTTTTTCCTTTCACCATGCCCGTATATAACATTTGCCTGTCATCCATCATCCAAGGGGAGCCTTCATTTGTTGCCCGTGGTCTCTGGTGAATATCTATTACCGTAATATTCCCCTGATGCACGTGGTTTCCTCGGCAATGCCGGCGTACCTGTGAGAAGGCGATGCCGAACGCCACCCCAGCGATGATGCTCATGTTGGTCTCGATGAAGGAGGTCACCAGCTCGTAGCAGCCCTGTGCAGAGGCATCGGTTAATGTGTTACGGGTATGAAGGCGGATATTCACACTGTCATAACGTTTCATGAATGAAACGATAATAAATTGATGTTAGTAACCAAGGGTGTCAAATTGCAGTTCTGGGGGGGGGGGGGGTGAGCCCTGTGTAGCTTAGTTCTTTCCCTGTTCCACCACAAATGATTCAGCACAAAAGCTATGTGGTAATTAGCACAAGGAGTTGAATCAGATGTGTTAAATGAGGGGAAACCCAAAAATGTGCAGGGTTCTGGCCCCCCAGGACTAGAGTTTGACACCTGTATTGTAGAAGATGGATGGATAGATCCGCAGCTTCTTCTTGTGGACTCTGGGTTGTAAATTTCTGCCTTTTTTAAAGTATAGGCAGGAGTAGATGTGAATGTGAATCATTGAAGAGAATCCTGGGTAATGTAGTTTCGTCAAATGAGGATTAGCTCAAAGCCTTGAAGGACAATAATCACACAAGGTCCTGCCACTGACCTGCTGATGCACCTTGCTGGGGGCAGCAGTGGCGTTACGCAGGTCCTGGGGGCTGCAGTCAGACTGGTTGGCGCAACAGCTGGACGGGATGCCGCTGGTGGGGTAGTAGACACTGGTGAACCAGCTGGTGTAGTTCAACACCCCGCAGCATCGTAGCTGGAGGAGAGGAGAGAGGTACACATGTATGTGCAAGTACCAGTGCAGATTTGATAAAAACATCCCCACAAAGAAAGAAAGAAACTCCTGAAAACCTGGCATACCAGCAATAAAGAAACACCTTTTGTACAATCTCAGCTATTTTGTTTGTTTTATCTGCCTTCAATTCCTTACTGAAAGTGTCAGGAATTATTAACTGCAACAAAGAGTGTCAACTGGAAGCCAATTAAAGAGACTGAGATGTGCCTGTGTGTGTGTGTGTGTCTGTGTGGCTGCATGTGTGTGTGTCTGTGTATGTCTGTGTGTGACTCTGTATGTTTGTCCCTGCCATAGTGGCACAGGTGCTCCCGGGTCCATTCAGCGTTCACAGCAAGTCTTACAGTACTGATAGGTAGGTGTGCGCATGGTCAGATCAATTGTGCTGTTGAGAGGGAAATAGATTTTTCTTTCTCTTCATTCATTTGGTTTTAGTAATGCCACGGGTCATTTAAAAAAAAAGTATGCATTGAGTCTGTAGTGTGACTTTGTCTCCAGGTGAATTGCTATGGGACCGGCCCACCTGATTTTCGGCCGGCCGATTGACAGCTTGATTTTTGGCTCCGCCGTTGGTGTGTCCATATGTGTGTGTGAGCACTGGGCCCACCTGAACATGCAGCGCTGCTCCAGAGAGGGCGCTCTTTCAGCGGGCCTTTAAGAGCACTAGCACTACAGCTGGCTAACCAGCTCACTGAGAAGCCCTCGCTTCGACTCACGCTGCGTTGCACGTGGTCCACAGCCTGGCTCCTCTCGTCCTTGGCATCATAGTTCTGCACGGCGTCACTGTATGTCCTCAGGAAGGTTCCTTTTATCTGTGGAGTTACGCAGTGATCATTTTCCGGTAAGGGCAGGCTGAGCTGTTAGCTTAACTTAGTAAACAACAAGCAGGGTCACCTTATACCCTGATTCAGTACAGCAGCTGGGTGATAACCTTTCAGTCTCAGACAGAGCGGTGAAGTGATCACCTTTCACGGCGGGTTGATCACTTTCGCTCTGAGTCAGTACTGCAGCGGGCACCGATACTCACTTCATGACGAAAAACAAAGCCAGAGATTCCAGCCACTAGTTCTGCCAGGAAGACCAGGGACAGGAACATGGCATACTGAGAGAGAGGGGGAAGATATACGTATAAAAGGAGGTTGCATAGAAAGTGCAATAATGCTACAGGAATGTGAGGAAAAAAGTGAACTGTAGCACTGGGATGGTACTACTGCTAACAGCAAAAAGTAAAACTTAAACAGCAAATCAGTTTCAATATGTTATGTGTGAATTCATTTTTTAAACTCCCCCCCACCCCCCCGAAAAGATAAAAGGCATTTTTATGCAGTTCATTGTACAGCCCACACCTTGTGAAAATGTAATTTGACAAAATGTGGCTGGCTGTGCTGATTTATAACAGATACTGCTTTAATAATAGATACTTTACTGACCCCTGTGGGGAAATTGCATCTTTTACGCCTCCCTCAACTTGCTCTTTGTAGAGTAAGCTGTTTGCAAAGGGCAGCCGCGTGTTGCAGTGCCAAAGGAGCTGGGGGTTTGGGGCCTTATCAAGGACCCGCAGACAGTTGAGGCTGAGTTTGAATTGGTGATCTTCTGATTACAGGCACACAGGCTTAGCCCACTAAGCCACACACTGCCCCCAGATTTAGGGTAGGGGCTGTTGGCCAGGCTTTGTGTCCTTCTCTTCAGGGCTCTGAGCTTTCTGGCTTGAAGGCCAGGGTTGGAAGAGGTGATGACCAGGTGTGAGAGATGTCCGACATTATCCTGCCGGCATGCTTTAGTAACCTGAGCAGCTGTCATCTCCGCAGGTATCAACACCATCAATAAAAAAAAAAACTCACAATCAAATCGGGGCGCTGACATCACAAGTGTGGTGTGCTGTCTGTACCCTAACCTGCTGGTGCTACATCACAAAGAGGTAACTCAGGTCCCTTGTGTGCCCCACGTCCCTCACCAGCTTCAGCATCCAAGGGCTGCCGCGGCAGGTGGCGAAGCAGCCGAAGAGGCCGAAGACGATGATGGTGGTGCCGGTGCCGATGAGCACGTAGGGGGCGTTGGTGGAGTTGTCGGCGATGAGGGAGATGTACGGTCCCAGCATCAGCTTTCCCCATACTCCCACAGCGAGGAGGATGGCCCCCGTGATCTGCAGAGGGCGGCAGAAGCACGGCGACCCGCTCAGAACTCCCATTCACCATCGGTTATAACGGGAAGCCAGTGGAATTAAGGCATAAGCACAGTGACACTGAGATGCAGGTGGCCGAGATCTGAGTTCAATCAGATCTAGTCCACCAATATGGAGTAAAAATATACCTAAACATATCTTTGATATATATAGTTTACAAAACATTTTACATTTATTTAAATATAAAAAGCTGGCCATTCTACATATATTTACATATGACAGATATATGTATATACATCTGTCTTCCATATGGCACGACATCATATATATTTACATATGTTGCATATACAGTTGCTCCTCTACTTCCAAATTTTTTCAGACGTACGAACGAAGAGGACTGTAAGTCCAAATTGTGTTTGTTGGGCTCCTGTTTCCTGTCTACAACATAATTTTTTTTTTCCTGTGTGCCAATTTCACCTAGTACGATGTCTTTAAACTGTGCTACTTAAATTAACTGACTTGCCTTAACTATGGAGCACAAAATACAAATTAATGAAGGTCCTTATCCCTCACAGGGCAGAGAAAACCAGAGCATTGTCACACAGTCAGAAGATACATATATATCTACAAATAATAAAGGGCCTGATTCCCCTGTTTCTGTGCGTCTCAGAGTTATCTCTGCGATTAAACCGGTGTGACGAGCAGTAATGGTGTCAATGGGTTTTGCGTTGCATCGTTTGATGCCATCTAGTGGACAAGAAATAAAATGGAAGGTCTAGAATGAAATGGTTATCGTTAGATGGAAGCGCTCACTATACACTCAATTTTGACCAGTGACAGAAAGCCGAAACACTTGTGTGGGGGTAGTTCATTATGCATGGCAAGAGCAAAAGGTGCGTGTAGAGCTTGCAGTTTGAACCTGTGTGATGCAGGTATTTCAGTTCCCCCCCCCAACAGTGCAAAGACACGCATTTAGGTCAGTGTTTCCCAACCTAGCATTCAGAGACCCTCAGATAGTCCACATTTTTGTTCCTTCTCAGCTGCCAGCCAATCAAGATCACCGAATACCTGGTACAGGTTTGTTGGGAGGGAAGGAAAATGTGGACTGTCTGGGGGTCCACAAGGACTGGGTTGGGAACCACTGATTTAGGCCAACTGGCATTTAGTGTGGGCACATGTACGCTCTGCAACAGACTGGCACCCCGTCCTGGGTGTTGCCAGCCCTGTGCCTTACACTGCCTGGGAAATGCTCCAGGCCCCTGCTCCCCCAACAAAGATTATCAGTTAGAATATGGATCTTTTTCAATATTAAATCTTAGAAAATAGCTCCTTTGAAATAGCATTTGTAACAGAATATGTGTGTGTTTCATAAATTGGGGACTGAGGTCCCCTGCACGACTTGAATATATTACTTTTGCTTATAAAATGTGTGTGCAGCAGAAACAATCCACACATCCAGGTATAATACTCGATATCAGTTCCTTCAACAAACTGTCGCAAACCACGGTCTTCGTAATCCTTTAATCAGATCAAACCTTTCACGATATACTATTATAGAGTATATTAGAAAAAGTCGGAGGCAAGCAGAGTATATGGTGTGAAAAAGCGGGATGCTAACTGGCCGCAGCAAACACCGGAAATAAACCTCTTTTCTTTCCTTTCCAGAATCCCAACTTGCTGTGTCAGGCTGAGGTTTCAGCAGAGCAACTCTCACACCCACCACTGTGACACCAGATGGTCTTCAGCAGCCTGTGCCTTGCTCAGTGTGTCATATGAAAGAGTACAATGACGAGGGGAAATACAGCACTGCTATTGGCTGTAAAGAAGACAATAATGGTTAACCTATGCTTTTCATTATGTAATCTTGTATTACATATCTCAAGCACATCCCCCCCCCCCCATTTATAGGTAAATGGTTTCCACCTTCTTTGCTAACATCTAATGTATAACCTGCTTGAGAGGAGAGCCAGGGTATGCTGGGTTAGGCCATGTAATGATGGATAGGGGGACTAGAAATAGAGGTGAAACATTAATATAAATGTGGGTAAAAGATTAGCTGTATCAGAGCATAAAAAGGCCTTAATTACTACGCTTTAAGATTTCCTAGGATGCCCAATGTCAACAAATATATTGCATTTCCTGTGTTGGAAGTTGATTAGTCATTTGTAGAATGCAGCAATTACTGAATCAGATTCCCAAGTCTGATCGGAACCACAGATCTAATTCTCAGATTCTCGGAAAAGAGCTTTATCATACTGATACCACAGTTTCCCCTTCGACAACGTGATCGATGAGCATGTCCAGCGAGGCCGCAGTACCATATATTGTCAGCTGAGGGCGCTGCTATCTACGTGACAGATACTTTGCTAGCAGGGTCCCTTCCTCTACCTCCCGAGACACCCTTGGGGACTGCAGTCTTTCCTGGAAACATACTATTTTCTCCATTTTAAATGTGAGGCATTCTAAAAACGAATTAACACTATGAACAATCAAAGGTGAATCTAACATAGCGCTGTGCCCAGGAGGGGCAGTTTAAAAAGAATGTGACCTTCATGTGATAATTGCCATCTTCAGCACTGAGTCCATCGCAAAGACTGACAGTGAAGTGGCTGCAGAGGGACGCAGGTTTCCTGCAGCACTGCAGGGATGCTGCCGCTCCCTGGGGCTTCTTGGTTTATCATCTATTTACACCAGGCGTCTCCAGTACTAACCTTGAGCTGCTTCTGCCCATCATTTGGCGGGAAGCATCAACATAGAGGCACCGGTCACGGCCTCCAGCAGGGAACTAACAGTCGTGAGCATCTGGGACCTTTCAACACAACCACAAAGTTCTCCAAGGCTACACCCCCCCCCGGACCCGCGAGACGACCCGGAGCAGTGCGGGGATTTTTCTCGCCTGCTTGTCGCAAATCATTCACCTTGTGCCGCCACACAGATTGTTCCAGGCCAGAACCCCCAGTCAGCATCTGCACTCATATTCCAGTAAACTTCTATTTTCTGAAGCAGTGAAGGCTGTGCGATCAGAATAATGTAGTTTATGTAAATAAATTCAGTTTTTAAACATTAGCTTTTCAAAAAAGGACAGCAACAGCTTTTTCCCATTTTGGAACCTCAGTCTGACAGACCAAGATACCTCTAATCTACTTGTTATTTTCTGCATTTGGTACTATTAGTGTTGTAGTGATTCCATTATTAAACTTAAAGCTACTTTATAATACATTTCAGAGGCTATTAGCATCAGGTTGTGACAGAACAGAGCAGGTACAGGTGAGGACAGAAGGGTGATTTTTTTGACAGTTGTGACAGGTAAATTCAATAAGCCTGTTAGTCTCATAGTGGATGGGTGTCCTGAGTATTTTAGACAGGGTTTGTACACATGAAGGCTGACAATGAGCAGGCAGAGGAGAGTAGCTAATGCTGAAGACAGGAACAGAAGTATCAGTCATCACTTTACATTTTTACAACGAGAATCAAGCCGGTCCGTCTGCAGTACCGGTGTTGCCCGTGGTTCTGTGTGGAATGCCAGTGAAAGACGTTTCCATGGCTTCCTCCTCCAGCAGCTCCAGAACAGGTGTTGACGTGACTTCGGCCCAGGCGTGCTGGCCTACTCTCAAGCCCTTTCCCATAGAAAGGCCCACTCCAAGCTCGGGGTTGATGGAGTCGACTATCATCCACGAAACCATCACAAAAACGCTGCCTCACTTGCCTTGCTCTGCCTCGGGCCCCCTGTAGACCACCGGAGCAACTGGTCATCCCCCACATCCTCTGACGTGTCCCGTACTGGTTCCAAATGATTAAGTCAGGTCCCCTGAGAATCGCAGTTACAGGCCATGACAAAAAAAACAACTCTCTTGTCCTAACCACAGTGACGAGGAACAACCAACCCTGCTGAACCCTGCCGTTTAAGCTCCGCCCCTCATTTGCTGTGCTAATCCCCAGTGAATCGGCATTAGCACAGTCCCCACGGTCCTTCACCATTACTAGTCAATTGATATCTTTGGTAGACAGACTCTATTGTATCAGAAGCCAAGTGTACTGGGTTTATTTTGCTTCTGAGGGACAAACTGTCCTCGCACAGTGGGACAGATCCTTTGAGGGAGTTTACATCGACTGGCACTGAGTTTAGCTGGTGTATCATCGACCAAAGTGTCATCAAAGGGTGCCTGTTTCAGCCAGGGGAACAATAGATCCGTTGCTGGCGGCACTGCAGCTGAGGCTGGAAATGCGCCTCTCCCATGTCGCACGTTTGTGGAGGTCAGTAATGACCATGCTTAAGCCGCATGTGTGTGTTAATGTTTTAAACTCAAGACACAACATGGGGTCTCATAAACACGTAAAGGTCTCCTATGGGGCTGACATGGCCACAGTGCTAAGGGTAGATCTTTCTTGGGTGAAGCCTCAGTATCAAGATTTTGTATGGTTGAGATACATAAAGTAGGTCTAGACATGGGCGGTCATCTGATTTTTGATGAAATCTGAATAAAATTCAACGGGGGGGTCTCACGATAAAATTTGGCAAGTGGGGGGGGTGGCATCACACCCAATAACATAACAAGCTTTCCACATGCAAAGTCCATCTCAGCATGGCTGGTGTCACATGACTCTGATGTCACATGACTGAACAGGGTGGGGGCGGAGCCTCAGCAATCTGCCATGTGTTAGTCACCACGCCTCGCCAGCAGGCCGGCGAGCACTGAATAACAAATGGGAGGCCTGCTGACACATTCACTTTGAGTACTGTAGTCTGTACATTTTCCTGCCAAGTCTGGGCTCTAGCTTTGGGGGGGGGGGGGAGACTGTGTGTGGGTGTTGAGAGGAGAGGGGGTGGAGGGGGGCACATTTCTGACTCACTGCTGAGGGCTGACAATAGGGCGCTGCCAGGGTCCTTCACTGTGTCACATATGGACAGTCTGCTGGGCTAAAGCGTATCCGCACACCATGGCAGTATCAAGATCAAAGGTCAGAAGCTCATTCCTACCCAGAATGCCATGCTCACAACTCTTCACCCCCCTTTACAAACTTGAAAAACAAGCATAGTATTAAAAACTTCATTTTAACTGTTAGGATTGTTTAAGTTATAAAGGGTGCATTGACGTGTATTTAAGCGATGTTTGTCACGCATTATTAATGCATGTAAAAAGACAGACTAAGGCCTGCTTCTGTGGCTCCTATTGGTCTCAGTGTAAGAACACATTTAATTGGAAGAAAGTAGCTAAAACCAAGGTATCGGAGAGGCACCGGAGCAGAAGAGACACCACTGTGACTGTCTCAGCAGTACCAGCCTTACACAGTGTACCAGGAGGCCATATTGAAGTGTTCATTAGACTAACTTAATTCTCAGTCCAACTGATGAGGTTCACCAATATGCTCAGCCAAAACATTATGACCACCAGTCTAATATGCCGCCGAAATGGCTAGAGACATGGGCACTAAACGAGCTCTGAAAGTGTCCTGTGGCATCTGGCCCTAAGACGTTAGCAGCAGATCTTTTAATTCCTGTAAGTTGCAAGGTCGAGCGGCCATGGATCAGATGTGTTGCTCCAACACAACCCACAGATGCTCAATTGTATTGAGATCGGGGGAAACTGGACACCTTGAACTTTTCATCACACTTCTTCCACCAGCTTGTCTTCTACCCACACTGCACCCTTGTGTCACATCTCTACCCCAGGTAAATAACACAGAATGCAAAAGAAAACAAGATTCATCAGACCAGGTGACCTTCCTTCATTGATCCAAAGTTCAGTCCCGTCCACAAAATGCCCACTGTAGGCACTTTTCTCTGGCAGACAGGGATTATCAGAGGCACTTCCACTATATACCCATTACTCCAATTAAAATGATCTACAATTTGTGCCATAGTAATCCTTATGTTGGTTCATACCACCTCTCCCATCGATGAGTCTTGGCTGCCGGTTCATGGTTCTCGGACCATTGTTGATACAAACTCACCACGATTGACCATGAGTGCCCCACAAGCCTCGCCATTTTGGAGATGTTCTGACCGAGTCGTCTTCCCATAACTCTTCGGCCCTTATTCTAAGTCACTCAGGTCTTTACCCCCGGAGATTTTTTCTGCATTCCTAAGTGCACGACAACGCACTGCTACTCTATGCCCCGCAATGGAACAAATTCAATTTAACTACTTTTGTGAAACAGTGAGAAACTCATTGTGTCAAAGAGGAGCTGATTTTGTTCTGTGTCCAGGATCAGACAGAATCAGATACCTGTTAAACCATCATATATGCCTGTCAGGTGGGAACATTTGAGGAAATGCATAGATTCTGTAACGTCAGATTACAAAAATGCCAAGAAGATGGAGATTTTACACTGGTCTGTTCCTTCCGCATGTGATTTTTTTTGTGTTTTCTCCAGACTTATGTCAAACAGCCTCATGAATGACTATTTTGCAAGGTGACGGGAATGACATTTAGCAACAGCACCCGTGTAGAGCTTGTTCAATCAAATCATCTACCACCTTCACGAGTGACACAACGTGACATAATTTCATTAGCCGTGCCGCGACTAACAGAAATTTCGGCTGATTGCTTGAAAGCAAAACCTCTCATCTACGAAACCTCTAATTTGGTTCCACCGCAGGATTGGTGAAGAAAGTGATTGCACTTTATGAGTAGCTGCCTGAGCTGTTTATGTGCATTGAAACACGTTTCACTTGCAGTAATGAGCAGGTGGCTCTCAGGCAGCTGTTTAAAGCTGTCATGCCTTGCTGTGCATCGTGTTCTCATGTTAGTCACCACTCTGCATTGAAGGAACAGATTTCTCTGCTATATTTGGGATGGATTCTTACTTTAGCCACATTTGCATGACTAAAGTGCTACATTGCAAGAAAAGGAACAAAAAGTAATTTTACATTTGACATTAAAACCAGACTCAAACTTCCCGTCTCTTCTGCTGCTCAGTGCGAAAACGCAAATTGCAGCTCGTTGCTGCAAGGCATCCTGGGAGGCAGGGCAGTTGTGGCGTTTAGTACCTGAGACCAATGCAAATAAGTGGTGTGAAAGGCCTGGACAGCCGGGAGCCGTTAAAAACAACGTTTGCTAATATTGAATAATGCAACAGCTCCCCAACTGGCTGTCTCATTGCAAATGGAAAGTAAGGGGAAAATACAGCTTCTGTTAAAGGGGGCAGTGTGCTGCTCAGTGGGGGTTAGGGTGTTGTGTCTGTGATCAGAAGGTTGCTGATTTAAATCCCAGTGTTGGTAGAGTGATCTGAGCTAGGCCCCCAGCCCCCAATTACTTGAGGGACTGTTCACAAAAAAAAAAAAAAAAAAACGTCACTTTGGATCAAAGCATGGGCCAAAAAAATATTAAATACACTATGTCAATATGGTCAGGTTCTGTGGGCCGTGTTGAAGAAAACCAGCTCGCACCTGAGGCACTGCCAGACAGTGCTACAATGGAAAATGAATAAACCATGACTCTCACTGGCTGCTCAAGCAATCTATGCTGATTGCACCCCCGATAAGGGTGAAATCATCGGCACAGATGAGGACCTCCAGAGATCCCGTAAGAGCAGACCAAAAGATTGAGAACAGCAGGAGGCAGAGCAAACTGAAGAGAGCGACCCTGCGATGCCCTACTCGTGTGGTGGTGTGTATGTGGAGAAGGTCACATGACTGGGCAGTGATGTCACACAAGGAGGATCATGAGACAGATGTCAGGTCTAAATCTCAAAACAGTGTCCGATTTCCTTACCCTGCTGCTTGAGTGCTATAGTAGGAACTAAGGACTCTAATCCTGAAGGTTACTGATTTACACGCCAAGAGAAACCTGCTGTACTACTTTCAAATTCGGCTTTATGAATGAGTAGAGCTTGAGTAGAAGTGTTAGCCAGAGGTGGAGAGTACAAATCCAAACCAAGATTTTGTTTCAACCAAACAGTTGAGTCCTCTGTCACTGTGACCCTTTATACTCAACTGGTTGTTTGAAAGAAAATCTTGGTCTGGATTTGTACTCTCTTTCCCCGAAATCTCCACTTCTGGTGTCAGCTTAGCATCTAAATCTAAACATAGCCTTACGAACTTACATATGCTAAGTACATGTCTCACAATGAGCTCACTGGTAGCTGGCAATTTATGGCATGGATCTCCAAACCGCAGCGAGGGCCATGTGTAGGGAGCGCCGGGCTGCGTTATCCTTCCCAGCCTCGTAAGCAGATGGTGAGATGCTACCCGTCATACCTCACTTCCTCCCGAGAAGCACCGACTGATCAGCCTTGATTAAAACTCTTAGTAAACGACAGAGGTGTTTCGACGCCAGCAACATTTATTATGCACCTACAGCACGATCTACACAGATTTGCAAAATAACCATGGCGCTGACATTTACTGAGGGAAGCCTACTTAATGCCTTCATAGGCCGTCAGCCATTGTCAGATGAGGGAGCGTATCCAGCAGCAGTACTTTTTCTCAACGTACATCCTCTGAGCTGAAGCCAAAATGGCTGTCCACAGTTCTCATTTATCCCCAGTGTTTTCTAAAATCCGTAACCAAATAAAAGCCCCCATTTCATTCTCCCATCCCTAGGTCATGTGATTCTGTTCACTGACGCAGCCAGAGAAAATGATGTATGAATGTGGCGCGCACCTGAATATGTTACGAATACCTTCTGCACAGCACTTCACTGGGAAATGTGTGGCTGTGGACATTAGCGCTCACGAGGTGCTAATTAGGTGTGATTTAGGAGCACTTCATCTAAGACAGGGCACACTTGGCACTGGTGGTCACTTCTCTTGACGTGGTTAATGTGGGATCTGTGCACATTTGTAGGGAAAATAAGAAAAGCTACTCTTGTAGACCCAGGGAAGTGCAACAATTACTCCTACTGTCCCACTTCCTCAAAATGACAAAATCCTGAGATGCCAGCCCAAGATATCAGAACATGTTTGTTGCTATCAGGGACATCTGATTCACGGCGTCTCATGAAAATGTGGGCCGACTGTTCAAAAATGGGTTCAGGCAGGGTACAATGTGATTTACAATTTCTGTTTAACGTACAGGAAAACACTAAACACGTAGCTACAAAAACACAAAAGATGCCTTTGCAGTGGAGTGCCGCTAATGTTATTTACAAAGACGGGTGAAAAAGAACGAGGGTAACCAGCATAAAGACCGAAAACAGAAATGCAACACCGGCTAATCACGTTTCTTGACATATATACTCACATTTCTGGCAAACAAAATTGACCGTGACTACAGCAGTGGAACAAGTCAGTTAGCAAACCAGAAGAAAAGGGGACAAATGCAGGAAGGGAAAGAAAACGCTTTAAGCATGAAATCATTAAGAGAAAGCGATTCTGAATCCAAGACATTTCTATTTTGGTCTCAGTGCGTCGTCTGTACAACACAAGCCTCTGCAAACCCACAAATAAAACCGCGGTGACTGATCTGACGTGAGCCTTGTTCCAGTAGCATCTTGCTCAGTGAATAACCAGCTAAGACAGATATATACTGATGCCTGGCGTCGGATAGCCAACACAAACACCTGCTGTAGCCACTGTCTGACATGTAGTTGAGCTGGACAAGATGGAGTCAGGGGAAGGATTCCGCCATGACAATCCTCATGCTGGCCAGACCCGTGACATTGCTGATCTGACTGTGAGAAGGCGAAAGAATCTAGAACATTCTGTCAGTAAGATCAGAGTACTGACCCAGTGCCAGAAGGGTGGGGGTAACTATGAGAGCTTCTTAGGATCCCTAAGACACGCACTCAATATGACCAAGGGGGTCTGCAAACCACTTCAGGTGAGATCCATTTGCTCAATTACGAATATTAACAAATCGCAGGAGAAGACCATTACCACAGTTACACCTGCTGCTTGCACAGTGTGTGATTCCATGTAAGTGGTTGGAATATGGAGGCTTTTCTCAAAAAGACAAGAGTCAAGGGAAGAATTATGAATAGATGTATGCGTCACAGTTTTCATGAAGTCTGTTTCCATAACAACGGTGCAATCCAAGCTCTTGAGGCAGACATCTGCCAGCATCCAATGTCTCGTGTATGAACTGGCTCACATGTGAGTACCACCTGTACTGGGTCACACTGCCATGGCTCACATGTGAGTACCACCTGTACTTGGTTACACTGACATGGATCCCATGCGAGTACCGCCTGTACTGGGTTACATTACCATGGGTCACATGTGAGTACTGCCTGTACTGGGTACTAGGTAATTGTTACTGGGTCATTATCATGCAGGTAGTGAAGCAAAGCTCTTTGGAGGGAATAACTAATTATCATTACATACATGCTGGAAACACACACTGGTGTGGTTATGCACATACAGGTTCATATTGAGTATCAGGATTGTTATATATTAAAAAGATTAATGTTTACATCATTACTACACAATGTTTTAAAGAGAAAAAAATATTAAACTGTTTAAATACTTTATACAACAAACTATTTATGTGTTAAAAATGATGCAGGATTCCAGGAAAGGGGAAATACAGCACAGTTTTAATCATGGTTTATTTTCACTGGTGTCTTACATTTACAGGCATTAGTCATTTAAAGAACAAAAGAAAATTAATTAGTCTCGTAAGAATTACACAGAAAAGCAAGTCAATTCAAGAATGAACAAAAGACAGGGAGAGGCACTGGAGGGGGATTGGAGTATGGTCACAGTTAGCAGTTTCACCCGATGTTGCAATGTAATGTTTTGCTCGGTGAGGCTGAGGCGGGGGTCTGGGGAAGTGTATGTGTCAGGATCTACAGAGAGCTGTGAGGTGAGCTCCGCTGCCCTGTTCTCATTCATCTAGTGGGTCTGCTGACCAGACACCAGAAGTACTCCCGACCCCAGTGAACTAGACCCTCATAAAGCACACACACAGCCAGCAGCCATAACCTTTAAGCCGCTGTTCTGCTATATTAGCTTCACTCACCTTCCCATGCATACTGGGGCATTAAGGGAGACTGCGCTCTTCCTGGAAAACCTCATAGGCTGTTTTTCTCCTGTTATTCCCGATGGTAACAGCCAACGATGCCCCAATCACCAACAACACTGACAGTGCAGTGATCTGAGGAACTGCAATCCAGGGGCCTTCACATTTACGTTAAGTTTATTTTTATTTAGCAGATGCATTTGTCAAAGTGAGGCAAATAGCAGATTAAGAAGATACATGCCTTTGAGGAATCGACTGGGCAGAAGTGCAGCTGGGCTGAGCTTCCAGTGAATGCCCCAGTTAGCAGGAGACACGAGATCTGAGCGGCGTCAAGAGGCTGTGACACGTGTTTGTATGAATTACTAGAAATACTATTTATTCCCTTGCGTAGGACCCTTTACTGCTCTGGGTTGATGACATCAGAGAGAAACATCAACACAAATAGCCAAAAGACAAAAAAAGGCTGAAGGACAAGCTAGTGGGGCTAATGGCATTCCAAACAAGAGCCAGGAAGGACGTGGAATTAACACCATCACCCAAGCGCTCAAATCTAATTATACACCTGTTCCCATTGCTTTAGGGGGGGTCAAAACACCATACAGAGAGTCAGCCATTACAGCAGCTGGGTTGTTCCAGAGTAGTTTCCACAGGACCCGTATCCATGACCCCAAGGCTTTCCACAGGCTCAGCCCAGCTGTACGATGGTGCTGAATTGAGCCGGGTTATGGGGTAGTTGTTAATGCTCTAACATTAGTCACTCATTACCCAAAGCACGTTGCCAAGAGAATTCTGCTGCAAGCATGGCATGGATCCTTTCGCCACCACCAAGAACCACCTCAGAAGCTCTGGCCTTTTCATACCTATGGTTGGCACCTTCAACCTGAAGACATGTGGGACCCCTCCCCCATAACATTCCCCAATGGTAAGATTTGTTGAGCTGAGGGGGATCCCCTGCTTTAAAATTAGCAACTGGGGATGGTGGGACTTTCCGATGACTAAATTTATAAGCAGGGGTGGGCAGGGGGGAGGGGGGGGGGGATTGTGTGTAGGATCAATATGCGATGCAGCATTTTCAATACAAGACAATCCCATAATATACAGGACAGGCGGCAATTCTACTCATACCTTCGGGGTATGTACCATTTAACACTGTGTGGATCATTTATATGGGAAGCTTGATATAATGTGGGCCAATGTACATTGTTACAGTGGTCACAGACCTAAACACAGAGCGTGTGACCATAACAAAAAAGTTACTTCTAGAGGGAATACTCTGTCAAATTCAGAGCAATTATGCTGAAAAAGCGACGATCACACACCACAAACCGAAGAAGGTTTTTGTGCTGAAACTGGTGAATTATCAGCATGACTGATGCTTTCTTGTTTCAGCAACAAGAATAACAAGAGAGACCTTTTTGTGTTGTAGCATGACATCAGAGATTGGCTTTGTGGGCGATTCGGTCTGAAATTTTGCTCTCTGTTAATGCCTCTCGAATCTGAGCAGCGGATGACATGTGTAGACAGAGGCAGAAGGAGAGAATGATGAAGAAAATGGCCGCCGCTCACGCCGCTCTCCTCCTCCCTGCAGCATCGCGGCAGCGATCAGCCCTTGGGGAGCCTCTGGCCAGGTGGAAACAAGTACACAGATCACCAGAACACTCTCGCTTTTTTGCATAAATTGCTTTTGTTCTCTAATTAACTTGCAAGTGACCTTCGACTAAAACCACAGCACAGCTACTGCCCGCCAGCAAATTAATGGGTAATGTCATTTTAACACAAACATGCTTCCCGTGATGGAGGGTGTTTCTGAAAACGCTGAGATCTAGAATAGTGTTTCCCGATCCGGCCCCAATCCCACAGCAGTCCGTCTTTTTGCCCCCAGCTCCCGGTAAAGCGAAAACATGGACCGTCTGGCAGGGAGCTGGGAAGGAACAAAAACGTGAACCAGCTGGGAAGCATCCTGGTGCGATAAAGCCTCCATTATGAGTTGTCAGGAACAGAAGGAGCAAGGCAATACCAAACCCGCAAAGTGCCCCCTGGAGGAAACGGCCCGTTTTCCGGTTCTGAAATTAGCTTTTCAGCTTATCGCAGGTTCGGGAGAAAAAGGCCAGTGTGGGCTTTAAATCACTGGTGGCTGTAAAAACGACGCCGCGCTCTGCACACTGGGCAGCATCCCTCGCTCACCTACATCAAAGAAGCACCTTCTTCCCTGCTGTCTAAACATAGAGCCGCTTTCATTACCAGCTCCCTGCAAACTGGTCGCCACGACAACTGAAAGACCCTTTGTCCCCTGGCCCTCATTGGGCCTCATGGATTCCAAGTCACCCACTTGGTCTCCGGCCACCTATAAATTCCACAATCAACGGCTAATTGCTCCTATTGCCGGTTCTGCCTTGCCGACAGCCTCCAACCATCTTTCAAACCTCTGCCCAATGCTAGACTAATCTCATAGCTTTTAGGCTTTGCTGTGGGTGGTTTTCAGAGAACAATTTAGTAGAGAGTGTCACCTGATGCTTTCCCTAGAAAAACAAAGGGAAATCGGGACATGCTATAGCTACAGGGCAGCACCGCACTCTCAGGCCAGCCTTCCAACAAGCTGACCTCCAAGGAAATCACATTACCACTCTTTACGCCCCAGTAATAAATCTGACCCTGAGCTGAGATCTGTCACTACCATCTGAGACACTCATAAAATACTGGCCTACCCAGGTCTCATCTGCGGCCAGGAGCATGCGGAACAGCCACGTGGGGGTGGGTTACCCTTAAGGCGAAGGAGAGGTTACACTGAAGAATATCCATTAGTACGGAATGGATGAAGGTCCTAGTGAAGGCTGCTTCAGAGAGAGCTCTGCTAATGGGAGCCTTTCACCATCGTCAAAGCAATGCTTTCGCAGGTTGTATTTTCCAGGTACATTAAACATTGTTCAGGTAAGAGAGGACATATATTTAAGAATTCCTTGAATATAACAGGTCATTTACTACATCTCCGAGCGTACCATCAAATGTGAAATGCACGGCCCTGTCCTCTCCCGGCTGATAAGGACACGATGGATTGAAAGCAATATTAGTCACTTAGCAAGGAGTATGATAAATGTTGCTGTACTTTCAGTTTGAATTCAATCCAATGTGACTTTAGAAAAAAAAAATCCTTTCAAAGATCCAGACCTTCACAAATCCATCCACGCATCCATTTTTTCATAGCCACTTGTTTACTGCAGAGTCAAGGGAAGCCTAGAACCGACCACAGGAAGGACAGGAAACATGAGGCAGGAACGACTTTCCAAAATAATATCCGGAATACAATGTCAGTCGATGCTGCTGCATGCCTGGCTGTGAACGGTGGAAGCTAAAGTGGAGGGTGGGTTAAGGTCACCATGAAAGTGTTTAAAGAGTGATCAAGGAAATTAGTTTGAATCAACATTCCCAATGTTAGTTAATATTTCCAGGTGCCGAATAATAGTAATAGCAAGCAGCACATAAAGTGAACTATCAAGCCTCCTCTATTCAACGCAATAACAGTTCAGTCGCTGGCATGGTGGTGCAGTGCTTAGCACTGCTGACTTGCACCTCTGGAACCAGGGTCTAAGACTCTGCCATGACTCTGTGTGGTGGAATTTGCACATTCTCCGGGTCCCATCGTGGGGTCTCTTGCAGGTACTTCAACTTCTCCCCCACGGTCCAAAAGAATGCTTGTGTAAATTGGCCTCTGTGAATAATTATCTTTTGCGCCTAGCCCTGCGAACTCCCCTTGGCTGGCTTGTGTTTTACCTAAATGAGCACACCTACCACTCATATCAGCGCTCTCCATCTGCCTCCTGCCTACTGACAGATGGCGGGCCCTCGACCCACTCCTTATCACAGACGAATATCTTCTGACTTTCAGCTTTCAGACTGTTCGCGGGATCATGGCGGCAATAACCACAGCAGGCAGGACTGCGGCAGCCTGCCGATTACATTTTGTAGTTCGGTGAGGAATGATGACCAAAATCATGGCTGTACTGCCTCATCTTTTTGACCAGCTGTATCACCGATTTTTACCTGGCTCCATGTAAACCCCCCTCAAAGAGGACAAATACCGTTTTATTACAGATACTCAGTATTTCAACAACAGTGGACCGCCGCTTCCATTGCCTATGCTAATGATGCTCTTGTGGTGAAGGCACCTCCTTCTGGCTTGTTTACACCAGCAAAGTTTAATGTTTAATGACTAGAGCTCAACACAGCTTGGGAATTGTCCTCTGTACAAACAAATGGAGAAATCAGGGCCTCGCGCACTTCTGGAGTCAAGACTCCAAGGCAGATGTTAGGTGGATGTAAATTATGCATGAAATAACAGTCAATAATGGGCATTGGGGAGGATCAACACATACTGAGGTGAACCAAAACATCACTGGATTAGGTCTGAAGAAGGACCCTCAAATAATGCTTCGGGAGCAAGGCATGCGAATGTAAGTTACTTGATAAATGGATAACTAAGCAAATTGGGGAAAGTAGTTTTAAGGCATTACATAGACTGATATGCTTAAGCATTCAGATGGCTGCTGTAAAATGCACAGAACCCATTTGGCACGATTCAGAGGTTTCAGAGTGATTATCTCAGCACCAGTACTGAACACATACAACGCCCATTTAGGGGATGAAGCTTTATTTTCCATTAGCATAAGTGAATTGGAATGCTTTGTTCCATATAATCCATCTTGCCCTCCAGTGAGACATACATACTCACACTAGGGTTATCAAAGAAATTGATACTCAGATACTAATCGAAACTTTAAAATATGCTATCAGATTAAATACTCTTTTGCAATAGTATCAATACCAACAAGTCATCGTTAAGGTAGTGGCTATGGCTAATAATAATAATGCTCTACGTCGGACGACTTAAAAATAGCGTTGTCGTTGATGCTATTTTAATACAGTACACCTAACCTAACAAACATCATAGCCTAGCCTAGCCTAGCCTACCTTAAACATGCTTAGAACACATACATTAGCCTACAGCTGAGCAAAATCATTAACACAAAGCCTTTTTTATAATAAATTGTTGAATATCTCCCGTAATTTATTGAATAATGTGCTGAAAATGAAAAACACAAATTATCATAACCCAGCTTCTGTGTAGATTTGCTATGCTTGTACAATTACGGTGATGGCTGGCTTCTTGCTTGCAATGTGTCAGACCTGCCAGCGCCCTCGGCCTGCTCGCCGAGCCACTGCGTCTCCCAGCTGTGTCTCTGCTGTCTCCACAATGCGATTTACAGAGCCCAAGGGGGTGGCGTTCTGTAAATTAACAGGGCCTGTCTGGCAGGGAGGACACCAACATGCAGAGGGGATTTGTGGGACGCGCAATTGCGGGGGTGGGCAGCTCAAGCCAAAGCAGCACACAAGGGCTTTGAAATAGCCACCACCCTTTTTAACCTTAGAAACGTGGCTTTTGAGACTGTTTCGAAAATGCGAGTTCACTGTAGAGAGAGTGTAATCTGAAATGTAACTAATAATTCAAACGCAGGGTGGCCTCTTTGCTGATTTCGCTGCATTAGTACATTAGAGCCTTCCGTCTGCTTCCTGCTCATTAATAAATGCCTCGGGGCTTCTTCTTCGCATTTAATGAGCATGTTGCAAGCCTGCCCACAACAGGGAGAGGACGTCATGGAGAAACACCGTACCACCAGTGACCTCCATGTCCTTTATCAATTCAAAGGCTGGCTCCTAATGACTTCTGCTGGTTGCCACTCATGGCGCATATCATCCCAACTCACCTCACATCACTGGCGGCACCAGAGTCAGGTTAGTGAGGCTTAAGCCCTGAATATTTTTAGTTATGATTTGCTATTTACAAGTATAATGTATAATGTGGTTCTGTCGTCAAGAACCTTAATGGACACAGAACTAATATATTTTGAATGGAATAGACAGACCTAAACGCCTTTACTAAGTATTATTAAAAAAAAACAGTAAATATATCATGAAGTATCTTGATGTGCATCACATGAGTCACTGAACCCCTCAGCTTGGCAAATGTGATCATGGCAGCCCCCCCGCCGCCCCCCAGTTTTTGGGCTAATGCCGCGTTCCATTTCAACTGGGAAGCTGAAACTTCCAAGTTGCTAGTCAGGAATTTCCATGTGGAACGCCCCCGAAATCGGAAGTTCAGCTCGGCAAGTCAGAGGAACATCCGTAAACCTGACCTCAGAATTTAAGATGGTTTCATCAGCAGAAGAGGAAGCTGTAGTTACATAATGTTTATTAGCACTTGCTATACTTTATCGACTGGTATTGCTAACAAAGGCTAACAATGAACCTGGTACGACTGGTATTGGCAAATGGCTTTAGGGCTTGTGTGGTTGACTCAAACGTGACATTCCCAGCTCCGACTTCAGACCGCCGAGGGAAATCGAAGGCAGCATGAGCCCCGGATGTCTTCAGATCCTCGCGACGGCCTCTCACAGCTTACATTCCGCAAAATATACAGAACTGGCCAGGGGATCGTTTAGAATGTAATGAAAGAAAACACTATGCAGAAACCATTTCTAGATGATTCCATATTTAGAAGCAGGTGAGCAGTGTTTGTTTTTTTTAAGCTTAGCATGAGTATAGGATGAAGGGAGGTGCACAGGAAAGCAAGGTACCGACGCAGACATTCTCACACAAACACACACACACACACAAACACAATGATTATGTTTACCTGAACTGCACCTCTGACTGAAGAGGGAGACTAGCGTGCTCAGAGAACCTAGTCTTGCTTGCCTTTAAAAAATTCTTTGACCCAGTTCCAGTGTAAAAACAAGCAGGACTGACAAGCAACACCTTTTCAGCCCACTTAAAAAAAAAGTCCGGTTCCACCATGTTTTGCACAGCAGCAGCATAAGCAGCAGCGTCTGAGTTCACACACTCCGCAGATTCTGCCCACAGCGCCAACCATGAGCTACTGTGAGAATCACTGCACTATGCACTGAAATCTGCGGAGCATAAAGGACATTTCTTGTCAGCTAAGGAACTTGCAGGTGACGATTCTCCATCAGGAAACGGCCATTATCCAGTTCATCAGCCGACGCGCAGTGATCTGCAGGGGAGTGCTGCTTTGCATTTCAGTAAGACTGATCAGGCTGTCCTTTCAGACAAGATTATTCTGTTATATCTGCCCAATGAAGGCCTAATTAACCACAAAGTCCTCAGCTTCATGCCGCACTTGGTCGCTCAGGCGCTGACGTCAGTCTAAAATGGCTTAATGTTATGGCCCCCATTCAACAGACGAAAAGGAACAAGCAGGTCAACATTTTGCCAGACTCTCTTCTGCTGTCCCGACTTACTCAGCAGGCATGGTATTCCCAGCACACACTGGGGCACAACATGAACTTCATGCTTGTCGAGCTCTATCATCAAGTCCAAGTAGCAGATTAAAGACTAAGAATGTTCAGTTCGAGTAGAGCTGTCACTATTACCCGATTTTTAAAAAGCATTGATTAAAATTCCTTCTCGATAACTTGGCAATATGGCTTCACGTTAAAAGTGAAGGAAAATGCAGTTGTCAGTACATCTTCTAAGACATTCAAACAATTCACCCATCGAATAAGCCAAGGTAGGCAAAGATATGTACTGTTTTGCCTCTTAGAACAACCTAAGCTGCCTCTCTCTTCACATGGATTTAATTTACTTTTAAGATTCCTGTATATAAAAAGAATCACTGCAAATGTTAGACTCGGGGCATAGCGTAGGCGGGGAAAAGGTGACATCCTACATGCAGCTCCAAGTGACAACAGGGGTTTATTGGGGAAACAAACATATATATACCGGGAACAAATAAAACAGGATCATGAGGAGTAATAAACAAACAGGGGAAAATACTACAAATAGAATCACAAACAAACCCACAAAGGAAACAAAGACTAGCACACAGTGACAAAACACAGAACAATTTCACAGCAACTCAAACACAACGACTCACAAAAGAATAGAGCAGACGCAGGTACCTAAATACACACTAGGCTAACAAGACACAACGCAGGACAGGTGAGAACAATACCCAAATAACCAATCGATGAAAGCGAAGGACAACGAGCAACAGGTGGGGCTAATTAACTGAACCAGTAATCTTATCAGACATCAAAACTAGGAGACATAAATAGGACACTAGTACTACAATGCAAAGCTAATCAATGTGGAACAAAAAGGTACAAAACAAAAGGCAGAAAAGAACAAACGAAAGGCAAACTGATGACGAATAGGAAGTAATAAACACTGGGGAAGCAGAAACGGTCTGCTCAACCCACTGAGCTATGCAGCAGTTCAGGGAACAGCGGGAACACATTGGGGATTTATACGAAGACAGGAAGGAACAGGATGGTCAGCATACTGGCCAAACAGAAGAGATGAAGGGCAGTGATGGATGGCCGCTGACCCTAACATGATAAAATGAAGGTTACCCCCGCTGCTTATCATCTTAGATAATAAGATGTATAATAATCATTTAACATTAATTATCTCGTGAATTTTCTAGAGCTGAACCATACTGGAAAAAAGTCCACATTGCAATGCCTGAAATTATTGCGACATTTAGGAGTTGAAATGAACTATTTAGCTAAACGGGATTTATTATCTACCAAAAGAATCCATCAGATAAATTGGTGGTGTTGCTGTGAGTTGTGCCAACAGACAAAGCAGTGCTGACGAATCACTGACGAATCACTGACAAATCAATATCAACTCGATGAAATGTACAGTATTTCCATACAGTGGAGGGCAAATGACTTTTCATAACCAGATTTCGTTACCAGACCTTTTTGGCCTAATTTTTCACAAACGTGTTACACGGCCTATGAGTGAGTCCAACAACAAGGACAAGACTGATCATGATTGTCTCAGAGTGGATGCTGGGCTCATGTAAATGCAGCAGCCATACATTTTAGACTTATTTTCTAATATAAACTAGATAATGCTGAAATGGAACCATCATTACGCTTGCTTTGCTCTCAAGCCATGGGATATCTGTTAGTACCTAGGGTAGAAAGAGCTACGGCAGGCTGCAGAGCTTTCTCCTATAGAGCTCCTCAGCTGTGGAATGGTCTTCCACTGGATGTGCGGGTTTCAGGCTCACTCTCAATATTCAAGTCTAGACTAAAAACACACCTGTTTAGTTTAGCATATAGGGACTCTAGTTCTAGCTCTAGCTAACTCTTCACTCCCAGTCAGACCTATAGTGTGAGGTGTAGAGCTGGGTGGGGATCGGTGCCATTGGCTTTGGATTAACTGAACTGTCAGTGCTGTCACTCTAGCTTCACAGTCCCTTGTGGAGCTGGAGTGCTGACATTTCAGGGACTCCCCATGCCTGTGTTACCACTTGCCTCTCCCTCCTACTGATGCTGCCATAGCCATATCTGCCGGAGCTTGTACATTGGACTTCATATTGCACTCATCTAGCTGTTAGCACTGCCTATAGTCTCTCCTACTTTGACTAATTGTACATTTTATTTCCCATACTCCTCCTGGGGGGTGATGCCTGGAGACCTCAGTCTATCAAGATGTCCAGCACACCCTGACATCGCCACTACCAATGAGGTCCCTGCATCCAGCTCGCTGTTCTGCCTGTGTCATCACCATCTCTCCTGTTTGACTCTCCCTGCCGGCCCCTGGAGGATGGGCTTTGAGTCTGGTCCCTCCCAAGGTTTCTTCCTTCTTGGGAGTTTCTCCTTGCTACTTTCGCTTTTGGCTTGCTCATTGGGGGCTTTGGGTGCGGATGCTGTAAAGCACTTCGAGACGATGTAATGTCGTGAAACTGCGCTATACAAAAATAAATTTGTTGTTGTTGTTGTATTAAAATTGCTAAGCTTTCTAAGTTTCATTACCTATGACTGAGTTTTAGTTTTAGTGCAGCTTATTGATGGTTTGAACCCAAGAGACCATGGTTACCCTTGAGATGTGACAGTTGCATGTGCATGAAATGCCCTACATGGGCAGCACTGTCACTGCATTCCACTGCTTTGTGTGTGTGGCGTTTGCACGTTCATCCTGTGTGGGCGTGGCTTTATGGCAGATCCTCTGGTTTCCTTCCATCCATCCATCCATTTTCCAAACCGCTTATCCTACTGGGTCGTTGGGGGTCCGGTGCCTATCCCGGAAGCAATGGGCACAAGGCTGGTTTCCTTCCATTGTCCAAAAATTTGCAACTTAAGTGAATTGGTGTGACTGTAGGTATGAATGCCTCATGACAACTGCAATGTATATATTATATTATATTATATTATATTATATTATATTATATTATATTATATTATATTATATTATATTATATATCGACAATAACTTGATGAAATGTCAGATGAATCGGTAGATTACTTGATTATTGATATAAGCCACATCCTGCAGTTACGATCAGATTAGCACGTAAGGTAAGAGACAGAAGATGACACAGGGATGAAGTGAAAAGTGAAACAAAGACCGAAAATAGACACAGAAGTAAAATATGTGTGCAGACAGTAGGACTGCAGAAGGGTCAGAGAGCTCAAAAGGAGAGAGAAAACTGCAAAGCCATTATTCCCCCCCAAAAACCTGTAACCAGAGGTGGAGATTTCAGGTCCAGAGAGTACAAATCCAGACCAAGATTTTGTTTCAACCAACCAGCATAAAGAGTCACAGGCACAGAGCACTCAACTGGTTGGTTGAAACAAAATCTTGGTCTAGATTTGTACTTTCTAGACCTGAAATCTCCACCTCTACCTGTAACCCCAAATTTAAATGCCTTTTGATGTACTCTGATTGATGGTTATGTCAAATGGTCTGTCAAGACCAGGCATAACACCCACATAGCCCACAGTGCACCAATCTGGACTAAGTCGATTCAGGTCAGGTGCTAAGCTTCAAGATTCAAACAAAGAAACGATCCCGTATTCTTCCAGTGAAAAGCTTAGCCTGAGAACCTACAAGAGGCAGATCAATGGTACTGGTGAGCCCCAGAATTATCGTACCAAGCGATGCCCTACAAACATTTCTGTTAATGAAGCCCAGTTCAGCCTGGCTGGGCTGATTCTCCATGTTAGGATTTAAACTGGTTCAGCCGGGTGGATTTGGAAGATCACAGGGTGCATGAACTCCCAGAAAGAAGTGCTGAAGGAGAGATGGAAGAATGTTCTTTGGATATAGAGATCTTTGATTTTTCTTCCTTGCCCTTCTTCGAGAAATTGTATTTCTTTTTGTTTTGCAAACTCTTCAGTTCTTCAATGAAATTGACTCAAATGCATTTTATGTTTTTCCAGTCTCTAGAGTTCCTTTTGTCGTGCCCCCATATAATCACCTGATGCTCATCAAACCTCAAACCCGCTGTTGACCCAAGGAATGTCCATAATTCAACAATATTATAAACCATATCAGATATATACAAGGTCTTTGGAAGAGGAAAATCTTAAGCTATGACAGAGAATGTTTTACTGTTTTTTGCAAAAATCTAGCCTATAATGGAATTTTACATTCCAGAATCACTTAATCACCATCAGAGTCTGTACCTATAGTTGCCTGTTCATATATGGGACTCATAACTGAAGCTGTGTGCTACTCACCATTTAGACCAGTGTTCCCAACTCGGACCTTGGGGACCCGCCAGTCTATGTTTTGCTAAAATCAAAAATGCTGCCTGTTTGTGGATCCCTGGGGACCGGGTTGGGAAACACTGATTTAGATTGCTGATCTGTTTGATTGAATTATAGTGTTCAATCCCAGAGGTGGAAATTTCCGGTCCAGAAAGTAAAAATCCACACCACGATTTTGTTCCAACCAATCAGTTGAGCTCTCTGTAACTGTGACTCGTTATGCTCAACTGAGTGGTTGGAACAAAATCTTGGTCTGCATTTTTACTTTCTGGACCTGAAATTTCTGCCTCTGTTGAATCCTGATAAGCAGTGCTTTATAATTAGGACATAGAAATTATATGTTCTTGCTCTCAATGCACAGAGTGAAGAACTTGGAGGGGGTTGGTGTTGAGAAATTAAAACACCCCGTCTCGGGAGTGGACATTCCATTCCAGCCATATATTTACCCCAAGCTCAAATTACTGCAGCTTCACAAAGTCACATTGTCCTTGGCAGAGCTCAGTGATAGGAAGACGTCTTGGCTAAACTGGGAAGCCGAGGAAAGACAGGAGTAATATGGAGCAATTATACCACATCCTAATGAGCTTGTTCACCAAGAGGACGACAGTGACAGCTGCTGAAACTGCTAATGGTTAATACTGTAGTACATCTATTATGTGTTTGGGACGATTTCAGTATGATTATTCAAAGCCCTCAAAAAATATTTTGGCATATAGATGCGCCATGAGGGAAATTTTCCCTCCCTGTGCGAGCTGCTTGTTTCTTATAACCATTTTGTGTGGCTTTCCAACATGTACTCCAGTCCACAAAGATGCAGTTAGGTGAAGAGATTACTCTAAATCAGTGTTTCCCAATTCCATCCTCGGGGACCCACAGACAGCCCACATTTTTGCTCCCTCCCAGCTCCTTAAGTGAGCAAAAATGTGGACTGTCTAGTAGGGAGCTCGGAGGGAGCAAAAATGTGGACTGTCTAGTAGGGAGCTCGGAGGGAGCAAAAATGTGGACTGTCTAGTAGGGAGCTCGGAGGGAGCAAAAATGTGGACTGTCTAGTAGGGAGCTCGGAGGGAGCAAAAATGTGGACTGTCTAGTAGGGAGCTCGGAGGGAGCAAAAATGTGGACTGTCTAGTAGGGAGCTCGGAGGGAGCAAAAATGTGGACTGGCTGTGAATCCCTGAGGACCGGATTGGGAAACATTGCTCTAAATAACCAAGAGTGTGTGACCGTATGTGTCTCCTGTAGTAGACTAGCATCCTGTCCAGGATATACCTCTGCCTTGTGCCATATGCTACAAGCGAGTATGGAAACCAGGCAAATGAATGATGGGTTTGATCCCATTTATATCCGGCATCTGTTAGACAGGACGTTCTTTAAAAAGTAAAGGCTCCGCGTGCAGCGTGGCACTAAATTTAACTGCTTACACTTGTAACTGGCCACTCATTTGCTGCACTTACGCCTAGCTGACTCCTCGAAAGCTGTACATTTGTAATGTATTATTTCCCTCACTTGTACATTGCTTTGGAAAAAAAAAGCATCTGCTAAATAAAGTACATGAATGACATGAACGGCATGTAGAAATCAACAAGAGGAGAAGAGGAGCTTCCTGTGTGTGCTGCCTGGCTTGTACCCTTAAGACAAAAGACATCTCAAAGCAGCTGCATCTGGTTTGGACTCATGACTGAATAAAAAAGTACAAATAAATGCAGTTGTTAAAATCCCTCAAGATATCCAAGGAAACGGAATATCAGCGTTCATTCCAGAACACCAGACCAGCAGGTCCAGTGAAGACAGACCCATTCTCTACTGCGAACGACATCACTGCCAACAGAGCTACCTGCCCTTCTTCTTTCTATCATCACTTAAGCCTTTTTACATTCAGTGCAGATGTTTAATCGTATACCTTTACAATACCCCTACACACTCTACAATGAAACCCGCTGAAATGTGACATCCACCATCTCAACACAGCAGGTGGCCCATTAAATATTACGCAGAGCTTTGCTCTTTGCACCTGAAGAGCTCTAGATAAAACACTGCACCAGGTGCTGATCGTAAGCAATATACCAGTCATTCAGGAGAAATAAAGGCCTTGCTACACAGGTGAGGCTGTACTGAGAAGCAGAGTTTCAGGTCCAGAAAGTAAAAATCCAGACCAAGATTTTGTTTCAACCAACCAGCTGAGTACAAAGAGTTACATTCACAGAATGCCCAACCGGTTGCTTCAAACAAAGTCTTGGTCTGGATTTGTACCTTCTGAACCTGAAGAGAAAGATGAAGTTTACCGGTAAGATCCACCTTCTTACAACTAAAAAATGATTAACTTCTGATACATATCCTATTATGAATGTTTTTCATTAATTCAGTAACAATCAGCCTGATTTAATGAGGCAACATGCTTGCACGCAAACAAAATATATCCGGCACAAAGCAATTTCCTATTCATACACCATCCTAAAAATCACAGTTATGGGATAATAAGTTTAATATTATTGAGATGATTTCTGAATGGACCACAATAACACAACAGAAATGTTCAGAAGAGTACAACTTACCCATTACAGGACCCAGTATGGGCTCACCCAATGTGCATTACAGTGTCCCAACAATAGGCCAGACAGAAGCTCCTGTTTCCACTTAACCTCTAACAACACGTGCCCATGTATTTCTGTCCAGAATAACATTAGCATACCTAAAGAGCTTAACCTGACAGGTGACCTTGAACCCCTGTGTTTTTTTTTCCCACACTGGGAGTTTTTCTATTCCCCTCTCTCATCTTCTTGGAAAGTTCTACAGGATCCTGCTGTTGTGGGAGTGGCCAAGGCGGGAAATACCAAAGATGTTGCCGACAGTGAAGACGTCAATCCCACAATGCAACGCATTAGTCACATGGGCGCCCATTCTCTATACCAAGGGAAGGTTTCTGATGACAGTTGACAAGCAACCTTCGATTGTTTTTTACCCAGACGGCAGGGCTGGCTCCACCTTTTGAGGCCCCCCCTGCCAAGAACATCGGCCTCATCGAACATCCTCCACCCCAACGCAGGTAATTTTGAGGCCCTAGACCTATTCACCCTTTAGCTAGAGCTACCTCTGACAGGTCGAGTATTCACTGTCAACAGTAACCATAGGAAATTAAACTTGACAAACTTTCACTTAGACTACTAGAAAAAAAACGAAAAAAAAAAAAAAAATCTTCAGCATCAAAATATTGCAAATGGCAGCACATGATGGACCCTTGAAGTACTCCCAGGAACTGGGAAGCATTACGTCACCATCCTGCAACCCTAAAGAAGGCATCTCGATTATGTCCGTCTGCTTAAAATACCAGCAAGGAGAGAAGCAGGGTCAGTTTGTAAACACATTTAAAGCAGTACGAATGGGAGAGCCGTCGGATAATAACAGCTAGCCTGACATGAGCAACGCTCCCATCCTGTGCAATTCTATCTTTAACATACGTGTACATAAGCTGCAACAAAACAGCGTCTAAGCCAGGGCTAAGTAAAATTTTATTTCTTTTTAGAGAAACATTTTTACACACTTTATTGCTGCAACGGTTATGTAATGTTACCTCCCACCGATCCTTACATTAAATTTAATGGCAATAAATAGCAATTAAAAGTTTTTGTCAATGCATACTAAAGGCAATAGCTTCCAAAATATTTCAGAATGTTATAAATGAAAAGTGCAAAATTTAAATATATTATGCTTAAATGTAAAAGCTGTCTGGGTTTTCTCCAGGTCCTTATTGAGGTCCCCTCCACCAGTTCAAAAAGATGCAGTTAGGCTACCTGTTTTGATACCTGTGCTCCAGATTCATTGCCACGTTGGGTTGGATAATCAGTTATGGAAATTTGTGGGATGTAGAGATGAATGCATGCGCAGATGACAGATTCAGTCTTAATGGTTCTTAATAATAATAATAATAATAAAAAAAACTCAATATGCAGCAAGGCACCAAATGTATAAAATAAAAACCAGGCAACGCACCTCAGCTGACAGAATAACCAAGGAGAACCTAAGAAAGGTTCGGATGTGAGAAATTGCGATTTTTAACAAAACAGCGACTAAGCCAGGACTGAATAGCGTTTTATTTCTGTTAGTGAATCGATTTTACGGCACTTAAACAATAATGTAACAACAGTAATGTAATGTTGCCACCCACGGGACCTTATATTGAATTTAGGCGACAACGAACGGTCATGATATAAAAGATTTTTTTTTTCTTCTTCTTCTTCTCATTATTATTATTATAATCAATGCCTGTCAGAACTTAAGTCTGGAAAATTTCAATGCACTAGGCCTATGTAGGTTATAATAAACGTCAATGTGAATATGCGTTTGAAACATCGACGCCTTTCTCCGTTTATGTGTCCTCATCATTCCAACGCGCTGATAACAGAGAAGACAACGTCGTTTCCTCAGCAGTGATTTGGGAAAGAATTTATCAGGACAAAACCTAACAGCTGTTCTTTCCAAATTGTGACCGCAGAAGTTATTAATTCAGATATCTGCAATTACACTGACACAAAGAATTTTCCCATGTACGTTTATATCGCAGACTAATGTCTGAGTGAGCATCTAACATGTGTCACAGGGTAACATATTACGCATTACAGTAAAAAAAATGCATTGTAACCTAATAATTTATTGACTTTCTACTTTTTTCATTCATTACCCATGCATAGAAGGCACAAATGCAGCGTTAATATGGACGTCGTTTATCTTCTCATTTCAGCGTTCACTTGTAAATTAAGCCCTGTCCACGGTACAAGCTATTTGCGTTTATTTTCAATTTACGGAATACACATAGCGTGTCGGCAAGAAGTCTTTAAGTTTGTAAATTAACCAATCCGAGATAAACCGACGTATAAAATTTTGCGAACAAGTGACACCCGGGCTGGCCTGTGATAAAAGGATGTGTTAGGATCAAATTAAAAATTTCCCTTAAATTCTGTTTTTTAAGTCCAGATTTTTATGCGAGCCGATTAATTGCCTCGGTAATAGCGACTCATGAAGCAGCTTCATTAGTTGAATGGAAAAATGGCAACGCTTTTCAGTTACATATTATATGAATTGCACACACACACACACACACACACACACACACACACACACACACACACACACACACGACTTCACGTTTAGCTTATGATATATGTAAAGATTGAATAACATTGTATTGAAAAACGTTTGAAATCCTCTTTGTGACCAACGCAACAAAATGCATTTCAATTTCAAGAAGTGGATCATGTGCGAACATGTTGCCATCGCTCCCAGAAGGATGCCTTTGTCAATGGCATAACGTTTACGTGAACACTCTCGCACAAATCGTCCATTACAAATAATACCACACCATTATTTCGCATAATCTATTTACGAACACATTCATCATACTAAACACCTTTGCGATCATGCATCTACTTACCCAAAACACGAAGGAATAGACAATGAGGAGCGTTTTAAGGCAGGTTATCACTGGTTTGGTCTCCATTCTCCTGGATGCCATACTACGGTATAACGGAGTGCGGATTTTTTTTTACGGGACTTGCGCTGCTGCGATCATCCACTGGGCTTCGCTCAGCAAATTCACCGCAGTCTCGCACAGCGCAGCCGCCCTACATAAATCAGCCAATGGACGCGCAAATTGCTCCACAGCCCCTCCCCGTGGGCAACACCCCCACCTAGACACACATCACATCACCGACAGCTTAAAAAATAAGGCTTCTAGCAACGTTCAGTCGTTATGTTTTAAGAACAAATTGCATTTACTTACAGTGAATCTGAGAGAAAACTATTCTCCCTTTAAAACCTAATCCTCAGAGAACGGGGATTAACAGTCGTTTTCCTTGTATTGAGGATTGGGGGCTGGTAGGCTATACAATTAAATCCGATAAAGCATTAAAATAATATAATATGTATTTATGAACGGTTAATGTTCATTCACTTGCGCATATAAATGTATTAGGACGTATGCGAGACTAAATCTATTAAATCACGAATACCCATGCTTTAACACACGGAATGCAAATGCTTTCATTGTCTCTGTTTTAAAACAAATATTTTATTGACCCTCATGTGGTGATTAGCAAACAAACTGAAATGTTACAAAATTCTTAAGGAGAAAAACATTCTAATTGTAAGACTTTGCATTGATGCTTTAGTGAGATAACAGTACGAGGGCTGTGACAAATGGCCGTATCCATTCTGGTTTAATTTCACACAGTTCGAAGCAGTGTGTTAGCATGTTAAAACAATTTGCATCCGTATTGTCTGAAGGATTAAAAGTCTGAATGCACGGTGGATCGACTCTGAGTTAAAAGTCCTTCGGATATCACTGGGCACGCGCATAATGACTCACGCACACTTGTGAAAACAGTTCACAACCCAACTTCAAAATTTTCGTTACACTGTCCCAAATCACACAGCTACATTTACAGCCTATTGTGAACCCTTAAGGGAGCATCGATACGAAGTGTGGTGGGAATCAGACATCTGAGTCATGCAACAAACTGGTTATGTTGTGATTATATTAAGTGTATGCACATATCACACCCATACTACAAAGCCCTTTAGAATGCTTATTACGCCGTATAAAATATTCTCTACGCTTGTTTACATTAGCTAATATAAAGGAAAGCACTCATCGATTCCCTTATTTTCGGTTTTATTTATATAGGATCGCCATTTCGTTCTTGTTAATGTAAGCTGTGTGAATTTTAATGTGGCACCTGTTTCTGGGAATAGGTTTCCGTATATTCTCCGCATATCTCGGCAGTGCATTTTACTGAAAGAAGCAGGACATAAACACGCAAATAAAAGTTGAAACAGCTGGAAACAATCGCATTCGTTTGTCCTCAATAAATATACTTTAGCATATATGTGAACGTCGCTCTTTGAGAAATAGTTACTATTAGACTGCCGGTACTATTTTTTTTAAATACCAGCGACAATAAAAGGTGAAATATTTCCACAGAACAGCTCATTAACACCCCTACCACCACCAAAGCCGATTTCATTATGCGGTCATGCATTATATTCGTTACAAAATAATCTTAAGCACTTTGCACTACGGTGGCTCAGGCAGGACATTCTTTTTAGCCAAATCAAGCGTGAAAATACATAAGCATCGCTTATTTGTCATAACGGTAAACACGTGTGGAGCCTCTCACTGATGAAGATCATTTCCAGTAGGCCTGCACAACCACAAATGTGTCCAGCTAGGTTTGGCTATTTCCTTAAACGCATTTAGAATGAATATACTAGTCCAGATGGTTTGTTCCAAGTCGACCAAGCTAATCCGGTTATTAGCAAGTGATGTGAATGTCTCTGAACACGTTTGGATTCTCTTTACTGTTACGCGTGCCAACTACTGAAAAAATCTTTAGCATAAGGGGAAGTGGTGTGATATAGGCCCAATCGCCTCCTTTGACTCCACAGAGTGTCACTTATGCGACTTCATTCGGTTAGTATTTCTTAATGCACTGTCATCGGACCTGGAGGTGTCGATCTGCAAATAGAGCTGTCGGTACAGACATGGCAGGGGGAAATGAAGACGATATACCCGGTAAGTGCAGAATGTCACTCCTGTACTCGTTAGATAAACTGGGGTCTTTAGCTAGGCTACTTGTTGCATTGAATGGAGTCCACGTATTGGGGCCAACTGGTATTTTGTCAATATCTCAATTACAGAATATTTAACTGCATTTGCGAAAATGCAGAGATATTGATTATCAGTCAATTTAAATGTGCCCAGAATAGACTCATGTTATACAGCTTACGTCTTAAAGCTACTCTTTGGGCTCTGCAATTTGATTCTCGATCTTTTTGCTCTATTCGTTAAATGCCACATTCTAGCGTAATACTGATTAGGTTTTGGTTCCTTATGTTCCACCAACAGGATCTGGAGCTATTTTCACTTTTGGAAAGAGCAGGTTTGCTGACAACGTACCCAGCAAATTCTGGTTTAAGAACGACAAAGCGCTGAAGATGTGTTGCGGCGATGAGCATACAGCATTGATTACAGGTGCTGTAATATTCTTCCTAAAATCAAATCAATATATTAGCGGGCTGTCACTTCATGTGGCTCCTGTAAAAATTTTTCCTGATCTTAATAAAGCATCCTTTAGACACACTGTATCCATCCATCTTTAGTAGCTGAGCCAATCCACAGGTCGTTTTGTAATTCTGTAATGTTTTCTATACTCCCAGGCAAAGGAAAACTGTACATGTTCGGAGTTAATAACTGGGGCCAGCTTGGTCTGGGAACAAAGGCCACAGTGAACAAGCCCACTTGTGTGAAAGGTTAGTAATAAATCAAATTAAAATTATAACTACTACTAATAAAAATACATTTTTGGCTTCTGATCCCTTAATTTCTCTTTCTAAAGACAGGAATTGTTCATTGTTCTGGCATTAAGGCCTCTGGCATGAATTGGTCATCAATACAAGTCTACAAGCTCTAGATCGTAAAGTATTTTAAATAGCACTCATCTCTGTACGCATGTGGACCTTTTAAACATTATATCGTAGATTTTATTTGTGGGTCCAATTCTACTTACAAGTGTGATGCGAGCTGAAGCGAGAGACTTGTGTTCCCACTGTGCCTGTTTAATCCCCATCTGGCGTGGTCTGTAATCTTCTATAATCTCAGAAGAAGTAGAGAGCACAGATAAGGCTAACAGCAAGTGTGTTGCTGGCTTACTGCTAGGATACATTACTGAAAGTACTTTGCAGGGAAAAGTGTTTGCCTGTTTCAAAAAGACACCGAGACAAAGCGAGTGAACAGTAACAATTTGTTTTTATTTCAGCCTGTATGCTTTGCTATGATCCGAAGGGCTTTCCCATTTTTTTTATTGCAATATTAAATAAGTAGATTGTAAAAACCAAATATGATAAGAGTCTGAATCTATACAAGCTGATATTGGAAATGTACAATGCGGCCAGTAGCGAAAGAGCTGGGAAAGCAGAGCGTTTTATTGGCTTTGAGGGCAGAATAGGAGCAGGTGACCAATTGGGTTAAATCGAGGTTGTGGGTCAGTGGACTAGATCTTTTCAATTTATACCTGCTATTGAATGTGACTGTGATGCTGCGTCTATCACTCTACAAAGCAGTGTAGGCAATTTACAGACATATATGTGATTGGTAAGCTCACAGCATTATTAAAGGATGATGCCGTATGTATGTGTCTGAAAATAAAATGTAAAGAGACAGTCACAGCAGTTTACTGAGACCATCAAATAACTGAACACACTGTGAACTGTGCTGTGCTGCACTAGTAGTTCATTTTAACAGAAAATTCTGGCTTCTTTATAAGAGTGATCGTGCCTACAAAGATGTTTATATGTTGAAAAGCTGTCTGTATAATAAATCTGTACTTTGGTACAATTGCATATGTGATTTTCAACACGTGGGTAATTTGTATCAAAGACATGAATGAAAGTCCTAGATGGTTTTAATCTAATGTAAAACCTTAAAGAAAGGTTTAAACGATTGAAATAAATCTTACTGTAATTAACAGAAATGTATTTAAGTGAAATTTGTCAAATAATTATGTTTTTATTTTTGGTGCATCCATTAAATAAATGCAGTTTCCATATTTTAAAGAAGTGATTAACTCTTTGTCTTTTTGTCCAAGCTCTGAAGGCTGAAAAAGTCAAGCTTGCAGCTTGTGGATGGAGTCACACACTGGTATACACGTGTAAGTTTGTGGTGGGCGGAGTCACACACTGGTATACACATGTAAGTTTGTGGAGGGCGGAGTCACACACTGGTATACACGTGTAAGTTTGTGGAGGGCGGAGTCACACACTGGTATACACGTGTAAGTTTGTGGTGGGCGGAGTCACACACTGGTATACACGTGTAAGTTTGTGGAGGGCGGAGTCACACACTGGTATACACGTGTAAGTTTGTGGAGGGCGGAGTCACACACTGGTATACACGTGTAAGTTTGTGGAGGGCGGAGTCACACACTGGTATACACGTGTAAGTTTGTGGAGGGCGGAGTCACACACTAGTATACACGTGTAAGTTTGTGGTGGGCGGAGTCACACACTGGTATACACGTGTAAGTTTGCGGTGGGCGGAGTCACACACTAGTATACACGTGTAAGTTTGTGGTGGGTGGAATCACACATTGGTATACACGTGTAAGTTTGCGGTGGGCGGAGTCACACTAGTATACACGTGTAAGTTTGTGGTGGGTGGAATCACACGCTCGTATACACGTGTAAGTTTGTGGTGGGCGGAATCACACGCTCGTATACATGTGTAAGTTTGCGGTGGGCAGAGTCACACACTGGTATACACGTGTAAGTTTGTGGTGGGCGGAATCAAACACTCGTATACATGTGTAAGTTTGAGCAAGTCACCAACATTCATCATCTAATGATGTGGTTTAGATATTACTATAGCCAATCTGCAGTGACATGCATCTGTATTAAGCGTAGTAAAGCCACGAGTAAAATGGACCTAAACCATAATTCTGAAAGTGTAGAAACACAGGACAGTGCAAAAAAGAGGGACTTGGATTATATATACATAGTGCCTTGGTATGTAATCAATGGCAAATAATCAATGAATCTGTATCAAGAGAAATATACAGTACATAAATATCACTTCAGATTGCTAGGGTCAGGTCATAAACTGAACCCAGAGAGCCAGCCTGAACCAGTATCTGCATAATGGATTCACTGTCGGCATGATTCACTGCAGTCACACAGTTGTCGGTCAGTGAACAAAGACCGCACAATTCCAGCAGCTGTCTCTCCCTCTCAGTCATGTTTGTTATCTGTATTTTCCAAGGGTACATTTGACTTTTTTCTGTTTATGTCTTCTATAAAATTTTAATGTATCACATTGTATCACTTTATGACATTTTTCCTTGTAAAAGTGTTCTTTGCTAAATTGGTTTAATTAGGTTTATGGACACAGACTCATATATGCAAGACATCAAAAAAACATTATTATTTTTTAGGGATTTGCATATTTTGCACGAAGTTCATTGAAGACTGTGAACAAACACATGCTTTTGAAAACAGGTCGTTTTTTATAATTCCTGTCTGTATCAAATGAATATTGGGATGCGGGGTGCAGTGTTACACTCTAGAGGGACAGCCAGAATATTAGGTGGGCTATTGCTAAAGGATAATTCTTGCTTTCAGCTCATGGGAACCTCTATGTTGCTGGGGGTAACAGCGAAGGTCAGCTGGGTCTCGGAGACTGCAAGGAGAGGGTCTCCTTCGAGCGCCTTCCGTTCTTCAGGGGGCGAGAAGCTATCAGAATGCTGGCCGCAGGCTGCAGCACCTCTGCTGCCCTTACTGGTACGTCCAGGCCTTACGTCATGGGCTTTACTGAAGGGAAGGATGACGGCGTGTACCAGTCAACATGGCTGACTTGATTGAGTTTAGTCATTATCCACGTGTCCTAACAACCCGTCACCTAGCCATTACACGTGTCATGGCATCGGGCAATAAGAGAATCATTTCCCTTTCCGGCATATTTTTCATCACGTTCAGATGTCTGAGTCACACTCTGAGGTAAAATATCGGTTTTGTTCGTCATAGTGCAAATGAGAATGTAATAAATATATATAAATATTAATATATATAAGTAATATTAAAAAATGACATTTTAAGACGTGGACATTAAGAAATAAACAAAGAAATGCAGTTCGCTCACCCAATGGATAAGGAAAGGTTGTACAAACTGGCATGGAAGCAGAGTGTGTAATGAATTAGGTGTAGTTTTGTGTACTGGTATGCAAATGAGTAGGCTGTGTAGAGGTGATATTTTAATGCATGTTTTTGTATCTTGTGAATACAGGGGAAGGAAAGCTTTTCATGTGGGGGGACAACAGGGAGGGCCAAATTGGTCAGGGGAACGAGAGCCGCGCTCTGAAACCTCGGGAAGTAGCTGTGGGGAGGCCGGTGACCTGGGTGTCCTGTGGGTTCCGCCACTCGGCCTTCGTCACCGGTACGACGTCCAGCATCTCGCTGTCTTTCTGGGGCTCAGTAGAGCGCTTTGAGCCACGGGGTCGATGCGTCTGACCGGTCCCATCGCGCTCTTACGTTTCAGTCGACGGGCACCTGTACACGTTCGGGGAGTGTGACGGCGGCAGGTTGGGCCTGCCCCCCAAACAGTGGGACTGCCACAGAGTCCCCCAAGTGGTTCAGGGAATCCCCGACAGGGTGACCCAGGTGGCCTGTGGTGAGAGTCACACCATAGCGCTCACAGGTAGGACACCGGGGACTCACTGAAATTCCTAATAATAGAATCAGCATACAGAGCTTTTGTTGTAGTTTCAAGGCAGAAAATACTAGAGTCAACTTTATTTCTTAGCTTTTATTCTTTATTCTCAGTTGTTTCCCCCCCCCCCCCCCCCCCCCCCCCACAAGATTGAGGACACTTATGAAAGCAGAGGGAAAGTTGAAAGTTAAAATTGTCAAAAGACGCATATTACACACAGAGTACATAAGCACGTGCCCACATTCTCTCTCTTGGCCACGCCCAGTGACTGACATCTACTCCTTTGGCATGGGCCAGTTTGGACAACTGGGCCACGGGACGTTCGTCTTTCAGGCCAGTCTCCCCAAACTTGTGGACCACTTCCAGAAGGGGAAAGTGAGACAAGTGGAGTGTGGGGGAAGCCACACTGCTGTAATCACCGGTAAGCGGTTAGTGCACTGTATATGTTAACAGCCTGCTCTTTGCATTGCTATCATACAAATTGCAAGGTTCTAGTCCAATAAATTCTCATTATTCGTCATTTCTTATGAGAGCAGGGGCCAAGCAGTGCTCAGCGAGAAGTTGTCTATAATATGCAGAAAGCCCAGAACATTGATTTGTGAACATTGAACACTGATCATTGATCTTGTTTCCAGACAATGGTCTTCTCTACACGTTTGGAGATGGCCGACACGGGAAGCTTGGTCTGGGAGAGGAAACATACACTAATCAATTTAAACCTACTCTGTGCCCACGCTTCTTAAAGTATCATGTACGGTCGGTAAGTCTTTTACTTGATGCTAGCTGTCAGGAGCTATGTAGAGTACTGTGTGTTACGTCCATGCTTGTTATTCGCCACGTGGGGGCACTGCATTCTTTGTGACATTCGTGCAACCCAGGTTGCATGTGGTGGGTGCCACATGCTGGTTCTGGCCAGACCTAGGTCCGGGCTCTCCAGACAAGTGTCGCTAGAAGAAGACGACATCATGGAAGCCAGCCTGGGGACATCCTACAGTGAGGTCCAGGAGGGCAGTGTCACCTATCCGACTGTCTCCAGGAGCATGTCGGCTCGAGTCCGGCGCAGACAGAGGGTGGGTGAGCATCGGGGAGGAGAGTGTCGCTGCTCTGATGGGCTCAGACCCTCCTGTAGGGTCGAGAATGTTACTTTTTTAAATACATTTAAAAACAAATTGTATGTATTTAAACCTAATTTATGCCCACTTTGGTATTAGCATGGTAGTGCTGTGGTTAGCACTGTTATCGCACACCTCTGGGACCTGGGTTTGTGTCTCTGCCCAAGCTCTAAGTGTGTGGAGTTTGCATGTTCTCCTCGTTTTGTCATGGGCTGTCCTCTGGTTGCCCAGTTGAATTGGTGTTGCCAAATTGCCTATAGGTGTCTGTGTGCCCTGTGACGGGCTGGTGCCCCATCCTGGTATATTCCCTGCCATTTGCACATGTGCATTTCAAGATAAGCCCTGTAACCCAGCAACCTTGCATAGAAGAAGCGGGTATAGAAGATAGATGGATGGATGGATGGATGGAATTCTAATGTAAGTGGTCAGTAACAGACAAATTTACTAAGGCTTGTGGTCATTTTTAGGAGCAATCTCCACAACAGTTTGGACTGATGGTCCAAACTCATCTCAAGTCCAGCTTCTTCAGCACCTCCTTACCCTTTTCCAGCCGTATCGCCCATCTTAGACCGCCTTGTATGGAACCAGCTACCAGGGGACTGCAGAATGGCCTCTCCACCTTCAGGACAATCCCGTCTAGAACAGGTATCTCTGACAGAAGCTGCTGTCTCGTCATTCTTTACCTGCCGAAAAGTGATTTGCAGATAAGCTGTAAGGGCAACGCTCTTGGGTAAAGGCTGAAGTCATTTTTTGTGCTTCGTTTCAATGAGGTGCCATTTTTTTGTTTGTCTGAAATGATTCATTTTTAGATGCAGATGATTTACCTTCAGGTTTTAAACCCTAAAGGAATTCTGAAATTGATTACATTCTTAATTTGGTTGCATTCTGAAATTGGTTGCATTCTGAAATTGGTTACATTCTGAATTTGGTTGCATTCTGAAATTGGTTACATCCTGAAATTGGTTACATTCTGAAATTGGTTACATTCTGAATTTGGTTGCATTCTGAATTTGGTTACATTCTGAAATTGGTTACATTCTGAATTTGGTTGCATTCTGAAATTGGTTACATCCTGAAATTGGTTACATTCTGAAATTGGTTACATTCTGAATTTGGTTGCATTCTGAATTTGGTTACATTCTGAATTTGGTTACATTCTGAATTTGGTTGCATTCTGAAATTGGTTACATTCTGAAATTGGTTACATTCTGAATTTGGTTGCATTCTGAAATTGGTTACATTCTGAATTTGGTTGCATTCTGAAATTGGTTACATTCTGAATTTGGTTGCATTCTGAAATTGGTTACATTCTGAATTTGGTTGCATTCTGAAATTGGTTACATTCTGAAATTGGTTACATTCTGAATTTGGTTACATTTTTGGAAGCCACACGATCAGATGTACTCTGGAATTTTCAAATTGACCATCTATGATTTAAAATTACAGGAAAGATACTGAGTTATTTAGACCCAGAAATTAATATTGCAGTTGAAGTTGTGCTACATTGCAGTATCCCTGGTTATGTGAATACAGTAAATGTCTTATATTCCAAGTGGTTAATGGGTCTGGCCATAAATATGTCTGAATATGTCTTTCAGAAAAAGTCACAAGTGAAGACCCAGAAGATACGGAAGATAATGAAATGAAAATGAAAGATCTAGGTGGCACCACCGATAAGCTAAACTTAGTAAGTGCAATTAACTTGTTTAATTAACTTTCTTTACTGTGCTTTCAATATGGCACATATTTTTTATATTCATGCTTTTTGAAATGCAGTGCATCAGCTATGACAACGAAGTTAAGAATTACTGCTGAACTTATAGGGTACAGCTCATGAGCATCATGATATGTGGTCCTGATACAAACACGCATCATCAGTTTATTTTAGTAATATGCTGTCAAATACCCTGTGTGTGCAGCAGATGGCGCTGTAGTTCCTATTGGCTGTCTTAAACCTTAAGCGGGAGAGCCATTCTTGTGATGGAGCCAGAATATATATTTTTTGCGAGTCTTTAGAGGCGTACTTTTTTCCTAGATTGCTGTGACTTTGCTTCATTTTGGTGACTTATGAAGGATTTCTGGTATGATATATTAAACTTGTGGGTCAAATCCTTAAACAGCTACTTAAGAGATAGCATTACAGTTTAGATGAGCTGTTTTTGAGGTAATCTGTCATAGTAGAGACTTCTGAAGAGTTCCTGTTCTTCAATGAAGAGTTCCTGTTCTTCAATGAAGAGTTCCTGTTCTTCAATGAACATTAGTTTTTTTTTTACTACACGTTCTTTATTCAATAAAAAAAATAAAGGATGTGAAATATCTTGTACAACTGCATATTCCAAAAACCTATTTAATGTTAGTACCTTGAAGGTGTCAGTTATATTAATACATTATAAAGTCAAATGCATTTCGGTAAGTAAAGTCCTCGCAATGTGCGGCAGACCCATACGAGGAAGAAGGATGGTGCTCACCTGGCTTCATCTTCCATGATAACTGCAGAATTATGTCATCAGCTCTTACACCATATCGATGGCTGTGACCTCAGCCCAAGTACTGGAGATTTCATTGGTCGCCACATTTCTGCGTGCTAAAAACCCAAGGATGGTTTCATAAGGTCACTGGGGTCGTGCTCAGCAGGCATATGTGGCTTTTTATTATGAGATCTTATTCTTAATTATGTTGAATAAGACTGAATATAGCCTGTCCCTTTTATGTGGCTGTTCAGATGGAGAATGGTGTGTTTGTTTCCGGCATGTTCCATCTATCGACGTGTTCTTTTACACAAATGGATATTATATTCAGCTGAAATTGAACAATTGAAGTTTAAATTGCATCACTTCATTTGGGGAAGCGGTCTGATAGTAGCTGTGGGTTTTTCTTGAATAGCTCGAGACCGCGTGTCTGTGTCTTTCTCTTGTATTAACATCGACCGCCATCTCTCTGTTTGTTTTTCAGCCTTGAGCTCAGCTCTCTGCCCCCTCGGCAGGTTCACTTCATTTCTCTAACGCTTTCCTTCTTTTTGTCCTCTGCTTTCTCATGCCGGGATTGAAGGATGTTAAGGGTGTGAAAAGGCATGATTTGGGAGATGGTTCCAGACACCCTGAGGGCAGACTGGTCCCTATGGAGAGGGACGCTGGTTTAACTCTCCAGCAAGCCCTTTCCCCAGGGGCACGACATGTCCCCCATCTTTCACAGCACAAGGCTGACTTCAAACAGAGATCCACACAGAGGCCTCTTTGCAAGGGTGCCGGCAACAGCCAGGAGGAGATTTGTACGGCAAGAAAGCGGAAACAGTCTGAAAGGCCTGGAGCAAGTGCCTGTGAACTGGATGAGAGAAAGCAGCTCCCAGGCTTGGGGGCCTCCAGCGAAACACTGCCTGAGTTGCGTAAACCAACAGAGGTGAAAATTAAACAAAAGAAAGAGACGACAAACTGCACAGAGGTACATGGTACAATAAATGGATGGACGGAAAAACTTATTTCTGTAGAAAATAAGGAGGTGGAGAGTAGACTTAGCACGCCCGTTAAAGTTAAAAATAACAAAGACGCATGGGTGGTGAGTCATCCCGGTGAAGATGTGCAAACACCGAAAAAGGGGCTGCCATCAGGTTTTAAAAGCCTGAAAGAGGTGAGCCAGGACAACACATCATGCATCTCTTCAGCTTACAAGAGAAAATCTTCTTCCAGCTCTAATTTGACCCCAGACACATCTGCAGTAGTTTCTGAAGTTTGTTCTGGAAGAGAAGGACAGAAGAAAGGCACAGAATGCAAAGAGAAAGGGACAAAAGTTGTGTCTGAAGTGGCAGGAAGACGACAAGAAGGATTAGTAAGAGAACAAGTGGGTCTGGTACATTTAGTGACAGAGGTGTTGACTGAACAGGCAGAGTCAGTGTTGGACATTGAGAGAACACATAAAATGTCTCCGATAGTAAGCAGGTCTCTAATGCTCTCGGAGAGGAGGGCTGATGCTGATTCCTTCAGATCAGGGAAGAAGACCACTGTCATGATTAATGTCCTACCAGAGGCAAGCAGTTCTAGGCATAAACTAGAGGAGAGCAGTTTGGATCAGAATCACGACAAAACACAAAACCATGAGAGTGAACCATTGGTAGATGAGTTTGAATCCAGTGCAAAAGCAGAATCAAGTAAAGGTTCAACATTTGGGGAGAAGAGTAGAAGTGGGGCTGAGGGCAAAGATGATGGTGAAAGTGAGACAAGCAGTGATGAGGAGAGTGACGAAGGTGTTCAGAAGAAGCACACAGCCAGCAGGAGAGTGATGATCACCGGTGACCCAGAAGAAGGCGTGGATACAGAAGAGGGTGAGACTGAGAAGCCAGAGAGTGAGGATGAAGAAGAAGATGCAGAAGATAGCAAAGAAAGTGAAGCTGCAGCACCAGAGAGTGAAGAGCAGTCACAGAGTGAGACTGAGAAGATGGGAGAGATGTTGGATGGGATGTCTGCAGAAGAGGAGGAAGATGATGGGGAGGAGTCTGGAGAGGAAGAGGAAGATAAAAGTGAAAGTGGAGGAGAGGAAGAGGATGAGGAAGACAGTGATGAAGAGGAGAGTATTGATGTGGAACAGGAGGGAATTGAAGAAGATGAGAATGAGAGTGATGTTGGAGAGGAAGTGGAGGGTGATGAAGAAGGTGAAGAGAGCGGTGATGAAAAGGAGAGTGATGAAGAAGATGGGAATGAGAGTGTTGGTGATGATGAAGAGGAGGGAGATGTGGAGGAGACTGATGGTGAGGAGGGAGAGGATGGAGATGAGGAGGAGAGTGGTGGTGAGGAGGAAGAGGAGGAGAGTGGTGGTGAGGAGGAAGAGGATGGAGATGAGGAGGAGAGTGGTGGTGAGGAAGAGGAGGAGAGTGGTGGTGAGGAGGAAGAGGATGCAGAAGAGGAAATGGACCATGAACTTTCAGTGGGTGAAGAAGATGAGGAATCAGGTGAAGAAGAAACAGAGGAGAGTGGTGGTGAAGACGAGGAAGATGAGAAAGAGGACGATGAAGAAGGAGAAGATGTGGAAGAAGAGGATAGCGAAAATGAAAGTGAGCATGAGGAAGCAGAGGATGAAGAAAATGAGGAGAAAGAAGGAAAAGTAAAAGAGGAAATGGAGGAAGTATCAATGGGAAAGAGAAAAAAGGGTAAAGAGAGACAGAAATCCAGATCAGCAGCGCCCGTCTTTAAGAGCAAGCCAGGCAGTCTGCACGCCAGAGGCAGGCGGAGAGCAGCAGAGAGCCGCTCGCAGGACTCCCAGCAGTTCTGGAACAATGTTCTGCCTCAGTACCTGAATCTGAAGTGAAGAGGTGCCGTTCCAGACCACAGCATTGGTGCCATATTCGGGGCGTCACCCCTCCTGTACTGAGTGCTTCAGGTCTCAGCAAACAAAGACTCTGTATATTATGGAAGTTTTCCTTCCTCCAGCTCAGTGTTTTCCCCAGTATTATAGTTTGGCTTTGCCTGCCACTGCATACTTCTGTAAATATGTATTTATGTATACTTTTAAGTAAAATGACATTCAAATCTGTTTTCTTGTTTTGTTTTCCATCCATCCATCCATTTTCCAAACCGCTTATCCTACTGGGTCGCAGGGGGTCCAGAGCCTATCCCGGAAGCAATGGGCACGAGGCAGAGAACAACCCAGGATGGGGCGCCAGCCCATCACAGGGCACACTCACACACCAGTCACTCACACGGGCAATTTAGCAACTCCAATTAGCCTCAGCATGTTTTTGGACTGTGGGGGGAATCCAGAGTACCCGGAGGAAACCCCACGACGACATGGGGAGAACATGCAAACTCCGCACACATGTGACCCAGGCGGAGACTCGAACCCGGGCCACAGAGGTATGAGGTAACAGTGCTAACCACTGCACCACCATGCCACCCCTTGTTTCTTTTTACATTCATGTATTTGTTGTGTTTATTAATGTTGCTTTCGAAACAGATACAAAAATTCATTCAAATACAACAATAGTTTTTATTAGTATGGATTTATTAGTACTAATACTGTAGGCTAAGCTAAACTATGATGTTAGGTTAGGTGTACTGTATAAAAATACATTTTTTCCTTACGATATTTTCGCCTTATGATAGATTTATCAGAACGTAACCCCATCATAACCCAGGGAGCATCTGCACCTTCTCTCATTTTTCTCACTTTGACTTGCCTTCGTGGATCTTGTGTTGTTGCTCGTAAACCACTTTATAGTCCCTGGAGCTCAGAACTAGAGTCGACACCAGATGTCCTTTAGTCGAGCCAAAGCTCAGACATGAAGCCCTTAGCAAATGTGTGGAGAGACCCGAAGATTGCGGTTCCCCATCCAATCTAGCATCCAATTTGACAGAGGTTGCATGCAAGAAAGGAGAAACTGGCCAGATGCAGAGAGCTGATGGAGGGGATGCCGGAGAAGATTTGCAGCTGAAATAAGTGCTGAAGATTGCTGAAAATATCCAATGTTTGAATAATGTGATATAAATTTTAAAAACATTTTCACTTTGTCATTATGGCGTATTATGTGTTGGAAGAATAAAAACAGAATCGATACAATGCATCACAGTTTAGAAAAAGCAATGGGGTCTGTGTATTTTCTGAAGTAATATCTTAAAATGGAAATGTTATGCTTCTTTCAAAGTAAAGCATTCTCATTAATTAAGGGCTATCTATCTATAGAATCCAACGACAAAGATTATCTATAAAGCAATACAGTATATTTGAATTCAATTGATTCTTAAGTATACTGTAATCCTTTTTCTTACCCTAATCATGGGAGGATGGAGAAATTGATGAAATGATACAGTTATTCTGTCAAATTCGTTTTGTGCCCTTATTCCACAGGTGGTTCCAGTACTCGCAAATTGTTGAGCTCAGTGAAGCTGAGATTGATTTCTTTGTTCAGATGGAGCTGCCTCGCTGAAACCAGTTACAGACCAGTTGATTTAAGAGATTTTTCAGACTCCATTTTACAGGAGACGATTGCATGTACCTCAGGTCTTGTCCGATATGTCATTTATCTGGGCAGAACTGGTTTTATCTTGATTGTGACAGTTACATAATGGCATGAAAGGGATATGTGATGAGATATAGACCAGTCAAACATGCCAGCAAGTCCATCCTGAGAACATCAGGCGAGCATCATAGTTCCTGCTCATGTTCCTTGTTCCTGATCGTGTTCCTTGTTCCTGCTCATGTTCCTTGTTCCCGCTCATGTTCCTTGTTCCTGATGTCCATATGCGGTACATCTGTGTGATTCGCTTCCTCCCTGATTACATGGACTCAGTCTTCTTGTATTTAGAGTTTTCCATTTTTTACTGACTTCCCTCCCAAAATAACAATGTTTTTTGTCATGAAGCTCCACCTACAATTGTCCCTGGAGTAAGGGCCTTGCTCAAGAGACCAGTGGTGACCACTGGATTTGAACCAGCAGCCTTTGGATCATAGGTACATAGTCTTAAGCCACACACTGCATTTTAGAAGGCCTTAGTTTGGCCAGCAAGATACCCCAGATTTACCACAGGACGATAACATGGAAAAATTACGATGAATTAATTAATACCCAGAATTAGGTTTAGATATTTAGAGATTTGCTATTCACAGACCCCCATGGCAGACCAAAATTCAGGACCCTAAAAACTGGGGATTTTCAACAGACACGTGCAAAATCATTAGTCAACTGTCAAAAAATACTTGGAAATAGTGCTTATTTTTTGACAAAACTATTTGGATGTAGACCCGTTTTAAACCAAATTTACAGTAATTAAAGACCAATGTTTGGGCCCAAAGCCAGAAGTGAATTTCATGGGATGTCCAGCAAGCTCATGAATAGGAAGGGTTCAAACTCACAATTTTATTACATGTCGCTGTGCCTGTTGTAAGCTCTAGTCAAGGACATGACTCATTTTGCCAAATACATCATTTGGTTTTCTTCTATAAAAAGCTGCATTGCTCATTTATACAGTATAACTGCATGGTTCAGCACGCCATGGCTCAACACCAGTGGAACTGGACAGCTCCATGTACCTCGCAGTCAGCATTCCCCTATAAACTCTTTGCAATGTATTCAGGTGAATTTTATTTTTTATTCTTTATTTTATTCATATATCTATTCAGCATGAACTCAGATTTGTATGTCGTGATGCAAAATACAGCAACACCGAAAAGCGTCCATACAATTAATACCGTCACTGATGCTTCCTCTCTGTAAGTGGATCAACATCGACTCGGCTTTCCGCAGAAAAATATCACCTGCTGCCAGCAGAGGGAGTATCAGACTTTTCCTAATCCTTTCGCCTCTTCCTCTTTCTCTGAATACGTACAAGGTTTCTACCACCCAAAGTACCTTTTTGATGTTGTCAGTTCCTCGCAGATCAAGGAATGTGCTGAATTACCATCTCTTTATTTAAAATCCCTACGCACTTAATATATTTATGCACAATACACCAAATGCTGTATATCAGGGAGGGGTAAGAGTGACCGGGGCTGCACTGTCTGCGCGTAGATATCTGGGTTAGCTGGCTAAGTTTCAGGATATTTTAGCAGAAACCTCGGATTCTGGTCCGTCTTAGCGTTCTCAGGCCTTATCCTGACGTGCATGCCTATTTCTGCTTGATCCTGGCCATTAAAATAACCGCAGCCATACACTTCGCCAGAAATGGCGATCTCGAAGATGGGGGGGATGGGGGGGGGGGGGGGGGTGGTGCTTAATCAAGGAGTTTTGAGAGATAGTTAAAAACCTATTAAAGTATTCAATCACAAATCAGTAACTTACATTGTAATATAGGTTCATTAGGCAAGGAAAGTTACGCATCAAATTACTAAGACTGTATACTCCGCATGTGACTTGCCGTTGTCGGCCACTGTTTTTAGGGCTGATATATGTACTTGTATTATTTTTAGCACCACATTTCTTCACACAAAGCGCTTCTGCAAATCTATTGCCTTTGCTGCCATAAGAAAGGATTTTAATGCCCTTAAGCTATTGTTAAACAAGTCCATCAAGTTTCTTGGCTGAATATCTGTCAAAACAATCAAAAAGCATTTATTTGCAATAGTAGGCAATCTGATTAAATGAATTATTGCACTTAAAACATAAATGCACCTTAACTTCTGATATTTAGATTCTTATGTCATTATAATGTCAGATGTGCCGTGGACTGTACCCACATGCCCTTCAAGGCACCTTTAGTGCAACATGAAGATTTTGTGAACAGAAAATCATTTTTCATCCTAAATGTACACGTTGACCTAACCTGCAAGCATCAGCATTGCCACACATCCTGTACAACATGGGACATTCTACATGGCAAAATGAAATATTGTGCCCAGTTACGGAACGTACAATGATCCCCCCCCACCCTAGCAACTACTTTTATTGTCACACAGTGAAACTCTTGTGCCACAGTTGCAGGGGAGGAGACAGTTGCATCGGGGGACAGGACAGAAAGAGCCATCCAATACGAGACACGACAATGCAATATAAAAAGGAAAGAACAACCAACAATGAATAAAAGAAGTGTTACATTAACTACAGTGTGCAATAGAACACAGTGGGAGGACAGATGCGGGTCGTGGCTGTTTAGCGAGCAACAGCTGCTGGAAAACGAGGTAGTTAAAGATTGTTGCTTTGAAAATTAAAGCACAGAGCAACCAAACAGTTTTCTAAGAAATCTTGTTTTGGGCATTGTAGGCAAGCACTAATGATGCTTACAGCAGCTGGTTCATCTTAATCCAGTGTCACTTTTGAGGGTCTGAACATGTGGCTTTATCTCTGGTCACTGGAAAACATGAATTACTGCAATGTTTCCCGCAAGATTTCATAGGTCTCTTTCAGTATAACTGTGGTGCAGCCTCCTCAATGGAGCTGTAGCTGCCAGTCCCCAATCTGCCTTCCTTTACTTATGGCTATATATACTTACTTTTTACTTAATTAAGGGAGGCTCCTCTGCAGGGGACAATTCCTGCACTGCAATCCCACCACTGGTGCAGCCTTTTAAAAGTGCCTATACAGCACATTATGCTTAATTGTTAAGTCACTGTATAGCTCAGGGGTGTAGGGATTAGAGCCCATACCCAGTAGGATGAGATATCAAATCCCTTGGTTGCCAGAGTAATAATAGCAGTGTAGGGCCATTGTGTGATGATTGCGGGAAGCGGCGATCGTCGGGCAGGCGAGCAAGGAAAAGGCGAACAGGCGAATACGGGGCAAAATGGGAGTTTAATTAAAGGACGGGGTGCAGGAAACATGGGACGCTAACTTACATCAATGACAGACAAAGGACTCAGGTAAGACACGGACTGAAATACACAGGACTGATTGAAAATAATCGGACACAGCTGGGTACAATCGGGAAAGAACACGTGGGTAATCAGGGGGGCGTGGCACACACGAGGATCGTACGAGCTGGGCGTGACAGAACCCCCCCCCCCCCCCCCCCTAAAGGCACGCACTCTGGGCGTGCCCCAGGGGAGGCGACGGACGAGACGAGGGAACCGGGACCTGAAAAACAAGAAAAACCATCAATGAGGCAGAGGGAACAGGACGGACAGACAGAACTGGCACAGGGGCATAAGCCAGGACAGGACGTGACAAAGGACAGGGAAGGCAGACAGACAGATAAGGAAAGGAGACATAGAGGGAACAGGCGGAACAAACGGGCCAGGAGTGAAAGGAGGGAACACTGGGGAACAAGGAGCAAAGCAGGGCGGAACAAAGCGAGGGGGGGCAGAGACAGGACGGACAAAGGCAGGAGCGCAGGGAGACAAGGAGGGGGAATAAAGGGGAGCCCGAGGGAGCCCCAGCGGGCGATGGGAGGTGGCCGGAGGGGCCGCAGCCAGCCGGGAGGCCGGAGTCGGAGGGGACCCCAGAAGGGCCGAGGAGGCCTGGCGAGGGAGCGAGGCAGGGGCCAGGGAGACAAGGAGGGGGAATAAAGGGGAGCCCGAGGGAGCCCCAGCGGGCGATGGGAGGTGGCCGGAGGGGCCGCAGCCAGCCGGGAGGCCGGAGTCGGAGGGGACCCCGGAGGGGCCGAGGAGGCCTGGCGAGGGAGCGAGGCAGGGGCCGGGAAGGGGACGAGGAAGTGATTTGGAAGTGATTTGGAAGTGATTTGCTTATCACTACTTGGTCTACTGCACGTTGGGACAACGTGCATTTGACGTTCGCTGCAGACGTTGAGTTGACGTAAACCCGATGTGCAGATGCACGTCCGGCCAACGTCTGCTAATGACGTTGGGCCGACGTTATGTCCGACGTTCTACCAACGTTGGGCCAACGTTAAATGTTAGCTGGGATATGCTTCACATGACTAAAATGCGATTGCCTCCAATCGCCCATTTAAACAGAAACAGTCACACGCACTTATATCCAACATGATGTTCTCCTGTTTTAAGTCACGCAGTTAAATCCGAGAACGGAGAATCCCGGATGTCGGTCATCAAGATTCATGCAATTCAGCCTATTTGTTTAGATGTTAATAATTACATTCCACACGTCAGCAAACAAAGGTAATTCTGTGTCTGTTCTGGTTTTTGTCAAAATCACTGAAACAAAAGTGCCCTCGACACGTGTATTTCCTATTTATCCTATTGTAAGTGTATCCCTTCCATGAAAATATGGAATATACTCGGAAAAACTGGGTGCACTGGGTTTCAGGGGAACAGCGGCAGTCCACATAAACCGGATGGAGTTTCCATCCTTTTTACTTACTTTTATAAATCCCGAGGGTGCCATATTAAATCATCATAATCATTCAACGAAGGCAAATATAGCAGCTGAATATGCGATAATAGGCTTTTCTCCCCCTGGAGTAAGGTGATAGAGCCCAACCAGTCATTCATTCTGATAAGTAAATTCGTAAATAATAATAATAATAATAACTTTTATAATAAATGATTAGACATTGATATGGCTAACACAAGCCATATTTTCAAATATAATTAAATTTTCATGTTGCATTTTCTTCTGACCAGTAGGGGGTGCAATTGCACCCCCGGTAAAATCGCCTATGGACTTAATCATATTTAGTGTTCGATATTAATTAATTCCATCCATCCATCCACTTTCCAAACCGCTTATCCTACTGGGTCGCGGGGGGTCCGGAGCCTATCCCGGAAGCAATGGGCAAGAGGAAGGGAACAACCCAGGATGGGGGGCCAGCCCATCGCATATATTAACTAATTGTATAATTAAATACATGTATAATTATTGTTTGCATAAACAACTTTAGTTATAAAAAGGTGAATCTTTCATGCTGAAAGAAGACAGTGAAATGAAAAACAACAACATTATTATTACTACTACTATATAATAACAATAATAATAATAATAATAATATCCAAATGAAAACCCAGTAATTTCAAGTTACAGTTTATTAGCAATTTTGTCTTAAGGCAAAACTTTCACCCCAGAAAATCACAGCAAATTATAAGCCGAAATAAATAGTCAGAATGACAATATATTATAAATGAAAAATGAATCTTACACATTACGTCTCGTAGCCTATATTAAACAGCGGAAACAGAATAATGCTCAGAGCTGTAAGACTCAAAAGTATTTCGGATCTATCTTCAAATCCACATGGATGTGGAGAAGACTGCACATCACAGACATCTGCAATACTTGAACCAGTGTGCCTTAACTGAAAATCTTTCCATGGTCTGTCACCACACAAGAGGAATCCAGGCACCTGAAAGGTCTAAAATGTAACACTATGGTATTGGCGAGAACTGAAACTATTGCATAGATTTCTTTGGCATCTAGAGGTGAATAAAATACACAAATGTGGAGTCTAAGGCAAAGAAGACCGTCAGGGTGTCCTTGAAAGGGAATACCAGTAACACACCTTTATAAACAAATAATGCAGACACATGAAAAACTGCCAAACATCTGCAAACATTTGTTCTGCAGTTGAACAGCAAATACTTGAAAAAGTATTATTGTCATAAATATATACTTGTATTTCATTGCATTAACATGCACATAATCTGGTATTTGATATATAAGGTATATGAAATTTACAGCAAAATAAAAAAAATAAACATATTAATATACATGTTGGATATTAATATTTATGATACAATACATGATACAATGTGGAGATTTAATGACTGACTTTTTGGCAACATCATTGTCATTACTGTACAATATACAGACTTTCTGAAATGCAATGCTTCCTGTCTCATGCAAATCTGTTGCAAAACTTAACTAACGCAATCCTCCACAAACAGAATAACAGCACTAAATTACCTTGGCTTAAATGTTCCAGCTTTGAAAACAATAGGTGATGTGCAATTCTCCATGCTAAACATGTAACGGGAGTTTTTCCATGCTCAATTCCAGAAAACATTATAAAACAGCCACACATCTTAAGCACAAATAATGTAACTATATCGAAATTCAGACGAAACTGTGCAAAACTTGGATTTTTGTCAAATGATTGCACCTGTTAAGAGGATCAGTTACGGAGTTTCAGGATCAAGGGGTAAGGAATTCAGATGTTAATTACTGTATTGCACAATAATAATCTCATAATCTTTCAGATAACTACGTTTTACCCCTCTTTTGTGCAGGAGATTTTAAACATAAATTCTCATACACAATCTTATACACATTATTCCATCTACAGTCTGTAGTGTGAAAAATAATCTAAGTGTTAATACTAGGTCTAGGTGCAATTTTGTACTGGTACAATCAACATCTCTCAGAGTTTCAATTGTAAATTGCATGCTCACTATGCTGAGTTGCCTTGCTGACAAGGAGCGACCAGCACCTTCAAATAAAGGGTTGTGTGAATGAAGAAATGAATCATGCTGTTATTCTCAGATGGCTCTGGCCCCTAGCCTGCCCTTGCACGTCAGCTTAAGATCATTATGCGAGATGTTTACACAAGACATGTCACACCGCCCACCCAGAAGGCACCCTGCATTCTGCCCTGGGCTTCTTGGCCTGGACTGCCTCATTATGAGATTTTGTATGGATGAATGCACTCTCCATTTGATATATATTTATATGTATATATACGTGTAAATACAAGCAGTATAGCTATATTGCCTGTGAGACTAGGAAAACCATAATAAACGAACAGAAAAATAACAAATGGTTCCTAGTATATCGCAATTATAAACCAATACAACAGCCCTTGAACTCATTTGTTGTTTGTTGTATTTCCAGCATACATTATACCATATTATATTTATAGATAAAGATTATTGTGATTATTTTGAAAAGATGGCTTTTGGCTCTTTTTACTACTCGTATAGTTTTGGCCAAGTTACATGCTTAATTAATGCCACACCACAGGTAAACTGCCATAAAACCGAATGTTTATCGAGACACAGTATCGCTAGCATTATATAGCCACAAGTGTGGGAACTGACATATCGAGGTGGGATGTGCAATTTCAATACCAGTGTTTCCCCAATCCCGTTCTCGTGGGCTCACAGCCAGTCCACGTTTTTGCTCCCGGCCTGGCAGGGAGCTGAGGGAGCAAAAACATGGACCGGCTGTGAGTCTACGAAGACCGGATTAGGAAACACTGCTGTATATCCACAAAGTAATATTCTGCGCACACATATTGGGCACAGACCATTTTCATGAGCTGAGTGCAATACTGACATTGTGAGACCAGCATAAGTAAGAGTGACAAGCTTTAATCGAGGGTTCCACTCTCAGGAACTGCTGCATCGTTCAAGGTGTCCTTGTCTATAGCTCTGGGTGACTCCAGAACTGCCTTTTCACATTGTCCTGCATCTAAGCGTGACCTGCACAAGAGGCAGAGAACACCGGACCATTCCCAGAGGCCATGAGTGATGCTGGAGGAGAAGAGTTTCTTGCAAGGGTGGCAAAACTGGTAGAAGACCAGCATGAAGAAGATGGCAATGGCATAGCCGATGAGCAGCTCCAGGACCAGCAGGGCACCACTGATGAACCTGTAGAAGTCAGTCTGAAAGACATACCACAGAAGAATGAGGGTGGCGTTCTCCACAAAGCGCAGCATGTAGTATACTGCCATGCGGTTCCAGTTCTGGGACTTGTTGATCAGGTCTGGGTCGTTGAGTTTCAGCTGAACTGCCGACCAGCAGAACATGTTAATGCCGGCGTACAGGAAGGTGAGCAGGCACAGCACCATGGTGGTGCCCACTCGTGTAAACGTCTTCTCAATGTTCTCGGGGAAAGGAGACCTGCTCATCCAGAACAGGATCCAAGGGTAGGAGAAGAAGGTAAAGAAGTTGAGGAGGATCACAGGCAGGATCCAGATCTGAAGGACAGAGCTGAAGAGAACCAAGACCACCACCCTGGTCGCAATCTCGAAACTCCTCCAGAGGAATATACAGAGGTAGGCCAGAGGTTTCACGTTCACCTCGTAGTCGTCGTACTTGATTTTAATGGCTAGGATGTTGCAGCGTAAAGCGCCGTACACTATAGACAGGAGTGAGATCACCATCAGCGTACCTGGGAGGAACAAAGCAAAACACACCAGATGAAGACAGAAAGTATCTGAGACCACAGCAACTACATTACTGTGAACAAAGAGGTCAATCCAGTTCTTTCTCATACTCTTGAAATGAAAATAAGTGTGTTGTAGTTTCAAACAGGTTCTCACTTCATTTAAAGCAAATGCGTCAAAAAAAAAAAAACACTGGAAAATACGGCATTTCGAAAACTTGAGATGTCCTTCGAGATGCATTTCAAAAATAACTTCTTAACACAGCAGTCAGCCAAGTACAAATTTATCTTGCTGTGAAGACTGAGCTAACGGGATATTTTGATGCTGGTATGTGACGGGGAGTCTGTTATAAATAAGCAGCTGAATACAGTTTTTCAGCATAAAGAAATGCAGCATTTAGAAGAAAAAAATGTGGTGTTGATTTAAATAACACTTGCTTTTCTTTGAGAACTCTGCAGGTGAAAATGCACACTAACGATCTTTATCACTTGTTGGACTTGCACTATGTGTTCTACCATGAATCAGCTTCACAGACACCCAGATTACTGTACTGGGGCTGTGTTATGTTTAGTAGTATACAGTCGAGTATCTATACTCAGTAATCAAACATCTTATGGATGGACTCTTCAAATGAATTATGTCTTTAACAATGGTTACACATCCTTAATTTACTGAGATAGGACATAAATTTTCATAGTAATGTTGGCAGAAAGGGTTTTAATGATAAGATGCTTAATACCTACAGAGTATGATCATCGTGTAGCTCATCTACAGCTTGTCAGATTGATTTCTATTATCTAAAACGGTATCAGTGGCTGGAATTTGCAGTGCACCTTCTCTTAGCCCCACTGGGTGATGAATTTACCAGGTGGTGAACTCATTGGTGTTGCCTGAACTGGATTACACTGAACTATTAAAAAAACAATCAAAGGCACACTGGTCCAGCTGGTGCGTGCAGGCTACCTCTGCCGATGGACACCCTCCGCTGCAGCACACAGATGTAGAGCTGCAGGGTCAGCTGAGGGGCGGAGCCCAGGAAGGCCTGGATGACGGAGGTTCGGGCGAAGGCAGCGCGATGGGCCACCAGCTTCCCCTCAGCCTGGCCCACCTGCTTCTCCACCTCCTCTGCTAGGCCATTTTTGGGCATCTGCTTCTTCCTGGTGATGCTCACGTACGGCTCCTCGATCTTCCCGATGCTGCCGTAGATGCAGAAAGCCTCCAGACACCTGACACAGACACAAGCCACACGTGTTACACTCTGATATTTTGTTATCAAATCCTGGGTCTTTGGAGACAGCAGAGATGAGGAAAAGTACTTAAGGCTTAAGTGCTTAATTAGTGAGACTCCAATCCCTCCAGTCCCATCTCTTCTTCCCACCCCACCCTAAGTAGCCTTGCACCCCTCAGATATAAGTGTCTCCTTATCACCCTAACCCCATGTTGGTCGAGGGCTCCTGTAATTATCCTATAAGCTATCATACTAGGCAGCAATCTAGCTAATCATCATTACCCAGACAACACAAAGCAAGCAGTATTCATTATAAAATCATATACAATCATATAACATCATATGACATTATAGACTACTGATTCCAGGGCATTACAGAACCAGGCTTCAAGATTCAACACTGTTCTAAAATCATTGTGATTGCAGTGCACACAGAATGCCAGGAAAACCAGGCAGAAACACAGAGGCAGCATTTTGGGTTACGTCTCTTACTACGTGTCCAGTCTGTGAGTATATGTGCTGTGTGATGGGCTTCCTTTCCAGAGTGTGGTCCTACCCTAAGCTTCCTGGCATATGCGCTGCACACACTCAACCCACTAATGGACAAGCACTTATAGAAAAGAGACTATTATTAAGGCCTACTTGTCTTATGTATTATGCATCATCTTTATTGATTAAGTAGGACACATCTTTCCTGAGTATTCCACTTGTCTGTTTACATATTTTACCCAACAAAAATGAGTATTATTTTATTTATAGTTACAATTTAAAGACTATGATTGTTGCTTTATTTGGCAGATCGGTCGGCGCCGCGTATGGCATCAAGGCTCGCAGGATGAAACTGACCGCTGCACGGACCCGCCCTAAGCCTGATCCATCAGCAGGCTGGCCTGCTGTAAACACAAATCGAAGCAAGTGAGTGGCGTCTTGCGTTAATAACTAATGTTTGGCTAGAGGAGCGACCGATCTGTGACTAAGTTATGTCCATTACAAAAGTACAGCGATGTAATTTCCCTTTTTCATTTATGTCAGAAAATTCGTCCAAATCCGAATCGAAAAAAATAATTTCCCCGTTCGAAGCGCTACAAATCAGCGACGATCAACCGGTTACAAACATCAAAACATAAACATACCTTGACTGAGACCGGAGCGCTCGCAAAATTACGCATGTAAATGACATGCATTCGTGTAGCATGCAAAAGGATGCAGGTTCTGCGAGCATAGCACACCTGACAATCGGTCCTAGCTGCAGGATGTGGAGCAGCAGCACAAGAGGTTTATCTTTGCTGAGATCCCTGTGGATGAAGGTGAGGGTAAGCTGTACCAGCACGGACGGGACGAGTGTGAAGAGCAGCGTGAGCCCCTGCCAGATTTGGTCCCCCGCAGATCGGTACGTGCTGCTAAGATATAAAGCTGCCGTAGTCTCGGCGGTGAACAGAGAGACGGACACAAAAATTGAGCTGGGTAATCTCATCCTCACACATCCATTTGTTGTGTTTGCCCCTTCCTTTTCTTCACATCACACTCACTGCCATTGCTCGGGGGTGGAGGAGGCGCCCGGCAATGGAGTGGTCCTCCGCCGACGTGCGGCGGATCGCGCTGCCTTATGGAGCAGATTGTTTTCAGCCTAAAAGCTGTGCTGTCACACTGACTCTAGTTGGCGCAATGCTGATGAATGATATGAGGACTATAACCGGTGTCCACCAGTACGCTATGTAGTTTAATTTAATACATTAAAAACATTGTAGAGAACATACTTTTATTTAAGTTATATTCGTAGCAACGGTGATTTTAAAGATTTGGTAGGCGTATCTTCAAAGCAAATCGGTCAGCTGTTAATTTTACCTGCTCTTTTTTTAAGACAAATTGCACAAAATGTGATATCAGAGTGAGCCTGATCTCCCCGTATTTGTATGGATTCCTCTACAGCCCGAACATGGTGGACGTGCCTGTGATGGATGTGCAACCCGTCCTTCGTGTATCACGGGTTGTGTGTCCCTGTGTGTCTTGGAGGAGACTTATGAGCGGTCACGAAAATATAACAAAATGTTCTTAAAATTAATCTTAAAATTTAAAAATGAGAAAAAAAATATAAAAAAAAAATGTAAAGGCTATATAAATTCTGCTCAGTCCCTGGTTCCTCTTCAGTAACTGATTGTTTTGAATTGACTGCTACAGGATCATTTTGGCCACCCTTTGGCACGTCCCGACTAGAATTTGCACACCGTAGATTAGCGCTGGTTATCTACCTGGTCAGAGATCTTCCTGCTTGCCCTAACATAGGCAGCACCCTGCCTTGTTCTAGGGGGCTGCGCCTACCAGACAGGTCTCTGGTTGTCTGTGTCCTGTTAGAACAGAGTGTTGTGTTCAGAAGGTCATTTACAATGGTCAGCTCTCCTGATTTTTTTCCCCAGTTATGGTGAAATCCTGTCTAGGATAATAGTTTTGGGTTCACCTCCCCAAACAGATCAGCAGCAGAGAGGATAATAAAATGGCTCACTTTTATCCCTGTTTGGATTAAGTAGATCCCAACCACTCCCATAACAAACCACCAGCTATTTGTGAACCAAAATCACCCTGGGCAAAGTCTGTTCCCCTTTGGCCAGTAGGCACTGCTGGTCATCCTGTCTTTCCCGCTCTCTGTCCTGTATGTTCAGTCCTCATTTGGCCAGCAGGTGGTGCTGGCCATCCCGTTCCATCTTCTGTCTTAGTAGTAAATCCCCGTGTATCTTTCCTGCTCCCTGAACTGCTGTGTAGCTCAGTGGGCTGAGTATGCAATTCAGGGACAGAACTGGCTGGTTGTGGGTTTGAGGCTGGTTTAAAACTAGCCTCACCCGTTTTTGTTTTGCTTATTTGAGTTTTTGTTGTTTTTTAAATATTTATAGTATTAGTCTTGTTCCGGGGCGGCATGGTGGTGCAGTGGTTAGCACTGTTGCCTCACACCTCTGGGACCTGGGTTTGAATCTCCGCCTGGGTCACATGTGTGTGGAGTTTGTATGTTCTCCCCATGTCGTCGTGGGGTTTCCTCCAGGTACTCCGGTTTCCCCCCACAGTCCAAAAAAAACATGCTGAGGCTAATTGGACTTGCTAAATTGCCCGTAGGAATGCATGTGAGAGTGAATGGTGTGTGAGTGTGCCCTGTGATGGGCTGGCCCCCCACCTGGGTTGTTCCCAGCCTCATGCCCATTGCTTCCGGGATAGGCTCCGGACCCCCCGCGACCCAGTAGGATAAGCGGTTTGGAAAATGGATGGATGGATAGTCTTGTTCTGCAGTTTAAGTTCCTTCCTGCGGTTTGCTCTCCTTGTGTTGTTTCCGTATGTGTCGTGTGCCTTCATGATTTTGAAATTATTCTTTGCTTTAGTTTCCTAGTGTCAGATTGTTTTCTAATTTGTCTGTTCTTAGTTCAGTGATTGTCTGTGTTATTAGTTCCACCTGTTGCCTGTTTTCCTGTGCCAGTACTTGTTAATTGTCTTGCCTATTGTCTCTGCTGATTGGTTGTTCTTGCTTTATATGCCACACCTGCCCCCTCGATAGCCTGCTTGTGTGTTTGTGTTTTAGTGCCTGCCTGTGTTCTTTTCCTCAGTTGCTCATTGTGAGAAGATACTCTGTGTGTCGTATTCTGCCCGTTGCCAGTCATTGCCTGGTTCCTTTAGCTGGTGTATGTATGGTCCTGTCAATTATTTTCTCCTGTTTGGTTCTGCCCCTTCGTGGTCCATTTGTTTTGTAGTTTACCCAAGTGTGTTCTCTAATAAACCCCCTTGTTGTCTCTGAGCCGTAAGTAGATCTTCACCACCTTTTCCCGCCCGCGCCATGCCCCGCAACAATGCATGCTTTAATATTCCATTCCGTTCGATTCTCTTTCTGGAATACTTTCCTGTTTTATATAAGAGCAACAAGGCTCTTAAATAATTACGCCTGACTTAGAATTAGGCTCCAATTTGAATTAACAATTCAGACAAATGCTGTAATTCGAAAAGCAAATGAATATAATTTGTACATTTTAGTTCAGTGTAGAAATTAAAAATAAATGTTAATATCAGATTTTCTTTCCTCAGAATCAGTCAATACCTCAGTCCAGCCCATTTGTTTAAGATCTGAGCTGTAAGGAAAAAAAGGCAGAATGTAGCACAGAGATGGAGGGCTGGGATTTGAAGAGTCCTTCACATTTACATTTAATTACTATTCACTGTTCATTGGGGATCTTTTTCAGTGCTGTTTACGTGCAAGTGCATTCTTATAAGTCATGTTTTAAAGTGTGCCATTGTTTGTGACCGTAACCGTTGAGGAAATGAGTCAGAAACTCACTGCTGTGCACGTCTTCCATTCCTTGATATAATGTAATCTGGTGCATTTTGATAAAAGTACTTTTCAGCTGCTGAAAGAGTCTCCTTGACGAAGAGAAGGTGGAGAGATGGGGAACTCGAACCTTCAGACGCTACCGTTTTTCCTCATGCCCTGAAATGCTCAGCAGACTCCCTATATTTTTTCTTATTATTAACAAAGCCGAATACTGACATTCTAACTTTGACTATTTGCCTTGAGTGAGTCTTAACATTTAGCGGCTTGGCTAAGTTTCTGCAAGAGAGTAAACATGACGTGTATATTTACATGAACACTTGGCTTTTTCCTGTGTGGCTGCAATTAATCCAGCTGTAAGAATTTTTATATAAAGTAAAATGTTAAGTATATAAAGGCCATATTAAGATGATCTGTGCCGAGTGTCTTATATATAGATCTGGTTTATTAAAACCTAGATAAATTATAATGCATGCGATTAATGAATGTGAACTTCAATCTGACCAATCAGTTTTAAGGAAAGCTCTACATGGCTTATTGGGTAGGACTGTTGTTACATAGTAAAAGAGTTGTTTGTCAGTAAGGATTTTACACAGGTTGCATGAGTTGCTACTAAAAACAAGTTGGCGTCTCTAAATTGGGCATAGTGTGTGTGTGTGTGTGTGTGTGTGTGTGTGTGTGTGTGTGTGTGTGTGTGTGTGTGTGTGCGCGCGCGCATGTACAGCTTCATACTCAGGGACAGGAAACTCCTGAAATGGGGTTATTGGTGCTCTTCCCTCCGGCTGGGAATTAGGTCATGTAGTAATGAAAGTACAGAGGACTTAGGTGGACAAACACTGAATTGTTGTCTTCAGTTATATGCCAATTGAAGTGTACTAATTATAATTTGCAAATCACTGGTGGAAACTTTTTCCTGCACTTATTTTAAGAATCTGTTTACGGTATTAAATGTTCACATTTTATTCACTATTCTCCAAATACTCAGATAGATATTCAAAGGAAATATGCTTGCACTCCCATTAACATGCATGTAATTTATTTAAATTTGACTTATACTGTATTTTTTAAGTAATAAAATGTATTTATTTTTAAGAAAATCAAGTTTTTGATCAATATCTAACGCCCGTATTGCTTTGGCAGAAGGGGATTTGGAAAATATGGTCTCTGCGTTGCTGAAGCAAAGAAATCCCAAAGTGAAAGTGTGGCGCATGAGCCAGAAATAGTTTTCATCTCAGAATGAGTTTTATAGTGTCCCAGCATGCCATTGTGATAAGGACCCCGCTGACCCAAGTGGTGTGTCTGAGAGCTGCCTGTTTCTGCTCAGTTCTGGTGTAACACTGAGCATCCATTAAATAATAATAAAAAAAAAAACGTGTAATTTATTTTTCAGAAATAACATACTAAACTGCTATTTTTATCAAAAAATAAGATACCAAATAGTTCTAAAAACATCAATAAAATTTGCATTATTATTAAAGAAAAGTTATTAAAAATAACGTGCTGTCAATATATTAATGTAAAGAAAGTAGAATTATTCATGTATTAACCTGATTCTTTAAAATACACTAATTGGACTTAACACATCACTGACAGGTGAAGTGAATATCATTGATTAACTCGTTGCAATGGCACCTGTCAAGGATGCAATGGGCATATAAGCGTCAGAACTGGGCCAAGGAACAATGGAAGAAGGTGGTCTGGTCTCATCGGTCATGTTTATCTTTTATATCATGTGGACGGCCAGGTGTGTATCCATTGTTTACCTGGGGAGGAGATGGTCATAGGAGGGACTATGGGAAGAATGCAAGCCAACAGAGGCAGTGTGACTTTCCAGGCAATGTTCTACTGGGAAACCTGGGGTCCTGGCCTGCGTGTGGATGTTACTTTGACATGTACCACCTACATAAACAATGCTGCAGACCAAGTACTCCCCTTCATGGCAACAGTATTCCCCAGTGGCCTCTTTCAGTAGGATAATGCGTCCTGCCACATTGAAAAATTTGTTCAGGAATAGTTTGAAGAATATGAAAAAGAGTTCAGGGTATTGAATTATCCTCCAAATTTCAATCCGATCGAACATCTGTGGGATGTGCTGGGCAAACAGGTCTGATCCATGGAGGCCCCATCTCACAAATTACAGGACTTAAAGGGTCTGCTGCTAATGTCTTGGTGCCAGATACCACAGGACACCTTCAGAGGTCATGTGGAGTCCATGCCTCAACAGGTCAGAGCTGGTTTGGGGGCAGGAGGGAGACCTACACAATATTAATAGGCAGGTGATTCTAATGTTATGGCTGATTCGATTAAATTTAGAGTAAATTACAAAATTATGACATGAAAAAAACGATCTAACAGTAAATACTAGAGAGGGTACCTCAGATGGACCTGGAACAGCATTATAAAGCTTCACTTAAAATGTGAATGTTTTCGCTGCAATGTCTGACCCCTGGATTTCTGACACACACCACTGGTCTCTGTTCAAAGGCTGTTTATGGACAGCTGAAGGCACAATGCGTAAGAGTTACATCTAGTCATAATCCAATAGTTTTCCCCTTGTCATTCAGGGAACGGTACTGATATGATACCAAGGGGCATATTCAGAATTGTTTTTCTAGCACGTCAAGCTGTCTGAAATGGAAAAGCTTTGTGGGTTTGAACAGAATGAAAATAAATGCAATGTTTTTCCATTATTTGGCAAGCAAAAAAGAATGTATATGTAAAATTTATAAATTGGGGATACAGCTGAAGTTTTCACCCAAAACAGAGTTTGTGTCTGATTTCAAGAAACATCATAATTCTGGCAGTTATGTGATTGTGCTTCTCACTTTTTACTGCACTGTCCGGTGAACGTTAACACTAGATTTCGCTTCTTGTAGTTCCATGAGCAGGATGAAGATGAGAATTTGTCCATATTGCTGACTCTGAAGGTTAAAGGGTTAAAACCTTCCAGTTGCTTGTCCTGGGCAGGGACACCGAGTGCCTGGAACCTACCTTCACAAGCACAGGGCAGTGGAACACCTGCATGAAATGCAAGTCTATCTAAAGTCACACATAATCACGCACTATGGGCATTGCAGTGATGCTAATTCACCTAATTGTTTTCTGAGCACAGGAGGAAATCACTTTTTGCATCACGGGAAGGATGTGCAACCTCACACACAAAGGAGTGAGATTCAAACTCCTGTGGAAAGATAAAGGTATGGAACAGCACTGTGCCATTCACTGGGCACACTGTGATCCACCGAGCCCAGTGAATGACATTTGTAATTATACCACCGGACAGCAATCATCTGTCCCAGAGACAGCCACAGAGCCACCCGCCATGAATGCCAACAATACCGGGCTGGCAGGTACTACTCGCTGCAGAAATCAGGGCAGTCTGTCTGCCTCAGCACGGCTTAAAAATCCACATCATCTGTAGAGCCGAGGAAGTGCGCTGTGAGCCTCCCACTGGCATTTTCTCTTCCCTTGATAACAGACACCCAGGAGGATGTCCATCCTGAAGAGGCCGTCGCCTTCCAACTCTAATGACCAGCAACAAAGGACCCATGACTGACCACTCAGGGGGAAAAAACACCCCCAGACTCGGCTGACTAAGAAACTTACATCTCTCTCAATCCACCAAGCCCAAAACCTCTCTGAGTCGACACCTCTTCCTATTAATGTCCTGCTTACTGCTAATAAGCGCCTCCATTCCTGCAGCACCTGTGCCTCCCCAGCTATAGCGACTGCTACCCACTGAGCCAATATAGTAGATGAGATCATAGAACAGAAAATTTAACACCTATTCCACCTACTCATTACTTCTAAGACATTCATAACTGAAACTGGACTCTGTTGCCTGTTCATCACAATACATTTTGTATAAGTCGCTATTTATATGCTGCAGTCTTTCGTTTATGTTCGGTTCCTGCTCAGTAATTCTGCAGCCACACTTTATGGCACATTTTCCCTCCATCTTCACCCTGTCACCCGTCTGCTCAGCACTTATCCGGCCCGCAGTCCTGCTTCTATGGAAACTAGTGCCTAATGTACAGCATTTTTGTGCCTCCTCTGAGTAACCAGAAGCATGTAAGAGCCTTTTGAGCAGCCATTCTAAGAGGACTTAAGCCTCCATTTAAATGAATACATATTTACTGCCTGTTTAAGCTACTGTAGATAATATCAAATTTTATTACAGTAAAAATGCCATTTTCGGCACTAAATTAGATTATTAAGAAAATTATTAAGAAAATATCTTGGCTTAGAGCAAAATAATCAGTTCTTTAACTCAGCGATGTACTAAGTGATGTATCCTCGATACCTTTCCCAAAGCTTTTGATGCCCCAAGATATGTAGTAAGCCATGACAAAACCCAGCCTTACACCCACCCACACATTCCAAATTAAAAGAACCCATCCATCCATCCATCCATCCATCCATCCTTTTTCTGTACCCACTTGTCCTTTGTGGGGTTTCAGGGGTCCGAAGCCTATCCTGGAAACTCCAGGAAATAACTGAAGATGGGGTGCCACCTCATCACAGGACACGGCTAGAGAGTTTGGGCCCTATGAATGTATATCATATTGGGCCCCCAAATCCAGAACACTCCCGTTATGTTTCAGATTTTTTAGGGCCCTTATCACTCAAGGTTCTAACTGGTTCTAACTTTCCAATGTCCTGGTTCTGGTTCTAAACTTTCCCCCCTATATGGCGCCCCTGTGATTCACATACACATTCACATCAATCGACAGTTTAGCAACTGAAATTCACCTCGGCAATTTAATACTTCTCTATCTGGCTTAACTATTCCTTAATAAAATCTGCAGCCATAAAGGGCTTCAAGCTTCTCTGCAGGATCTCCAAAGCCCAGCTCTGTAGTATCTACACTCCACCCATCTGTATTAGGGCGAACTTGCGGACGACTATGTTGCCTAGAATTAATCATTGTGCTCCTGTTACTGTCATACATATGAGGTGATTGAGGTATTGGTTGATTCTGATCATGTATGGACTGATCAAATATGTCGTCCCTGATGCACCTATAATATTATTGTATTAAGGGTAAAACTGCAATAGCTTGGTTTATTTCCTCTCTGATCACTTATATAACTTGTTTTTCCACAAATTACTGGTTTCAGAGTATCCTAATCCTCGTTCTGGGATCCTTACCCTATTGAAGGACGATTACCGTGTTTCCCCAGGTTTTGGAGGGACTTGCTGAGGACAGGGAAAGGTGCTGCTCAATATGTTTTGTACATGACTGATCAGACACCTGCCTTATCTTCATGGGGAGGGAAAACACTGCTCAAGGATACTTGTTTAATTATTTTGGGAACTGCACCTAGTCAGTCAGTGTATGTAGAACACTTACCCCCATCCTTAGGAGGAGGGAGATACATTGATACATCGATAAAACAACTTGTTTTATCACTTCCGATTGAAACTGCAGGCGGCATTACTCAGACAAAATTGAAAATTTGAGAACGCATTGCCTGGGGGGGGGGGGGTGGTGAGCCTGGCCAGCTTGCCCCCTGCCCGCACGCAGCACCCAAAATTAGTATAAAGGAAGGGGGAGATCTCAGTACTGACCGGAGCTCAACCGTGGGATAGAGCGCGCATCGCCCGGCACTTTCTCGGGACTCACGTGTTGGTTTCCTGCAAGGACTGAAAAGGGCTCCCCTGTCTAAGAGTGAAGGTGGGTGATGGTGGCACCTTTGCAGTGTGAATGTGTTGATTCAATCAATTATCGCAATAACCATACTATCAATTTGCACTTTCTATGTATGCATGTTTCATTATTACTTTTTTATATATACACCTATAATCTTTTGTATTGGCAGTTTTATTCTTCTTAATATATATATATATATTATTTTGCATTGCCTTTGATCCAATATTTTGGTTCTGATTTTAATGCAAGTAATAAATCGTTTTTAGAAGCAAACCTAAGTGTGCCTGTTTGTTCCTTCGAGATCCCTTTATCCCCCTCACATCATCTTAAAACAGCATCCTTCAGTCATAGGTCATCATCATTTAGTGATTATTGCAGTTCCCTCAACCCAACATACAATGAGTTCTTCAGCAATGATCATCACAAATCATAAACCCAAACCTAATATGAGATACAGGCATCCATTGTTAAAAGCTCAACTGCGTAATAAAAATCCTTGTTCCATGCAGCACGGGGTGCCAGGTAGGGCATGACATATATAGAGGTAAGGAGCATGCACTGATTACAGTGCAGTGCCACACCCACCACCTCAGGGATGAGAACCTGAGTGCAGGCATGCAGTGGGTGATACCTCAGCACCACACTAATTCAAATAGACAGGTGTGAGGTTTTTTTCCGGTGGCTGGAGTGCCAATCCTGCCATCAACCCCCAAGTTATTCCCTTTAAGTTGGAGGACCTCCCTATAGGGCTGGATGTAGATTAACACCATACCCAGAATCAAGCAATAGCAGGTTAAGGGCCTTGTTCAAGGGCCCAACGGAATAGAATCACTCTGGGCATTCATGGGATTTGAACAAGCAACCTTCCAGTTGCGGGTACAGATCCATAGCCTCAGAGCCACCACTCCATTCATATGACATACACAGCAGTGGAAAAAAAAATAAGAAATCACAGTACAATTTTTTGTTTCACTCATTTCTCAATTTATGTGTATGTGTCTGTGAATAATATATATTTTTCTGCAAACTGCAGCCTGGCTCTTCCCTGTTTCTTATTAATGAAGGGCTTCTTCCTTGCTTTATGGGACTTCAGTCCTGCTTCTAGGAGCCTGATATAAACTATCCAAGCAGTGCATCTCACACCTGCACTTAATGTTTCCTGTTCTGTTTGAAGGTCACTTGATGTCATTCTGCGATTCATGAGAGACTGTCGGATAAGTTAATGGCCATCTCTAGCATTAGAAAATTGCTTCCACCCTTTACCTGGCTGGTTTCTGGTCGTTCCCAGTGTCTCCTGCTTCACCTTGCTCATGTGTACGGCTGTCTTACAAATTTTGAACCTCAAAGCATCCTGCAGCTCAGCTTTGCCTTCTGCCAACAAAAACCACGATTAAACCATGATTTTAAAAATGCATATTTGTTTAAAAATATAGAGTAGCCTCTTAAATTTTTCCGCAGCTGTATATCACACATACACATTTGCAAATAGAATTTAATAGAATTCTTTGAGTTCGTTTTAAATTTGGAGTGGAGGGCTACAGCTTATATTTCGGGTGTGTAACATAGATTGAATAAATAGGTTTATGTGCATGCAAATTTTAAATAAACTCCAAGCTGAAAGCGAGATAGGGTGCTATAATTAAATCCTCCGAGTTCGATAAATCTATTTTAATAGGTTTCATAGATAAATTTCATCGATAAATTCCTCAGCATAAACATTAGGCGTTTGTATGATGCAAAGGGTTAAAAAGTTGCCGGTGGGCGCATAATCTTCGGTCAACATGCAGAGTGCCGCGCTTCTCCTGCTCTTTTTGAGGCTGCGACCGGGACTGGCTGACCGTGACGCAGGAGCAGCGAGGTTTTCAAAGCCGCTCGAGTCTGCCAGCTCAGTGTAAGTGAACGGATCGAGAAGCTTCAGTCACTGTTCGTTCTCAAGAAAAATACACAGAGAATAAAAGAGCTGATATGTTGGACTGAAAATCCAAGAGAATTTATATTGACATTTCAGAAAACTGAATACAGCTGCGACGCTTACTGTGTAAGAAGCTATTGACCGAAAACAAATACAGAGCTCCAACTTTTAAAAATGACGCATTTTGGTTTGTTTTTTGTTGTTTGTTGTTAAAAAAATATTAAAATTATGTTTCGCAAACTGATGCATTTCTTATGACTTTGTGTAGATCATAACGAATTTTTAGCGCTATATAAAACAAAGTTTGGAAAATGTCTTCAGATGAATCGTTTATTTTACGTCAAGAATTAACAAGCATGTTTTCCTCAAATACCTCCTTGGCAAACCGCACTCATCGGCTGTCCTTACATCCGATATGGTATCCTGGCATAATCATCGCCACGGTTTATGGGTTTATGATACTCGTCGGGGTCGTGGGAAACATCACCCTGATCAAGACGTTTTACGCCATGAAGTCGATGAGAAATGCCCCCAACCTCTTCATGTCCAGCCTGGCCCTGGGGGACCTGCTGCTTCTCCTCACCTGCGCTCCCGTCGATGCCAGCCGCTATCTGGCTGACGAGTGGCTTTTCGGCAGGGTGGGATGCAAACTCATACCCTTCATCCAGCTTACCTCTGTCGGGGTCTCTGTTTTCACGCTGACCGTCCTTTCTGCAGATAGGTAAGCACCTCGAAGTACTTTCACGATCTGTAGCCTAATGTACAATTATCACGTTCTGCAGATTTTAGAAATTCGAGCACCTTTAATATTAAGAAATAATTTTATATTGTAATACATTTTAAATCACTTACGCTAGCAAAAACAGGACAACTCATAATCTATAAAACGTATAGGCGCCTACAGCTATACCTTATGCCAGAGAAACAATGATCTTAGTTCGAAACCCTGTAAATAGTACAGTTTGATGATGGAGTGACCGATAAAAATCTTTCATTTTCATTATCATTTAAACAAAATGTCTCCGTAACTTCAATATAGGAAATGAAAATGTAATGCAGCGTAATGACGTATGAGTCGATTTAATCCGTTGCCCCGATCAATTCTGCCAATATAGCTAAGATTCCAAAAACAAACAACCAAACAAATATTAATAAATGTATCATAAATGTGTATAAATGTGTATCTTCAAACAGAGCTCACTCACTGGAGAAGATGCTGAGAACCTGTGCTTCCTGCATTATAATTTACGCTCTTTGTCCGTCATTAATTGGATTGTAACGAAATGATCCTTTATTTACCATTTGCACAAGTATGAGTACAGGTACGCTGGCATGCTTCTCTTCCCTAACCCCCATGTTGCTCTATACGAAACACACAGACATACAGCATATTTAATATATTAAACCAAAGATTTGTTATTCACCGACTGAGTGTGAAAATATTGTTGTATGTCATATAAAAAATGTTAAGATCGAAAGGCATTTTCATATGAATAAAGTTCATTTGTAAGGTATTAAGTAAAACAGACAATAAACTCATAGGAGAGTTCAGAATTGTAAGATTCACGCTATTTACTTGATTTACGGTTATGTTACTCGTAACAGTGGCATGTTTTATTTTTTATGTTTTATACTGTTTTAAATCTGCGATGTTTTATGAGAAATTGATGTGTCTTTTTAATTTTAGAAGAAAACGGGACCCAATATTATGAATTATAATTTATAGCCTTTTAAAATCAGTATCTGTTTCGGAGATATTTTACAGGTCTGAAGAGAACACACATTCATTTTTATTCATCCTGTATATAAATACCCTGTTATCTTTGCAGTGAAGAATATTTAATAATTTTTTGTGCCATATTCTCTTAATCTTCATGCATTCTTTATATAATCATAATCACATTCATCATACCAAATGCATTAGCAATTCATATGCATTTCAGACAATAGCTGTTCTTGAGAACAATGCTGCGTGATGTAATAAGCTGCATTCCGGAAAAGCGAACTCTATAATCATCACGTATGTGTGTTTGTGTGTGTGTGTGTGTGTGTGCATGTGTGTGAGCGGTCCCCATAAGGGATAAGTATACCCGACGTGTGTGCATGTGTGTGGGAGGGGGAATTTTCACTTGCCTTATAACTAACTTGTCAGTCACTGTTACCATGCCACCAGTTCCATGTGTCTTATACATAGTTTTTCATTATCATGTATGAGATCATGCTAAGAGTTGAGATGCCAAAATCCGCAGGGTTAAAGACATAGTTGTAGCTGTAGTTCCCCGGAAATAACAATCTGACCATAATTAATAACCAGGGAGGTCCCATGTGACTTACTTGGTTTTTCTGTGACAGTGATGCTTTAGTCACTTGATTTTTCATGATCAGTAAAATGTAGGAAACTTCCTTATTAGCTAAACAAAGGCGACATATTTGCTCTGGAGACACAGCAGATGTTACAAGATTGATTGATATTATAACATTTCATTAGCTGAAACTGTCACTATGACAGTTGTGTTTGACTGGCTGTTCTTGCTCTCTGTCCCTCAGGTACAAGGCAATCGTCAGACCAATGACTGTACAACCCTCCAATGCTAAAGCGAAAATCTGCTTCATAGTGGCAATGATCTGGATATTTTCCATGGCCTTGGCCATCCCTGAAGCCATCTTCTCTGACCTCCATACTTTCAACATCACCAGGACTAATGAGACATTTGTAACTTGCGCCCCCTATCCACACACAGGAGATCTGCACCCCAAGATCCACTCTATGGCCTCTTTCCTCATTTTCTATGTCATACCCCTGCTCATTATTTCGATCTATTACTCTTTCATTGCCAGAAGCCTCTTCAGGAGCGCATCTAACATGCCAGGAGAAGGAAATGTGCCCGTGAGAAGACAGGTAGGTGCCACTTCATTGAGGTTGCAATCAACACAGTAGGCAGTTATATCTACATCTATACCAACTTAGTGTTTCAACCAAAATTAAAACTAAATCGGGATTCAACTTTTTCTCTCTTTTCTCCTTTTTTCTCAAATCTGTGCTTTAAGGTGGAGACCAGAAAGAGGCTGGCGAAGACCGTTTTGGTGTTTGTGGGCCTGTTTGCGGTTTGCTGGCTTCCCAGTCATGCGTTGTACCTGTACCGCTCTTACCACTACAGCGAGGTGGACACATCTATGCTTCACTTCATCTCCAGTGTCAGCGCCCGCCTCTTGGCCTTTGCCAACTCCTGCGTCAACCCCTTTGCCCTCTACCTACTGAGCCACAGCTTCCAGAAGCAATTCAACAAGCAGCTATGCTGCTGCTGCCCACTGGCCATTGGCCGTCCTGTGTCAGGGCAACCCCTTCCCCATGATTTTCATCAGGAGCACTAGCCAATCGCGCGGCAAATTCGGCTTCATCTACAGTAACCAGCTGTGAAACGAAGCAGCGTGCTTTTGTCGCATAACTCTCTACCTTGTTTGAGAAGTGAATTCCTAGGAACTTGAATGAACTTAGACGCAGCGTGGGACTGCCGGGTGAAAATAGTTTGTTGGAGGGGATAACAGTTTGACACAAGAAGTAAAAAAAAAGTAACTGATGGTAAATGAATTAAATCAGTCTGAAACAGACAGATTTTGATTATCCCACACATTATTTCCTCAGTGTTGCTCACATCAAAATAATACAGTTACTGTAAGAGTATTAGAGAAATTAGCCGATTAAGCCACACCCACAACTGACACGGGTGTATGATTAAGCACACAGCCAGCAGTTTTCTGTAAGAAATAGAATGGATTTTCATAGAGAGGATATTAATGAGTTTCAACTTGGCACCATTATTGGATGCCGTTTACCAAATTTCTGGCCTGCTAGAGCTGCCCTAGTCAAGTGATTTGACCGAACATCCTGATCACCGAACATCAATACTCTACCCAAATGACCTCAAATCGCACCAGCAATATTGCAAAATCTAATGAAGAGCTGTCCTTCATACAACATTACAAAATGGTGTCCATATAGTGTACTGTATATACTTTGCTTTTTTTTTTTTCAATGAGCCCCTGTAGGTCAGATCACCCAATCACATGGCTTCTCCTACCACTACTACGCCGCTGACATCCAGATCTACTTGACATTCTACCTCGATCTCTGCATGCCTGGGTGACATGGCATCCTGGATGAGGGACCATCACCTCCAGCTTAACCTCTCCAAGACTGAGCTTGTTATCTTGCCTCCCAGCCCTATTATCCACCATGACATCACTTGGATCATCCAACCTGTCTTCATCAAGGTCTGCCAGGAACCTAGGAGTGATTATAGATGACCAGCTGTCCTTTGCTATGCACATAACAGCGCTTTGCCAATCTTGCAGATTTATTGTATATAACATCAGGAAAACCAGGCCTTTTCTGTCTGTGTAGCTTCTAGTCCGGGGACTTGATACCTTACAATTAGACTATTGTAACTTTCTACTAGCAGGTCTACAAGCCCGTGCTGTCAGACCACTGCAGATGATTCACAACATGGCACTTGTTTGACATTCATTCAACCTAGACCAGGGATGTCAGACTGCAGTCCTGGGGGGCCGGAGTCCTGTGTAGCTTAGTTCTTTCCCTGTTCCACCACAAATGATTCAGCTCAAGAGCGACGTGGTGATTAGCACAAGGAGTTGAATCAGGTGTGTTAAATGAGGGGAAACCCGAAAATGTGCTGGGCTCTGGCCCCCCAGGACTGCAGTTTGACACCCGTGACCCAAACGATCTCATGTCACACCCCACTTTGTCTCTCTTCACTAGCTCCTGATTGACTCTCACCTCAAGTTCAGGTCTTTTGTGCTGGTTTACAGGTCCATCAATGATCAAGCACTCATCCCCATGAAAAGGCTTCACATGACCTGTGTTCCATCTTGCCCCCTTCATTCAGCAAACCAATTTGACTTGAAGATCCTTCCATCACACAAGAAGTTTCACTCCACAGTGTTCTCTTGTGTGGTTCCCCAGTGGTGGAATGAGCTGCTGAACCACATCCAGTCATCAGACTCCCTCTTCACCTTCAAGAAGAGCCTCAAGACCTAATTGTTCCATGAATTCCTCTACTAGGCTGATGCCTCTGTATGTTCCCTGAATGTTCTTACAGTATGTTACACTTCTTGTCATTGAATAGATTTATTAGGCTCTTGCTTTGTTAGAAGTTGTCGTGCAGCTCTTGCTCCAATCCTGCTTACACTTGTACCTGGGAATTCACTGGAAGCTCAGTCTAGTCACACTAATGCTTAGTCGACTCCTTGACAGCATGTATGTTTGTAATGTTCTAATTGCCGCACTTGTACGTCACTTTGGACAAAAGTGTCTGCTAAATGTGTAAAATGTAACTTAATAGTACTTGGATAATACGTGTAGCTGAAAGTTGTATCTCAAGTGTAAGAAAAAGAGTATAAAAATAATTATAGATTTTGTACCCTCTCTGACTCAGAGTTTTGACTTCTTAAGAATGCAAGCAGTGATGCACAAAGGCTTCTGGGACAATTGCAATTGTCAAACAAGACATCTTCAGTAGTGTAGAACAATTGGGTGAATGTTCTTGAATCATCAGTTCGAGTTTTATTTGTTGTTAGCTGCTGCTAAAAAAAAAGTGGTCTGGGTTTTGACTGATAGTTCTGCTGAGGAGAAAACACACACCGCCTTTTCAGCATAACAGTGTGTTACCCTGCATTGGAATGAATACAATTCTCTGAAGAAAAGCTTGATATTTGTGTATGTTTTGTTTTGCAGTCAGTAAGTGTCGATAAAATTATTGTGTTTTAAGTGGGAATTTCTTTGAATCGTAATGAAACTCAGTACTGCTTTGCAATTTCTGAAAACCACATAGCCCGCAACTGCAATAACGCAGAGTTAAGGTGCTCAGTGACCGGGTTGATTGCTGTATGACTGCATAGTACACCGTTGGAAAGAGCGACGAACCAGGCCATCCCAACCATACTGCCAGGTTTTCTGCCTAATGGTGCCTGAGTCTATCAAACATGGCACCACAGGAAATGAGGAGCTGTCTGTACTCGAAGCCTCTGATTGGATGGGAGGTTTCGGAAGTGTGCAAAAGTGGGGCTTAGGTATGGGTAGTCAATGAAGAGTAAGAGGGAACAATAACCATTACAAATTGAAACAAACAAACATGAAACAGATCATGTCTTGTCCAGAGAGTTAATGCTTGATGCCCAGTCTGTACTGAGTAAACGTATTGTTCATTAATGACTTTCTACATTAAATACTTATTTCAGTGAACAAAATTACCCCATTTGCTACGATGATTTGTTGAGTTTGATAAGTTCGTTTTGTTCGGTTTATTCAATGATCGGCTTATTGCGCAACTCATTCACAAACAAGATCACGGAATTAAATCATGCCATTTAAGACCGATGATGTACAGAAACACACTGGGGTACAGACGTCTGAAAGTACCAGTATGGATAATATAATTTAATATTAAGCATGATATGTAATGCAAGATATAAAATAAATCTTTATTAAACATTAAAGGTGTCAGAGTTGGTGCCCGTCTGACCTTGTCCTATGTTTCTTGTCCCCTTTTGGCCAGCAGGTGTCGCTGGTCATCTTGCTCCCCCCTCTCTGTCTTGTAGCCCTTAAGCCCCTAGTGTGTTTCTCTGCTCCCCAAGCTGCCATATCCTGCTCTGATCCCTAGTTGTCTTTAGCTCGTGGTTTCTTTAGTTTGTTTTTATTTTTCCTGTTTAGTTTTTCACCCGTTGTGGTTCCTTTATTTCCTTGTTTTTACTTTTTGTTGTGTTCTGTTCTGTTAATAGACCCATTTTCATTTGTCCCCTTTTTCCCTCCTTTGTCATGCCCCACCATAACAAAAAGGGACTATTCCATGAAAAGAATCATGATTTCCATCTCTAGTATCGAGCCTGGGGCTTTGATTCTGATTTAGTGCCATGATGCATGGAAATAATCCATCCATCCATGCATCCATTTTCCAAACCGCTTATCCTACTGGGTCATGGGGGGTCTGGAGCCTATCCCGGAAGCAATGGGCATGAGGCAGGGAACCACCCTGGATCGGGGGCCAGCCCATCGCAGGGCACATTCACACACCATTCACTCACACATGCACACCTATGGGCAATTTTTGGTAACTCCAATTAGCCTCCGCATATTTTTGGACTGTGGGGGGAAACCGGACGACGATATGGGGAGAACATGCACACACATGTAACCCAGGCGGAGACTCGAACCCGGGTCCCAGGGTGCTAACCACTGCACCACCATGCCACCCCGCATGGAAATAATAGTAACAGTAAATGATCAATTTTTTTTTTTTTTTTTTTTAGTAATGCTCGTTTTAGGCTAAATTAGGCAGCTATATCACAATATTTCAGTATGTGATAAATGGTCAGAAGAAGAATGGATGGATGAATGGATGGATGGATAGATGGATGATGGTATCAAATGATGTTTCTAAATATTTATGAATAAAAGATATGTTTATCAAGTCATATTTGAAGGCTAATTATACTGAAAATTTATATTAATATATTTTAAAATATGTCTAATTTAAAATATAAGCATGTGGTTCGTTTTCCTTCTTGTGGAATACCTCAGCAGTTCTGAAGTATGTTTGGCTAGACTTCAAACAGGGGAGGAAATGGCAGATGATAAACTTACCCGTGGGTCTCAGACTGTTCTGGAACCTTTTGATCATTTAAAGTAGCTCCCAAAATTCAGGGTGAAGTCAGATGCTTCATGATAAATAGGAGTTTCGATGCCAAGTGCTTCACATTGGACTACTCCATTCATGTAAACAACTTTCAGGAATAACAATTACAAAGATGAAGCACAAATAACCCTATTCATTATTATAAGCCTTTTCTTGTGTAACAGACCAGCTATAGACGCGTGTTTGAATAAGCAACTTATGACAGTTATCACTGACAAGACAGACTGATGAGATTCTATTCACACGAGTTTCTGTCTCCAAAGCATTAACAGGTTAATATTATAAATTATAAATATTATAATATTATAAATATTATAAATGTCATGGGACTTTTTATTGACTATATTGACTATAGCTCAGCCTTCAATGCAGTCATCCCGGATATCCCGGTCAGGAAGCTGTCTCCTGCACCTGGATAAAGGACTGTCTCAGTTCCCATCCTCAGACAGTGAAACAAGCGGTACCAGTCTGCCTGAAGGGATGAGATCCTTAGATCCTCAGCTTGGAGTTCAACAAATAACCTGACAGTGAACATCACAATAACTTAGGAAATCATCATCGATTTCAGGAGGCACAGTGCAGACCCGACCCCTCATATATCAACGGCGACTGCGTGGGGAGAGTCTCAGTATTCAAATTGCTGGGTGCCTTCATCTCTGCTGACCTGTCCTGCACTGCAAACACCACAGCGCTCATTCAAAAGGCACAGCAGCGACTTCACTTCCTGGGACTGAATGATCTGGGTCAAGAGCTGCTGGGGACCTTTTACCGCTCCTCCATAGAGAGCGTGCTGACATACTGTATCACAGTGCGCGGTACAGGAGCTGCAGTGAAGCAGAGAGGAGGGGCCTTCAGCATGTCATCAGCGCCGCTCAGAGGACTGCCGGCTGCTCTCTGCCCTCCCTACAAGACTTATACACTTCCTGCTGCCTCAGCAGGCCCGAAAACATTCGGAAGGACCCCCCACATCTTGGTTTTCACCTTTCTGACTTGTTACCCTGTCGACGGCCCTACAGGCCCTTCAAATCAAGGACAAACAGACTCAGGGACAACTTCTCCCCCAGAGCCATAACAACATTGAACCTCAACATGCACTGACCGTCTCTTTCCTTGCCTCTCTCTCTCTCTCTCTCTCTCTCTCTCTCTCTCTCTCTCTCTCTCTCTCTCTCCCTCCCTCCCTCCTACCTCTTCTCTCGATGTGCAATAATTCTCTTGTGTAATAACCACAGCCAAGTGCAATATTTGCCCTGTATGCAATATTTTACACTATTTTTAATTCTCTGTGCAATATTTATATTGTTGGTAATTCATTGTGTAATACTTGCATCATCAGTAATACATCCAATACCACATTTGTTGCTTAGCAATACTGCACTAACTGTATTACCTTATCTTGTTAAACATTACTATGTTTTATCTATTTTTTATTAAGTAGTTTGTATATGTGGTATTTTTTTAGATTTTCTGCGTAAATGATTGAATGTTTGTTTTTTCCTTGTATGTGAAGGGGTTTCTTGTTTGCAATTTTGTTATGCAAAAAAAAGATGCTAATTTCTTCAATATCATTTACTCATAGCCTTCTAATTTCCCCAATTAAAAGATGCTTATACTGAGTTACAATGCAACAATACAAAAGATCTGTTCTAAGCTTAAGTAAGCTTTTGTTTTTGTTTTGATGACATGTTCTGCTCATGGTTTCCCTGGGCAACATGATCATCATACTTATCTCAGTAAATACATTTATATCTATATCCTGTTTATGCTAGATTGGTGCAGAACTGAAATTTCCTTTCCTCCTTCAAAAAGATTAGATGTTCAGAACATTTGACAGATGCCAACATACAGAATATAGCCCAAAGTATGTGGACACCAGATCCAACATCTCATTCCAAAACTAAGCATTTTAATATTGAGCTTCTCCACCCCTTGCTGCTATATGTGAGTCTGAGCTCAGACAATGCATGTGTTTGCATATATATGTCTCAAAGAAGAAGAAGATGTGATAGATGAATACTAAAGAATTTTAATGTATCTGTAGCCCTACTTGTACAAATGTGGAATGCAGCATCATTTCATTTCTATTTAGGTGAATTTTGCTTTGTTTCTGAGAAAGCTTCCCATTAGATGGTAGGACATCCTTGGAGGGATTTGCTGCCATTCAGCTTTTGTATTATTGTTGAGTAGGGCACAAAGGAAAGCCTCAAAGCAACGCAAAGCAAATGTCAACATGAAACAAACTGAAATCCCAGACATTTCAGGCATTTTTATGCCCTGAAATAGAGAACAAGTCCGGGAAAATAAAGAGGACGTATGGTTGCCCTTGATGTGAATTTATGTGGTTTACCTCTTTGCAACTGAACTTGCTCCCAGTCGGGATAAATTCGTAAAGTAAATATAGGCTATAGGCTTGGTAAAGAATACATGCTTAGATTTTGATATATTACTGCTTCTCATTCTTGCTTCAATGCCATTTTAACTAATATTAAACAGTAATTGTTAGAATTAATCAATACAAGAACAATGATGACTTGGCTGAAGAACGAACTTGGGATGCAATAAATCATGGGATTGGTCTCGTTTGTTGAGGATGTAACCAATGACGTGTATTAACTAGACCTGGGGCGTTTCTGGATACTAAGAACAGAAAGATGGTACTTGTGGTCTTGACAAGACCGGTCTTGCTAACTTGCCTACCAAAAGCAAACTTGAGATGCAATGAATCATGAGATTGATCTTTTTTGGCAAGATTGCAACCAATGTATCCTTGATATTTTGGGCAGGATTTTTACTGTCCTCTGTACTTCTGTTATTGAGTACTGGAACTGGTCTTTGGCAATGGAAGGTGATGTCAGATGGGTACAAACACAAAAACAATTAAGTTTGCATATTGAGAAACACCCCTGCTATTACCTGACTGCAATGATAAGACTCCCATTTTGAGGAAGTCGAAGCAATCTTTCACCCTGCACAGCTTTTGGCTGCAGAAACAGACATGGATCCTGCTGCAGTGATATAGCCTTTCACCAGTTGGTGAGTTTACTGTATTTTATTGTATAGTTTTGTATTAACAATCACCTGATATTCCTTTGCAAACATACATTTTGCGATCTTCGAAATGCCATCCGTGCCCGGGTCTGATCGCATCAAGCGGGCCCAGACACAGTACGGAGTGATCACACCAGTCAAACAAACTGGACTTTGGGGGTCAAACTTGCTCGGGTACGGTACGCATTGGCTAGTGTGAGTACACCCTACGTCACATTTCATTCCTGTTGACATATAAATTGAATTTTCATTTTATAGGGTGGGTTTGGAGAAATACATTTATATTCATGAGAGAGGCTACCTGATTGGCCAGTGAACGTGCTCCCATCGACAAGGGTGGTTCGAGAAGACTTAATATTCATGAGATTAGCTACCTGATTGGCCAGTGGACTTTCCCTAAGGCATTCGCTAAGTAGAAGCAATTTTTGTTAACAGTTTTTAATGGGATCGCTGCTCCTGAGTCCCGACACCCTCTGCCCACCGTACTGGTCGTCTCAACAACTCCGGCGATTGTTAAGTGCCTGTGTAACTCATTTAAACGACTCTAATAAAATATATGAGTTCTTCCCCTTAAGCAGCCTTCTCATCAGTTGCTGCCACCGCGATTCTTCGGTCTGCCGGTCACCATGTTACGTTTTCTGTGCGGCGCTTGTTCAGATCGTGAATAGAGTGTCTTACTGTAGTAACTACACAGAGCAGATTGGTTTGATTTGTATGGCTGTCGAGGGATGTCAGTATCGTGACACAGCGAGGCCAACGCATAGCGTAACATTTCACATTTGTAATGTAAAGGATGAAAGGTGTCTATCGATATTCCAAAACATGTTGTACGTGAACAGAACGAAATGAGGTACTCTGGTCCCAGCATAGGCGGTAATAATAATAATACTAAATGTACTTAATGTACTAAAAGTACTACATTGGAAGTACTACAAATGATAAACAATCTCACTTTTATTCTGGCCTGCAATTTTAATTCTGGCTACACCTCTGACATAATAATCCATTTCAGCACCACTTTAATAACTTCCAGTAATTGTGGAATCACTTAACACTATAAAGATTATAGGAGTGAGTGCTTTTTGACCAGTGGGTGGTATTTTCTAGGATGAGAACCTAAAGAGCACAGGCCTTTCTTCAAAATACAATACAAGCCTTATCAAAAGCCAATATTAAGCACTCTTTAGCTTCTGCCAACGCCATTCATGCCATCATTTCTGCTAAACCAAATTAGCAGAAAATCATAATGCTCATAATTAAAATGAAATACCATGGTTGTGCTACTTCACTGTCAACCCAGCTTGTTTCCCTGTGTTTGAAATCAGCACCAGCAGTATTAGCATTGGACATTAGCATCTCCGGGGTTAAAGCGGATTCCCTGAGGCTATGCTGACTCATGGGACGGTCAAGTCATTTCGGTATGCGCCTTAGCAAACAATTTCTTGCACCAAAGAAATATTTCCGCAATGCTTTCAGCTAATGTCGCTAGCTTCAGGAAAGCTATGTGTGCTATAATTATGAGTTTTAGAATTATATGACCAGTGGTGATGCACCACAGCATACAACAACAAAATGTGTCTGTCTTCCACATTTAACCCATATGTGTAGGGGCAGCTAATTCAGCGCCCGGGTAGCAGTTCCTTGCTGGTTAGGGATTTGAACCAGCAATCTTTCAATTCCCGGAGTGCTTCCCTGCCACGCTCTTACACCATGTGTCTGCTCTTCCTTATGTCTGCTGCTGTGTTGTGAAATTTCCCTTCATGGTATCAATAAAGTGCATCGTATCAAGCCTGAAAATAAACACATTTATTTACAACTCAGTATCAGAATCCACAGCATTTTGGAGTAACTTTTAAAACACTGATGAGAAGCAAAGTCCAAATTGTTAGGGATATCATCTGGCAGAGTAACATTGGTATACATGACAGTGTCACAGTGGTTGTCATTAAACAAGTTTTACAAAGTTTAACAAACAACAGACGAATGCTAGGGAGTGAAAATTCACAGATATGACATCGTTCAGACTGTTTCAACGAATCATCTATAATGCAGAAAGTCACTGAGGCACAGGGGAAGGCAGAGGCTGGACAGCTTGTGGAGTCGCATCCTCCCGAGGTCCTGCCTTATGCGGAACCTGCAGAGCTGAGCTAGAGTGGAAGGACCTGGGCACGAGAGGAGAGCATGTCAGCCATGATCCTCCCATCTTCGTTAGCGGCGTGTCTCTAATCCACCACCAGGGGGCACTCTGCACTCCAAAAAACACCTCAAAAATGTGTAACTCGGGAGATTACCTATCAAAAGCTTGACAGAAGCATCCAGGTGTTGTTTTCCCATGCAGGCTGGCCTACCTTGTCTAAGCAGCAGCACCCTCGCTGCGGAGCCATTGGCCGGAGCCAGTTCCACGGGTCTCTTCCCTTCGCTGTTCCTTGCCCAGGAGTTGGCGCCGTAGTCTGTGAGCAGCTCCGCGGCGGCCGGGCTGTCGACCTGGGCAGCGGCGTGAAGAGCCGTGTCTCCTGCCCTCCCTCTGTGCACGTCGGCTCCTGCGGTCACACGGACACACAGTCACGCCTCCGTTTCAGCCAAGTGCTGCGGCCAGAGGTCGGTGCTTTAAGTCAAGGTGTGAAAGAAGACAGACCAAGCTGTAGGAGTCTCTCCACACAGTCCGTTCTCCGGAAGAGACAGGCGGTGAACAGAGGCGTCCCCAGCCGTGGGACCTCCAAGTCGATATCCACCCCACTGGCCAGCAGGAGCTCCATACATTCCCTGTGACCTGATGAGAGAAAAAAGGGAAATGATTCCATTAAAACCCAAGGATCACCGATTAGTGCTTCATGAAGACATCATACCATGAGAAAGAGTCGCATTTCATTACCGTTAAACAACTCCTGGTAAAACACGATCATATTTTTGTTACACTTCCCTGAATATTATACATACGATTCTCAAAACGTTATGAAAAGTGCCAAAAAATATGCAGATCAGAGAAAATAAATTTGCTTAAATTTAGTTGTCATAAATTCTGATGGTTCATGAAGGTGAGTTGCAGTGTATGTTTTGTAACTTAAAATGCAACATAAAGCTTGTGTATGTTCACGCATGCTTCACATTGTCAGCCTAGTGCAGGCTGCATTTCTACTTTGTAAGCTAATAAATAATATGAACGATCAATCGAATTATGCTCCAAATTTCACCCGGGGGCCCCTGGAATCTTCCTGACTTCCCTCTCTTTACTCCTGCAAATGAACTAGAGTGTAGTTTTCTTTTCTCAGTTTATTAGGATAAGTCACATTTTTTTTTTCCAACAGGTGGCAGCTTTGATTCATTTTTGAAAAGAAAAACACTGTTTTGGAGCCTATATTAGGAACCACAGGGAACGTCCCCGAACAGGATGCCGGCGTGCCCCATGCCAACACGCACACATACAGTCACAGTACAACACAGGATGGAGCCCTTTACCTCTCTTTTCTTATCTACATTTCCTGTTTAATTCCACTATGGCTAAATGGTAACCTCCATCCCCCCACCCCGGGAGATGCAAATTGTTTGGGATTTCCCTTTGTCTGGAATAGCAGCTGAAGTGACAGACGTAAATACAATGGCGAAGCTCTAGACAATCATTATCGGCACCTCTCTTTGCAGCCTCGTGGACGGGGGAGGCCCCCGGGTAGGTGGGAACAGGGGAGGGGCCGCGTTCCAGGAGCAGCCTCACGCAGGCGACGTTGCCGCTGACGCAAGCGTTGAACAGTGGAGTGGCGCCGTCGACTGTCGCCATGGCCACCTGGAAACGGACACCGGCGACAGAGTCCAAAAAACATTAAGTGCTCGCTGGGTTTAATGCAGTTTCAAAGCTACCCAAACAGATTTGCGCTGGTGGCGTTGTTTCAGCATGAAGTTAAGCTCCCACATCAGCGAGAGACGCTTTCTTACATCTGCCCCGCTGTCCAGCAATAGTCTGGCACAGTTAACGTGGCCTCCAAGACAGGCTTCGTGAAGTGGGGACACTCTGTCCAGGGTGACAATGTTCACGCCGAAACCCTATACGAAAATGGGAAAAACACATGCAGGAGAAACAATTACTTTAAGAAAACTCAACAAAATTTTTTGTTTCATGTTCTGTGTAGAGATGCATTATGCCAAGTCGTTGCTGGATAGATGACAGCAGAGGTGCTGTGATTAGTGTGCTGGCAATGCACTGCGGGGAGGCAAGAGTTTTGATGTCCCAGCTGTGTGTGGAGTTTGCATGTTCTCCGCATATTGCTGTGGGGATTCCTCCAGATTCTCTGGTTTCCCCCCACAGTCCAAAAACACGGTAATGTGTGCTGGAGCTGCCAAATCGTCTGTAGGTGTGAATGGTGTGCAAGCCCTGGGTTGTTCCCTGCTTTGTGCTCCTTGTGTCTGGGAAGGACTCTGGAATCCCAGTGACCCAGAAAAGAATGTTTGACGAACAAGTCTGTGCCTAGGAGTTAGGATCTGTAATGCATCGCTAGCAGTATGACTCCAGAAGTACCTGTGCAAGGAGGGTCCTGAGCACGAGTAGACGACCCTGCAAAGCGGCCTCGTGCAACGGGGATCTCTCAGCCCAGGGGTCTGCAATGGACAGATTACAGCAGATACAATGGGATCTATAGGATCCCTCATAGCAATATAAGCTGGAGCTTCAATGGACAAAATATCACCCCATCCAGGTCTTATTTCTTTATTAGGAAATACACTGGAATTACCTTGATTAACATAAAGTACATTTAGACGGTGTATTCCTAATTTACTATAAAAAAAACATTAAACCTATTAATATTCTATTAATACCTACTATTAATACCAACCTATTCTGTGGCCACTCCTGTATAATATATCTACAACCCCCCCCCCCCCCCCCCCCAGTCTTCAATGTCAAAAATGGATTCACAGAAAAGTATACGCCCACTGCACAATTGCCACTTCCTGTTTAATAAACAGGATATGGCTGCAAGTGAAACTGTCTGGAGTTAACCAAAGGAACAAAGAATGATAAAGGAGCTTACCAGCCATTAGCGTGTTAGCGACGAGGGCCCCGTATTTCTGAGGGTCCGCAGTCCACGGTCCCCTCCACAGTGCAACCTCGGTCTTCACGCCAGTCATTGCTAAAGAGTCTCCCAAACGACTGTGATCCCAGTCACATCTGAGCCACAGGGCTCCAGTTTATCAAGCCCTCCTTGGCTGACGCCTCTTTCACTGAAAGGTGTTCCCACTTAAATGACATAAGGGCTTATGCAGATAAGTCTCTTGTAACCTGACTCCAACTGACTGTTAGCCAAAATACTACAATTTATATATATATATATATATATATATATATATATATATATATATGTATATTTTTTTTCTTCTTTCTTTTCTTCTTTTTTTCTTTCCGTTGGATAACAGTGAAAAAATCCAACTCCACTTCAGTGCATTTGCTTTAAAAATGTAAAAATCTAAAGCCCTGTCACTGAAATTACCTTTACGGGTGGGGGGGGTGGGGTCAGAAAGTGGAAAAAAAAAACAAAATTATTGCCTGGGAGGTGCTGCCCCACACTTCACTTCTGCATTCCAGTTTCTCTGCTTATTTAAAGTTTCCATTGTTAGCGCGTCCTGCTCCTTATTCCCCACAAGAGGAATCAGTGCTGTCCTTCATGGTTTACAGCGTTTTGTAGCTGTCAGCTAGAATCCCCTTTACCCGTTTAAAGTTTAATTTCCACTCCTGTGGCTTTAGTCACAGGTAAACCCTACAAAGCTAAACTGTAACTCCAAACTCTGTACTCTGCACGAAACTGTCACGCAAGTATTTTGTGCTAAACCTGAAAAACCTCTCATTATATCTATCTGTCATGGCGGGGGAAAAAAACACAATAAACACATTTCAGGGTACACCAAGGTAGTCACGAGGATCTCCAGACAGGTTTTTATTAGATGCCTCAGGGCAGCACCATGCAGAGGTGGGGGTGGGGGGAGGGGAGGCATTTGGCTGGGTGGGGTAAAAAAAATCTTACAAAATACCTTTGAAGGTTGTCATATTCAAAAACGTTTTTTTCTTCTTATAGCAACCTCCTGTTGTTCAGTGTCATTACATGATATTTACATATTCATCTTACTATGGCCAAAGACGTAAAGAAGCTTTTTGGCCCAGTTCTCGATCTAAATGTTCAATACTGACATTAAGTATTAAAATAAGAAGCAATTACAGACTTTTATCTCACAAAATGTTTGTAAACAAAGGGTACTTGTGACCTCTGAAATAGGGGCATTCAAGATTATGCAAAGGCAGAACTGTAAATGGTCGAGTTCCCATTTCAGCCTTGAATCAGCAGGAATGTCTATGCTAATCTACACTCCTCTAACCGTGGAATGTTTTGACTTGCACTGCAACAAAAGCCACACTGCGTAACCATCAGCGGCATGCGAATGCCAGGAATCAGCTCTCTGTTGAAATTCAAACTCAGGCTGCTTTTTGCAGTGAATCGGGACACTTTGTCAGTAATGGTCACCGGTGACAAATTAATTGAACTTTGTTCGCGAGCACATTCTGTAGAGGGTTGGTGAATTCAAACGATCTAAAACTTTACATGTTGAGGCTTTCATTTGAAAAAGATATTTGTTATGTTGGACGACTGGATCATTATGACATAAAGAGCCATTTTCCAAAACCCACTCTGCTTCGTTATTTTCGAGACACGACAGCCAGCAGACCCTCTATCAGACATGCTCAACATACGTTACCAAATTGAGAAATAAAAGTCACGCTGTTCTCATTCTAACCCACCAAAGACATTTCATTAAATTTTATAAACTCACATAGTCCACAGAAACTCTCCAGTGAATGGATCCCATGGATTGAGTGAATTTTGGAAATTTACATTCCAGTTGTATTACAGGTTCCCTTGGCACTTTTAAACAACTAAAAGAATATGGGCGTCATTTATTGCACTATAAGTCATAGCAGCAAACCTATGAGGTGCTGATGAAAGGTTTTATCATATTACAGGGCACTGAAACGTCTGCATATGCTTATGGCTTCTCCTTCAGGGCGTGTGTCTGTGTATCTCTGTGTGTCTGTGTATGTGTGTGTCTGTGTATCTCTGTGTCTGTGTGTGTCTGTGTATCTCTGTGTCTGTGTGTGTCTGTGTATGTGTGTGTCTGTGTATCTCTGTGTGTCTGTGTATCTCTGTGTGTCTGTGTATCTCTGTGTCTGTGTGTGTCTGTGTATCTCTGTGTGTCTGTGAATCTCTGTGTGTCTGTGCTTCTCTGTGTGTCTGTGTATGTGTGTGTCTGTGTATCTCTGTGTGTCTGTGTATCTCTGTGTATCTCTGTGTCTGTGCATCTCTGTGTCTGTGTGTGTCTGTGTATGTGTGTGTCTGTGTATCTCTGTGTCTGTGTGTGTCTGTGTATCTCTGTGTCTGTGTGTGTCTGTGTATGTGTGTGTCTGTGTATCTCTGTGTGTCTGTGTATCTCTGTGTGTCTGTGTATCTCTGTGTCTGTGTGTGTCTGTGTATCTCTGTGTGTCTGTGAATCTCTGTGTGTCTGTGCTTCTCTGTGTGTCTGTGTATGTGTGTGTCTGTGTATCTCTGTGTGTCTGTGTATCTCTGTGTATCTCTGTGTCTGTGAATCTCTGTGTGTCTGTGTATGTGTGTGTCTGTGTATGTCTGTGTATATGGTTATGTGTGCGTCTGTGTATCTCTGTGTGTCTGTGTCTGTGTATGTGTGTGTCTGTGTAACAATCTTTTCATGGATAAGGAAGCCTAACAAGGTAACCAAGAGGTAAGAAACAAATTGGATGATAAATAATTGTTGTGAGGGTATTTTATGGCTCATTTAAGACACGGGTCGCCACCGACCTGTTTAACATAAGGGATAGGAACAGAAAACTAACATATAACAAAGGATACAAACTCAGTATGTATTTTCACAGGTTCTCCTTGAAATAGTGTTGGATGGCACAGTGCATGTACATTACATATAAACATATGTTTGTATAAGTGCATTTTACAAGTTTTTCTTATTTCACACAGTATTTAAAGATCTATATATTAAGTGAAACAAATTCAATGTCACAATTGACAAGTGTAGTAACTTTATCATCATTTATAAAAAAAATATATCACAATATTGATTTGAAATTTACATATCATCCATTTGGGTGGGCATGGTGGTGCAGTGGTTAGCACTGTTGCCTCACACCGCTGGGACCTGGGTTGGAGTCTTTGCCTGGGTCACATGTGTGTGGAGTTTGCATGTTCTCCCCATGTTGTCGTGGGGTTTCCTCCGGGTACTCCGGTTTACCCCTGCAGTGCAAAGACATGCTGAGGCTAATTGGAGTTGCTAAATTGCCCGTAGGAGTGCATGTGTGAGTGACTGGTGTGTGAGTGTGCCCTGCGATGGGCTGGCCCCCCATCCTGGGTTCTTCCCCACCTCATGTCCGTAGTTTTTGGGATAGGCTGTAGACCCCCCGCGACCTAGAAGGATAAGCAGTTTGAAAAATGGATGGATGGGTATTGCCGATACATGCATGAAATAAATTGCAAGCTTCTTATAATATAAATGGCCATTTCCAACCAAATATAAACAGGACTTTGTGTAAACAAACTCTCTGAGGAACAAGGGGTCTCCCTCTCAATGGAAATTATAATGCAAAGAACATTGATTAATGTGTCACTATGGTATGAAAAGATATATAGTCACTGACTGTTTTCTGTGAGGGTAACACATTAGACTGAAAACTGGATTATGGCTCTACTGGGTCATGCTACACAAACCCAACCAAGTTATTTTTCTAACCACACTGAGACTTTCTCACTCCTCTCCTTCTCTATTTACTGATAAACAAAACATTGCGTGAACGAAATTGCTACTCGGGTACTGACTGAAACAAAAGGTCAATCAAACCATTTCAATATTGCTGTCTAAGATCTAAACATTTTTCGGAAAAGAAAGAGGCAATTTCCTTTCGATGAACAGAATTGTCTTAGCATGATCAGCCGTGAGCTGGATTTTGTTTTCATTCACAATCTGTGACACTGAGCCGAGCAGCTTTTCACTGTCAACACTGCCGTACAGTGCTGAGAGGTAACTGCACAGCACTTAATTTCCCCAGAGTGGGGAAATGCACTGCATGCTAGATCATAGTGTTAATTTAAACCTAAGTAAAAACTAGGTCAAAGTGCAAAAAAGGTTGAGAGCCACTGTCCTGTGGGACCTACTGTGGGTCTGGTCAGCGATGTCCATACATGCTCATCTGCTATTTCGACAAACACACCGTCAAGATGGCGGCTGGCCTGGGTCAGGCATGATTTTTTGGCACAAGATTCATTCTGATCCTCCTGCTTGTTTGCCACTTCTCCAGATAACCTCAACAGCTTGTGTGTCGCTGCCTCTAAGGCCTCTGACGCAGCATTAGCACTGGAGGAGAAAAAAAATTATACCTACGTACTTCAGAAGGGAATAAAAACACTTTAGCAGCTGACAAAAGGCATGTTTACCTAACTTGTTAAAAACGATAAAATTATCCGTTATATTAATGCATTATATGAAAGTGAAACGCTAAAGCTTTTTAGCAGGCCATATCTCTTTTGAAGCTGAAGACCGAGACGCCATGTGGATTGCCGCTAACGTGCTTTGTCACAGCGCCGAACACCTTTGGAAAAAAAGGCATCAGTGATGTGGCGGCGACTGGGAATCTCATATCTTGACTTGAGTATGAAAATCTAAAATATATGATCAGATACTGCTCACCGAATGTCATTATAGGACAGAAAAATAGACCAGCTAGCAAAGAGCAGTGCTGTCGTGAATTAACGTGCTAGCCTGCTATGGCATTCTGGCTAATGTCGACAGGCATTTTCAGGCTGTGCGTCTTGTGGTTTGTCGTATACGGGAGCTTCATTAAAAGTTTTTATAGCCAGTGAGCTCGCTTTAAACCGAATGGTGAACCTGATGTTGCATATTATACGCGTTACAGCCGCTGGTCTCATTTTTATAATTTTTTTTTGAGTGTGTAACTAAAAACAGTTTCTTCTTTGACTCTGTGCATGCTCGATACCCTACTGTAAGACAAACCAGGAAATTCACGCATTATGACAATCGATTTAAGAATGCATCGGTGTCAACCACCACCCTGTCAACCACCACCACTAATTCTGTGGGAAAGACTGGGTATAAATTAAGGATGTAATTCTGCATCTGAGACTGAAACTGCTATATAAGCACTCATGTAGCTGGCACAGCTGCAGCCTTTTGAGCTCTCCTCATGTTACTAATGCTACAAAACTCATTTCTCATTTGACAATTAACACTATAAGGCATGTACATCACAAAATTGTTGTCCTATTTAAAATTAGGGAAAGCTGTAAATTTTTATAAATATTACGCATTACTAGGGCTGTAACAGTACACACATTTGTCATGTACGGTTAGTATTTCACATGTATTTTTGTATTTTCATTGTTTTAATGAAATTAATATTTTGTATATAGTGTTTTATAATATGTAGTATTATTGTATTTTATTTTGTTACATTTGATGAGGAAGTTTTTGATATTTGTAACAAGATATTTCTTGATGTATTTGTGGCCAGTTCTGCTACAGGGTGCTGTTGAGCTCAGGAAGCAGGAAGTAATGGGTAACGGTCCCCTTCTGCAGGCTGCAAGGTCTGGAAGCCTCGGAGATCTTTACTGACTAGTGTGTCTCGCCACCACACTGTTTAGTGACTTCCCATTTCGAGGAGACCTGCTCTCTTGTATCAAAGTACCATGGGAAAAGCTTTTAGCTGAAACTGAAAACTCAGAGTGTGATTGACAGGGCCCTGGTAACGTCCTCTCTCTTAATGCAAGCACTGTGGGAAAGACTTTTAACTAAAGCAGAAAATTCAGAAGAAGACAGACAGAATGCTGCAAAAGAATAACGAAGTACCACGGTTTAAACCAACAGGTAACTGATGTCATTGAGGCTAAGAAGTTCCGTTTCAAAACCCTAAAGTGGACCACACATTGCCCTACTCTAGCATCAGCTAGCTTAGCACACACCAGTGCCTAGCAGAAGCTATGACAGCAGACAAAGAATTTTCTTTACAAACCAGGACAACCTTAACTTGATAGTTTTAGCTACCATAACATTCACTGGACATTTAGGTTGTACGATATCTCCCTAAAATCTGACACACTTTTATCATGACATTTATATTAAGCTGTGATTCATGTTCAAATAAGCTTTCGTTCATGATGTAACTGCTGGGAAACTAGGATGGTGGTCGGGGAAAATGGTGCCACTGGAGATAAGAATTGGTACTGCTTTATGGCCGAATATTGCCAGCAGATGGCGCTATAAAATACAGTTAAAATAACACGTATCAATAAACAAAAATATTGCTAAGTGGCTGACTACCCCAGTTTCATTAGTATCACATATAAAAGTGTTTATTTATGTTAACAATTTCGTCCTTACAAAAAAGAATTTAGAATAAAAATGAGGAAGTGGTTTCATCCTGCTGTACTTTAACTTACTGCTGCCCAGCAAACTTATCAACCTCCATTTTCGATGAATATTCAGTCTCTTTAAGCTATGGACATCATTTCAGATGTTTTTTTTCTTTTTTAAAAGGTCAAAATGTTTACTTTTTATTTCATCAACTTGCATTCAGTCAACAGTTTATCCAGTAAAGGGTGATGGATTTTACTAATATCATTACATTATTAATTATTGTAATTGTTTTAGTGGAAGCAGAAGTCTTCAGCCTTAAGGTGGTCTGTCTAACTTTAGTGTAATTCCAGTATAAATCGTTTTGGTTGCATTTGGTTACGGACAAACTGGCACTGCAATTATTGCACCAAATGATTTTACATTTCCAGTTGCCAATTGCTGAGGCCAAAACTTCAGTGCTTAAACATAGCGAGTTGAGCGAGTGCGATTTGTATGGAAATTCAGGACACATCATGACTTTTCGTGGATCAATATAGGACACACAATTGATTTTTCAGTACAGCACACTGGGTGGCAACTCTACACTGGTTCCGCCTGGTGGAATACTGGCAGATTCCCAGATTGGTATAAGAGGCTGGGAAACCCTAGTTTAGAATTTGGCATCTCTGCATGTGGATTTTATCCAGCTGCTGCTTACTTAGTCCAAAAGCATGCAGGAGGTGTTGACCCAGTGGAAGAACTCACGTTCTGTATTTCCCCGTTCCAGCACTGAATGACTTCCTATACGCCTGTCGTGTGTACAGTATGTAAATAGGGAGTTTCTTAAAGTAAGTACAGCATATCGCAACTATATCAATAGATAGAGAAGGCTCCGTATTTTACTTACGCATGCTAGCATTTACATAAAAGACCTCATGGTTGTTGTATCTCAATGGGACCCTCGTGCAAGACCACCCCCCCGGAAAGGCTTCAAGTTCACCGGACAAATGTTCAGCCCTGACCTCTGACCCTAAATGTTCTTCTCATGTCTATATGTGCATGTCGCAAGGTCGGGCGGGGGGGGCAGCAGGATGGGATATGCAAAAAACCTAAATAATTACCATTTAAACCTTTAGAGGCTTTTCAATGGAAAGACAAGCCTGTATAATGATAATGGTGGTGACCGAACTGCTTTATGTTACTTAGGTTATCCAAGGCATAGGAGAGAATGTTACATATGTCCGATGCAACTTTATAATTTAACTACAAAGGCATTTTTTTTTGGGGGGAGGGGGGAGGGCAAAACCAAATTAAATATTAAGGAGTACATGTTCCTGTGATTACGGAACATGTTTTGACACTAACAGGTGTCAGTGTTTCCTGTCTCATATTCCATAAACGAATACAGACGCTCCTCTACTTACGAACTTTCAACTTAGGAACTTTCAGACATACGAATGAAAAGGACTGTAAGTCCAAATTGTGTTCCTTGGGCTCCCGTTTCCTGTCCACAACGTCATTTTTTTTCTTCTGCGTGCCAATTCCTCCTAGTACGACTTCCGGCCGCTACTCTCGCCGCGCAGCAGCGTAGCGTGCGTACTCCCAGCATCCTAGTTCTTTGTACTTGCGTATACCCTTAAAATGATGTTGAATAACGACTTACAAACATCTCAAATTACGAACAGCCATTCGGAACGTATTTCATTCGTAAGTAGAGGATTGTCTGTACATGTAATACTCATAGTGTCAAAGGGGAACCCGTTACAATAATGCCACTTCCCCCAATTCCCTCAGTATCCATGGGGTCTGATTAGTGTTCTGTTCCCTTTTTTTAATTCTCAGACAGCAAATGTATATTGTATGTATTTCCTGATTTAAATTTCAGTTTATATATTACAGCACATATTTTTATAACACATAAGAATGTTCCGTTTTTCAGCACCATAATCTAATTTATAATAAAGTGCTGAGAAAAGAGAGGAAATAGAGTGGGCCCTCCGTATCCCCGGGCTCCACATTTGCGGATTCAACCAACACATGTATTGAAAATATTGGGAGGAAAAAAATCCTGAAAGATCCAAAGAGCAGAACTTGAATTTTTTTTTTTTGTGCGCCAAGCACTACCTTGCAAGTGTAATTTGGGTAGGCTGCCGTAATTTTCAGTCAGACGTGGGGGCAGCTGAAATGTCACACGGCTTCTTTTATTCCTCTAGCGTTCCGGTTTGCCATATTGCTGAGGCTGAACGCCAGAGAAAGGCTCTGTCCCAAATCAGGGGCTACGGCTTCTAAGATCAAATACATCAGTCCCTCAGAAAGGATGCAACCCTTGAACTGGGTACAGCTATACTCTCCTTTCTTATTTATCTACTGTACTTTATTGTGCTGATTCTGAAGGTCGCTGGCTAAAATTTGATATATGAATCCAGGTCTTGAACAGGAAGGCAGAAAAACTGATTTGATTTTATTTTTATATTTGGATTTGGCTGCTGTACTTTCTCTTCTTATTTATGTTGTATTGAGTAAGTAGTCTATAGATTACTTATAGTACAGGATAGTGTCATGACCTGCTCGTACAGTCCTTCTGTGTGCCACTCCCCCCTCGTTACCTCATGTGAATTCCTGATTGTTCTCAGCTGTTCTGCATTTGCGTCCCTTAGTCTTGTGTAAAGTCCACATCAGAGTTTGTATCCCCTGGTCCGTCATTAATGTGTGTCTCCCATGTTCCCTGTCTGCCCTAAATAAACCCCGTCTATTGGATCTCTGCCTGTTCGACTTGTCATTCTCCCCGTCCTGCTTGCTCGCCGAATGGTGGACATAACAGATAATATGTGTGTAGGTTGTATGCAAAATATTGGACCATTTTATATAAGAGACTTGAGCATCCAGAAGGTGAGGGACAGACAGGCATTGAGGGGACCCGCTTTTCTGAATTCTTTATTTGTTCCTCTTGAATTTCCGCTAAATAGTAATTTATTAATTCAGAAAGAGGTGTGAAGTTCCCACTCTGTCACTCAATGCCAAAAAGCAGAAGTTGAAGGAAGTCTTATAAGCGACAGGACAAGCGAATGAGAGTCACTCAGACCAAATCATGGAGAGGAAGGTAGACGGTTTTCTCTCACTGTATTCTCTGTCTCTTTTTCTTATATTCTTGAATGGCTTCTGTTAAAATAGAAATATTATAGTGGCACTAAATATTCTCAAAGTGAGGATGTTTTTCATTTACTTTTATCTGTCTATTTGACTATTAAGTGCGATTGTTTTTTAATGTATTCTTTCAGGACACTTCTGTAACTGGAGGGGTGTTAATACAGCACACATTTCAACAGGGGGAGCATCACTATGAAATTGAGAAAGTGGTAAAGAATAAAATGACTCATGGACGTATATCTTTTTTAAGGTACAGTAATGTGAAACTTTTGCTGTCATATTGCACATCTGTTACACGGAGTAGCTGTTCTCTAAACTGAATTTACACATCATACCCAGCACTCTGAAACAAATCTTTTTATTTATCTATTGCACATTCCTCCAATATGCTTTCGTTGTGTTTTTTGTTGTACTCGTCTCCTATTTCTTGGATTTCATGTTTATTTTTTGCTGTCCTATGTTTTCATATGTCTTCTTTCATATGTTTTCGTCTATGTCTTACATATCCGTATTCTGTCTTAATCGTTTTTGCACTACGGACAAGAAGAACATAACTTCGTCTCTGTCTGACCCGTGCATCCTACGACTGAGGCGACAATAAGACACTTTAACGTCTTGTTAGCATGCGTCATCAGACTCTGTGTGTTTCCAGAAACTGTCTTAGGAAATTACAACGCACTTTTTTGACTCTTTGTGAAACAACATATTCATTGGTTAATAACTAATAATTAATGATTTGAAGGATATGTTATTGAATTCTTATTGAAGGAACACAACAGAAATGTCAGCTGATCCTTTATGCTCTTGCAGCAAAGGAGACATGCTTCTGAAGATTAACGACATGGACCTGCGTGATTTGCCCCCAGAGCTGTTTGCAGAGTTGCTGGCCGAGAGCTCTCCTAGGCTGGTGAGTGAGCACATCCTTCCTGTGATACTGCAAAATAATCCACTAACCACCACACCACACAATTAGAAGACTGCATTCCTGACGCTCACTGTCCAGATAATGTTTGTGTGAATGTGCATCTTCACAGTACATTTTCATTAGAAAATATTATCAAAGCAGCAACACCTGACATAGACATCAAGCGCTGAAATACAAACCTTCAGAAAAAAATGTACAGCCCTGGTACAGTTTTGTTCTCCAAGGTATAACCCCCCAGTGGTACAAAATGTTCCTTGGAGTCCATTTCTGTACCTTAAATTAGACTAAAAGGTATATTTACTTTACAGCTAGGGTACAATTGGCAGACCATTGAAGATGCAGCATAGGTGACAAGTAATTGTACCCTCAAAGGTACAAAGTGGTCCATTTTTTTGGACAGTGAAGCCTATGCACCCAGATCTGTCTCAAAAAATAAATGTATGCTCCTTTAAGTGCTTCTGAGCTGTCTTCCATCTTGGTATGTTCCGCAGTAATTTAGAAGTTCTTCTGCTTAATCTGACATTTGCTCGAATTTTTTATTTTTTGTAAATATCGTCGTTTTACATTCCAATCATTAGGTTATGCTAATTTTTGTGTTTTTTTGTTATACAGTTAAAAAAATTTTAAATGGGTTTTATAATAGCTAATGGTATAAATGCATCTCCGAAAATTCATCTCTTGAGGGTTCAGTTCTGTCTCCCTAATGAAATGATATTGATGCATGAGCTTCGGCCTCCATTACAGTTTTCTGAGGGAGTTTGTGATTTGAAGATGAGAACCACGGAATCTGCTTATCAAACAAGCTGTTTAAGAAGATGTTCAGTCCCATTCCTCATCCAAACATGCTAACAACTATCTTGAAATTATGAACTGAATTTAAATATATATATATATATATATATACATATATATATATATATATATATACTGTAGAAATACTCAGATATAAAACAGCCAATAAAGCTGTTGACATATTAATCTGACATATGACCGTGGCCACTTACATGAAGTTTCCTGTTGATGCTCGATACAGACGGTCTATCAGCCCCACAAGAACGCCCCTAAAGAGAAGTGTCTGGAGAATGGAGGGTTCCGGGCCTTCTCTAAGGAGAATAAGGTCTTGAGTTTCAACCTAGACTTGAGCAGAGAGGCTGACCCAGACGATGTGACAAAAGAAAACTTTCATGAAGCTGCCAAGCCAGAAAGCCAGCTGGACAAGCTGCTGTTGGTCACCATGATCAGCACCAGCTTCTCCGTCATCACTGGACGTGGATGTGACAAGGAAGGCCTCTGCCAGGATAAGTTTTGTACAGAGTGCAACCAAAACGATGTGATTATGGAGGCTAAGTCGAGCAATATCACCCAGGGTAAGGCCTCTTGGGACTTTTACTTACGCAAAAATGTTCTGAGGGCAGAAGGAAAAATGATTGGTTGAGAGAAAGAGATGACCAATCAGACTGTCGAGCAGGTGGATCCAAGCAACCAGAGGAGGTAGGACCAACCAATCAGATGTCTTGGTCCCACCTCCTCTAGATGCATGAGCCTGACAGCAGTAAGTACTCAGAGTTCTCTGATCTGATCAGCCCCAAGCACTGCCGGTAATTAACATTAGATACTGTTTCCCTGTGTTGAATCAAAACTCAATGTTGTTTCTTCCACTCTGTATCAATATACCTTCCATCCCTGACATTTCCTGTAATGATCCCTATTTTGCTTTTGATTGTAGATCATCAAACTCTGGGATTTTGTAGAAGTTCAGCACGTCACATTTTGCAACATGACATTTCCCCTTCTTTTTCCTTTTATAGTACTCGGGGAAATAACGTTCATCCAAGAGAAAGTTCAGGACAACATCTTCATCCAGAGTTTAATGTACGAGAAGTACATCCAGAACAGACAGAGGCTTGCGCGCATGTCAAGTAACTGCATGACAAACTCAGGTCAGTGATCTAAAAAAATATAGTAGATGCCATGTGGTTTCCGTCATTGTTTGTTGAGGGGTGTCCCACACATTCTTACCATTTCAGTAAATATCACCATCTATCTCTACAAAACTACCTGCATCAAAGGGGAATACAGAGGAATCCCGGTTGTCCTGAATTTCTCCGGCACAGACTGTTTTCTGAAATGCAGCAAAAGTGGTGACGAGCCGACTGTCAGCATCGAGGTAATCGCGCATGGTTCCAGTAATATTACTCCCCATTACTTGTGCATATAGCGGAGTAGTGATTCAGTAGTGAACCTCACATATGTTACAGCTTATAACACCGGATACACAGATGCACTGTTTCGAGCATATAATTGCTGAATCGTTTCGTTTTTTTTTTTTCTGCAGAGCTGTGAAAAAATTAAATTGAAGAACATCTGTGAAGGCAATAAGGATATCATGGGGTTTCTTTTTTACATGAAAGCAGTCCAGCCAGACATGCGTCGCTTCGAGTCCGTCAGCTGCTCGGGCTGGTACCTGCATGCGAAGGAGGAGGAAGTGGAGGTGGAGCGATTCGTCATGACCGATGAGGCCTTCTACTTTTTCATTGAGGGGAAATAGAAACCGTTAGATGCCTTAAACACGAATCCCTGCGTCGCACGGAATTATTTGACACACCGTTACGTCCACTTCTAAAAACAGCATGTGCTTCTTATGTCGAGAGGTAGCGTCTTTGTCACAAAAAGAAAACACTTTTAGGCTATCAGCCTTTTATAAATGCATTTCTGACAGAGCAGAAGAATAAAAGCTATGAATCTGGCTTTGGACTGTTATTGTTTTAAACACCTTACGTAACTGGTGTGAATTTCACCGTTTTACCGTTGTATCGCATTGACCATGTTGTCTGAAGCTGTTCTCTATCAGACTGTAAGGAAGGCCAGAATTAACATTTCAGTATCTAGTCTTTCAGAATGAGTATTCGTATATTATGTCAGAAGCTAAATCTTTGCCATGTTTTACATCTTTTTGTGTGTGCTTTTACGTAAAATAACGTGAAATTAAATAATTTTTATTCAATATTTCTTCCTTTATCCAAGCCCAAATTTATATATTAATTTATACATGTCTGTTTTTACAAAGTGCAGATAGCTGTTTATTAATGTGAAATGTTAAAGCTGACATTCCAGGTCGTATATGCTCCCTGTCAACTGAAATATTATGCTAGATGGAACTCCAACTTGAATATTATGCTAGAGAGAGACGAGTTTGGGGACAAACTACACGTGTGTAACTAATTTTTTTTAAACAGGCTTGTCGTGTAGGTCAGTGTACTTGCTTCTCTTCTGAGCACTAATCCATGTATACAGCTGCATATTACACAGGGAGCAATTCAGGTTCAATATAAGGCAAAAGAAAGAGAACCTTAAAGTGATAACAATCGTCATCACATTTTAAAATACAAATCTAATGAATATTATAACCAAACACACACAAGCATTTATATTATATTTTTATGTTAATTCAGAGAATGATACTCTAATGCAGATGTTTACATTATATATAGTGGATATATATATATATATATATAAACATTATGTTCCATTGTCTGTGTGGAAAAGTTAAAATCTTGAACTGAAAATGATTTTTTTTTCCTCTTTAAGTAAAAGCACTTGCAGATGTAGAGTTGTACTTCTCATTTTAATTCTGGACTTTTCCAACCACTTATCAAAATCCTGTTTGATCATCAGTGTCATGTTCAAAATTCTGGTTTGTCACTCCGTTATGATTTTCATATGGGTTTTCAGTTGGGTTTTCAGCTTCCTCTTTCTTGGCTTTCCTGTGAAAAAGATCATTACATTTATGTAAGGCTTGAATAACTAACAGCAACAGAATTCACACTGCACGCTTTGTACATTTGCGACTCAGCCAGCGCAACATTGTAAATGCATTTCAGTCAATAAACATGTGTGCTGACATTTCTTTAAGCTGTTTGCTCGGGTGACGACACTCACCGCTTCCTGTCCCGGACGCCAGAGATGATAAGGTATGTTCCAACCAGAAGTAAAAGACCCATGACGACTCCGAACACCACCAGCCACACTGTCAGGGCCGGCTCCACGGGTGGGGGCAGCGTGGAAATGATGCCTTCAAACTCCAGCGTCTTATCATCAAGCAGGAATGCGCTGTTGATTCTGCCCCTGGAGTGCCTGCGTACACCGGTACCATCGTATTTGCTGTTAATTTTGGAAGGTGACCCCATTGCATTGATTACAAAACTTTGGCAAATTATGAAAACTATGGCAAAGGTCTGATCATACTGGTAATGACCGGTTGGGCGCGGACTGTAGCATCCAGCAAATGTTGCTGTAAGGCTAGGACCTTTGAGAATGCAGAGTAACAGTGTGTGGTCGATTTTCATAGGACTCATGTCCCTTCCTGGGTATGCCCATTCCTTGTACCTCTTGAAGTCCCCCCCCCCCCCCCATATTTCTTGGATAAGTAGTCGGATGATGAATGGATAATGACTGCAGGATAATTACCCATGACTACGGGCTTGATTAATGTGTGAGGGTTGATGGACTGGGGTGGTGGATTGAGTTAATCACTATAGGATGACAACCTGTGTCATCTGGCTATATCTCTGTGGGTTGGGGTGCAAGATATCAGATTTTATTAATATGTAAAGCCTGATGGCCTGTGACATTGAGTTTGATTAATCTGCGGAAGGTGATTGCTTGTGATATTGGTTTCAATTAATCTTTGTAGTTCAGCGGCCAGTGGGTTTTTTTTTATTATTAATCACTACCCTCTCGGTATGAGTCAATGCTACACTGATACGTATATAACTTCAAAAGTACATTTTTGAGAATCGTAAGATTTCTGTGTACAATGTAGGCCGCGCTCTCATGAGTCACTAGAGAAGGCCTTACCGAATAGCAGACTCCACTTCTGCCTTTGGGATGAGCACCACTGGGTCGGCGGGATTTGTCACCACAAAGTAGAACGAGATCCTTGGTTTAACTTGATAAGTGTGGATGTTGTCTGACCTGGGTATTTTAAAATGGAGTTTCCGCCCAAAGAACCAAAGATTACTTTTTCATACATCATTACAATTTGCGCTGAAACATTTGCTATTAGGTTATTTTAAACTAAGAAAAGCATTTAAAAAGTAGGTTTAATTCGTTCTTAGATCAATATGTACATAGATAGTGAAGAGCGTCCTTTATTCCTCAACAGTCTTTCTTACATGAAGTTCAGTGTCTGTCCCAACACCAGGGTGTAATACTGTCGCATAGCATAGGCCATGGTGGCTTTGAAAAGGTACAATTCATTGTCATTCCACTGGTACTGCAAAGAAGGATAAAGATGCTATACTTATTGCATTTTACATAAGTCTTTAAGTAGGGTTATTCTGAGAAATACAGCTCTGAAAAAAATTATGAGATCACTATATATTTTAAAAAATCTGCATTTTTAAATTCTGGTTTAATAGTGGTTCTGCTGGCAGAAGGCTACGCTGAGCAGCAGATTGCAGCAAGACTGTAGTCCCATATAGCAAGGAAGCAGCCCTTCATCACTGAGAAGCAGGGAAGAGCCGAACTGGAGTTCAAAAAGAAGTATATTTTACACAGAAGCAGACCCATAAAATGAGTGAAACTGAAAATGTTGCTGTGGTCTCTAGATTTTTTCCAGGGCTGTATATACAAAAGATTACAAGGATTACTATCGACTGCAAAAACTTGTTGTGGACTCACAGCTTGATCACCCATTGCAGCTTTAAGACTCAGTCTGACTTTGAAGGCCTCTTTAGAGTCTGTGTAGTAGAAAAGCTCATTAAGAACTTTCATGGACATCAATCCAAAAATGAGCAAAAGCGTTCTTCATTTATTTTCACGTTCTTACATGGATCTGTTGCGACATTCCATCCTGGAAACCTGTTGTTCTTACGATTTTCCTCCTGTAGCCATGTTTGTAGCACACTGAAGTATTCCAGGAGTGGCTTTGAGTCCATCCTGGTGACTCCAGACACTTGCTCCAGAGCTCTGGTCCATGACTTAGATTTTCCCAACTCCAGCATGGCCCTGAAGTACAGCATGCAGATACACCATTGCGGCAAAGTTCCACGGATTTACAATAACATTGTTATTCAGACTTATGTTTGAAAACGAGATAAGGTTAAAGCAAGAGGTCTCATTAATCTTAAAGTTTGAGTAAATTGGGGACATCTGCTAAAATGTGTTTGTCATTTTTTTCCATCTGAGGTATAAAGATTAGAAGGGTAAATTCATTGCACCCAGGTGTCATCTTTTACATTATAAAAGTGCAGCATAAATAATGTTTATCTGGAAGTTGTTGTTTACCTAAGTTTATCACCAGCTGGTTTGGAATTGGTGATGTCACACTTGAATAAAGGTCCAGTGTGTCCGGCAGTTTCACACAGGGAGGCCTGGAACTGGAACTGGTAAATGGTTCTGGTGAAATACCTGCAGGATCCATGAAGAAAAGGCAGGTAGCTTTAGGTGATAAGTTTGCTGATGCTGTGCTGATATTATAATCCAGCGTGTTTTAGCATCGTTTAGCGTCGGTTTTTGTACTGGTTATATGTGATGATGGATGAACACGGCACCTAATGAATGAATAATCATTGGCTACGTGGAATAAGGCGGCTGGGTCGCAGTATGTCTCGTCTCTGGGCAGAGGCTCCACTACACCAACCATGTCTCTCCTGTGGAAAATGCAGTTCATTAGTATTCACCACTGTTGTGCAGCGAATGTTTGCGTAACTAATTCGATTCAGCTGAGGCCTTACTTCATCTCCCACCACCTCTGCATCCACTGGTCTTTTGGGATGGTGCCTTGGAAGACCTGCCATCTCCATTCCTCCAGCATGTATGTGAAAGGCAAGGTGGCCACAATTGTCAAAGCCTGCTTCATCAGGAAGTTAATCTCTGTCTCTGCAGATATCAGTAAGTAATATCAATAGTGCTAGTGATGCTGAGATGGCATCTGCCTCCATAGATACCCGAATGTCCTCAGAATCTGCTTTTATCACCAGACTTTCATCGACATTCTGATGAAACACATTCACATATACTTAGAACTTCTCATGCATACGTACATATCTATTACGTCTGCACATGTTTCCTTGGTAACGCCCAGGCATAATAACTATACAATGCTTAAATCTATTAAAGTATCAATTATCTTTTTATTATGTCTAGCATTGTACCTACATTCACACACTATATAAGTGTGAATCTACAAGAATTAAAAGAAATTGCTAAATGAACTGGATGAAGAGCAGCTGCAGTTGCTGCGCCTCTATTGTCGCAGTTTTACCGTAATCCTCCTTGAAATCCGCAGGAAGAAGGCCCAGAGCCAGCAGGTGTTGTGGAGTGGCTGCAGAAAGAGACATGATCTCTCCCACGGCCTCATGGAAGCCCTCATTGGCTCCTTCTCTGAAGAGATACGACTGGTTCCGATAGGCCATTTGATACTGGTTGTGTCCCATCTCATGGTGGACCGTCAGAAAGTCATCCATGTTCACCTTGCCGCACATTTTGATTCTGCAGTTAATAAGGACAATTAATTTAAAAATGACCAATCAGTAAAGTATCCAGGATTTCATTAAATCTCATGTGCATTAGCGGAGGAGTCAGGGGGTGGAGGGGTAGGCATAACATAACAGCAGCCGCCCCCCCCCCCGTTACCTGGCAATCATGCAAAATTACCCAGAACCAGCCCCGCCCCGGGTCGGCCCTCACCCCCCCACTGTGACACCCTCCACTGCCCCAGTTCAACTGACTTTGTAATTTCATCATATTATTTAGTGCAATGACAGACTCAGAATGAGGAAGAAACATCCACACTTTTCTTAGTCTCATTCAACTGTGGTGCCATTCATTCTCCCCACCCCCCCTTTTCTGGAGTAACCTACCTGAAGTCCTCTCTGTTGCCCATGTCCCATGCAGTCGGATGGCACACCACCATCCTGCCATCATCGGGCTTCACAAACATTGAGTTTTCCCAGAAGTTTGGAAGCATCTGGTACAAATTTACAGACATGAAGAACTTTTCCGCTTCTTTGAACAATCTATCCACTGTCCAGCCCTGGAATTGTAGGGGAACGGTTTCATTAAGCTCCTCTCACCACAATTTCTGCAGTAAAGTACGGCCATATTGATAGAGTGGCCCTGAATTGCTTAATATTTTGTTTCCCTAAACATTGTAGCATTTTGTCTTTGTCCATTTTTATCTTTATTCATTTAGCAGATACTTTTCTTCCAAAGGGTCTTTTGTGTTTTTTTTGTGGTGTTTGTTGTGTTTTTCACTTCTAGGCCATGGAATATTAATGTTCAGATCTAGTGAAAATTAAATATATGTACATAGCACATTTTAGTAATCTGATTGCAGGTTAAGTTAAATTAGAAGTAAGTAATAATAGTGGCATAGTGATTTAAAATCTTAGGATGTTGTGGATTTAACTCACTCCACAGCTTTATAGGCCTGGAGCTTGGACGTCTTCTGTGTGATTGCATGGATTTAAACTCTACTCTGCTTTTCTTCTCGTAAATCACAGGAATAGAGTATAAGTGGAATGATTTCTCAAATTCGGGATGTTTTTAATATGCATACTTGACTATACTTGTGTGCTCGCGTAACCGTTTTACACCATCATACATTGACGAAGACCAGTTCCAATACTAAGAACAGAGTAAGTAATGCCCAGATGTTGCTCCTGCCTCACCCTGAATGTCAAGGATACATCGGCTACATCCTCTCGCCAGATGAGACCAATCCCACGATTCATTGCGGCCCAAGTTAGCAAAACCGGTCTTGCCAAGACCACAAGTACATCCTGTGTCCCAGATTCACTGCCACTGTGCAGTGGATTTGCAGTTGCGATAAACAGATAAATGGATAGATATATGACTAAGAATCACATGACGTCACACACCTGACTGATCATAGCCGAGGTCACGTCGATATCTGGTTTGTCGGGGTAAGGGACAGAGAGAGGATAAAGGTTTGTCCAAAACCTTCCCCACATGTCACCTGGTAAACGATCATGAAAACACACAAAAATATGTTAAAATGATGAAAGCTAATACAGACGCTTCTCTGTTTCTGGACTTCCTGTTTTTATAGACCTACCTAGCAGATGGGCAGGCAGTCCTCCTGCCTCGCTGATGTGTCCAGGGTACGTCAAATGTAGTTTGCTTCTCACGTAGGCGTGAAGTTCTTTGTACAGTGGCATGATCTGGAAAGATACAAAGTAGAAGCGGCTAACCAGAATTTGGGGAGAGAACCCCAGTCATTGCAGGACGGGTTAGCAGCAACGTGTTTTAGTGTAACGAATGGGATGAGAGGACATTAAAACCATACCTCCTGGTATATACGGCGGACGTCTGACATGAGTTCATCGCGGGTATAGCTGTACTTCCCGTCATCATTGGTCTCGTAGTTACCTCTCCAGTAGTCCCCATAGTCAGCATAACCTTCGGTTTTTAAAAAATATTTGTAGTTGTATAAAAATTTTGCCATATAAGAAGGTTTTACATTTTTTTAAACTGTATGTTTAACTGCATTTTTCTGTATTAGGTCTTATATCCATGTCTCAACATGTCAGGTTTGAATGTCTAACAAATTTATTTATTTATTAAGTATATTTATTACGGCTTCTGGCATGATGATCAACGAGATCAAAATTTCATCTGTGTGACTGATGCATCATATAGCTGGAGATAACAGTAAAGATCCTTTGACGTGATTTGAACGTCACTGCATGGCTTGGCTCTTCATTACTGACTAACTAGTGGCACAGAGCTCGGCGGTACCGTTAAGTTTTGCAGCTTCGTCCTTCAGCTCCACATAGTCCTGGTAGAGTGGCCTCATCTTCTTTCCCACCTCGACCCTCCAGCCCTCCCACACATGCAGCCTCTCGTAGTAATCTGTGCTCTGAGCCATGACGCTCTCCAGTCCTGCGATACAGCAGCAAGGTGCCATGTCCGAGAGCAACACTGTCATTACACTGAAGGGGCATGGATACCCATGCAGATTCAGGGGGCTCAGCAACTTACAGGGGCCCCAAATCCTGCCCCTGCCCCCCAACACCTACTCAGCAATATCTACCAAGGGGGACTCATATTTCTTCAGACTGAAAGTTCCAACCCAAACAGGGAGCCCAAGGCGTCATTTTGTCATGGGGCCCAGAATTTATAACAACGCCCTTGATCTTTACATTGTACTTTTGTTACTTTATGCACAGTAGCCATGCCTAGATACTAAAACTGAACTGAAATCCCCCATGATCGCCTAAGAATATGAGGTAAGAGCAGCTAGTCATACCTGGTTCTAGGGTCTGACAGTCGAAGGGATCGTCAAGTTTACACACTGTGCCTGTGCTGTAAATGGTGCTCATTTCATTCATGACTTTGTTGAGCTGCGAAAGTTAAACAGGCACAGTCACTGAATGTTCAGATCGCAGACGTTCGCGAGCGTGAACTGAAAACCTTCCGGCTTATGCCACTGCGGAACTCACGCGGTCCAGTTTGTCCTTTGAGAGCGCCCCCGACCCTTTGTCCTGAAGTGCCATCAGCTGCACTTTGATGCTCGGGTCAGTGATTTCATTGAGCGGGAAGGTCAGAGACTCCTCTGACACCTTACTGTAGTAGGACCCCCAAATCTCCCCCTGCTGCGACTGAAAATAGGGAGCAGGGTCATGTTGAAATGCAGGTTAAATCGTTTCACTTAGAAAATTGGACTGGAGCGTCAGACTTAAAGAATCACAGTGACTCCATTGATTCGAATGCTGGCCTAGCACTGTGTGTGTGTGTGTGTGTGTGTGTGTGCGTGCGTGTGTGTGTGCGTGTGACAGAGAGAGAGAGCATGTGTGCACCATGCGATGGACTTGCATCATGTCCAGAGTGTAACGTGACCTATGTTTCAAAGGATAGCTTCCAGCTCACTGTATTTCTGTCAGATAAGCAGCTTTTGAAAACATATGGGTTATATAAAGGATGCTTTATTTGGCCAGAAGAGGGCAGAGTGGTTTATTACATATTGCATGCTATCGTACCCCTGGAACTGTTCCAGTACACACCATTTACATAAACACATTTAGAAATAATTTGGATTAATTCAAGACAGAAGTCAGATTTTTTTGTTATAAAATTTACATCTATGTCCATCAATCCATTTTCTACTTTCATGTGTCCAATTTAATTTAATTATGTAATGTTTTATATTTATAACTTCCGGTTAATATAAAGCTTAATGCTCAGTGCTTGTGGGTTAGAGGTGATAAATGTCAGATAATTACATTTACTGAAGTGTGATTTCGCTTTTATTACTATTACAAGAATTCTCATGATAACTTAATATGGACTTGGATTAAGTATAAGGTTCTTAAGGGTTAGCTATACCCATCCATCCATCCACCCATCCATCCACCCATCCATCCATCCATCTATCCATCCATCCATTCATCCATCCTCTGTCAGTGTGTATCCAGCATATCCTTGCAGTGAGGTATATGGTCTTAATATATGTAGCACTTACCAGTTTGTCGGCGTTCTCACTGGTAATGTTTGTATTGTAAGCCCACGATGCCAGTGAATGCTGGTACATCAGTTTGGTGGCATTTTCGTCGAAGCTCTTCAGGAACTCGGCTGCCCGCTGCTCTACGTCCGACTGACCGCGGGTCACCCAGACCCCAGCCAGGAGCAGGAGAAGAGTGGCATGCATCCTGTCTCCAAAGACTGTCCACACAGCAACTGCGAAGTAGAAATATTTCTCATAGCAATTGGTACATCACCCCGGCCTTTGGACAGAGCTGTAATTGCAATACACACCCACATCTTTATTGCTGGGTCATATACTTTAAAAAATTCCTACCCTGAACCCACCAATTTTTAATAACAAAAAGGCTCTTTGCATGTTGTGCTTATATTTTCTAATGTGGTTTTCGTATTACGCAAAAAAATGACTGGAATTTAGACATTAATGTCACACCCTCTTATACACAGCTCCTTTGTTGTGGCTTTCAGAGTGACTCCGGTCCTTTCTGCGACTCCTCTTTGTACCTCCTGATTCAGAAAAATATAGTCCAGTATATTTACACAGGTATATAAATACTTCAGTAGTGTAATGATGGTTCTTGAATATGTCACAGGCTGAGGTGGGAAGTTCAAGTCCAGAGAGTAAAAATCCAGACCAAGATTTTGTTTCAACCAACCAGTTGAGTACTATGTAAATGTAACTCTGTACGCTCAGCTTGTTGGGTGAAACAAAACCTTGGTCTGGATTTGTATGCTGGATTTTTAACCTGCTTCAGCCTCTTTGCATCTAAATTCCCTCACAGAGTCTCACCTTGACTTATACCTCTGATACTGTGTGTGGTGTTGCCCAGCTACTGCGGTTCCCTGTTGGTGGTTCCCTGTTGATGGTTCCCTATTGGTGGTTCCTTGTTGGCGGTTCCCTGTTGGTGGTTCCTTGTTGGCGGTTCCCTGTTGATGGATCTGCGCCATCAGCCACCTGGTCAGGTCTCCAGAAGCCTGCTGTATGAGCTGGACTCTGCTATAAAGCTTCCAAATGGACAGCACTGTCTCGCCTAAAACACTTCAACAAGGTTCCCTCAGCTCAATAAGACAAGTACAGTCTTCGGCATAATTTTCTACTACACACATACTTGCAAGTTGGTCAGATAAAAGGAATAAACACACAAATAACTGGAAATATAAGCCACATGTTTCACCCAAAAATGGTGAATATTAAGAACAATCTATGAGTCCCAGATCTGACTAATTTAAGTAAAACTCAACGAATCTTTATTAAAGATTTTAGTGAGTTCTCAAGTCATAGTTTCTATAAATAGTATATTATCAGTGAATTATATTATATTATTATCTGCATTGTGTTCTTTTTGTTTTCATGATTGATTAAGGTCTCTTTAGGCCTAAGGGTACAGTGGCAGTACAGAGAAATGAGGAAGTATATGCTGGTCTTTACTTTATGGTGTGCAGCAGTACTTTGGACCCGCCCTCCTGAATAAGGGTGTTTTTCTCCCGACAAAGAAGGTTTCCTGTCACGTTTTGATTTTTTTCAAGCTTAAAAAATAATCAATCTCTTTGCCAGGAACCTAAGTTCTGTCATCAGAGTATATTGTGCGCATCATAAACTCTAGCAATACCTTGAAAAACATTTATTTTCCAAACAGTGGTAAACTATGGTTGTTAGTAATTAACTAAAAGATCAATGACAAAGGCACTATACATGCCTTCATAATGCATTATAATGGTCAGTATAAGCCATTACAATGCATTATGAAGGTATTTATAGTGCATTATACATGAGAGCTTCATAGAGCAGTCATAATGCATAATAAACATGGTTATAACATGTTATGCCTTTTTATAAATAGTTATAGCTATGTTTATACTTTATGAATGCATTATAATGCGTTATGAATGTATCTAAAATGTATAATACATGAGTGCTTTAAGTAAAGAGTTACTAAAAATATTTATATTTTTGCGTCTTTGTTATACTGGCATGTTGATGTTTTCTTCCACCTCTTCCATCACAATCTTCATGCATGTTCAGGCTTAGAACTTTTCTCATTCATTTTCTTGCTCTTCTGTGAAACCAAAGCCTTTACCCAGATGTGTTTATATGTAACGCAGTAATGGTGACACCTCCATTTTGAAAATTTCTGCCTATTTTTAAAATCACAGCTTATTCACTCTGGGCCCAGTTGTTCAGAAGTTATCTGGTCTGATTTTGGCTATCGGATCGGAACAAATCTTGAAAATTGTTCAAAAGAAAAAAAAAGGATTCTTAAATCGGATTAGATCAGTTAATCCAGTCTGGGTTTTGAAACCTCTGAGTAGGTCTTCTTCAAGAATATTTAGTAGGATTAGGAATGTTTTGATCCAAAAAAAAATCAGTATTATTAAGGATTATAGTCCTTATGGTGGATTTCCGTAACAAAATGAAATAAAACTTTAAAGCTGGTCAAAAAAATGTAACACTTGTATCATGTAATATACACATTTACGTATATTTTGCACTTAAACCATTACAGCGTGTTATGTAATAAGCAGACATGAGGCTACTTATTAAGCCTAATACACTAAAGTTTTTAAAATAAGATTTTATCTCCATAAAATAACCCCCCAAACAACTGTCAATATCAAACAAAACAATATATTTCATTTTAACTTTCATTCATCACTGTATATTAATTACAAAGACAGAATCATCAGAAAGGAGTCAAACAAAAGTCGTGTCTAATGATTACATTCCTTATTTTATTTAACTAGTCAATATTTAGCCTTTTCATGATTCAAAACACATATAAAAAGTATTTGTGAATAATGCATATTTGTTCTTTATTTGTTGCTCATCTGGTGAGAAACTTCTGTGGAAAACAGAAGGGGACCTTTCCATTATTTTTGTTGTGCTATCGTCTGTCTCTTTAAATAACAAAACTTGAAGTGACCGTACACTGGCTATTTTACCTGTTATTCTTTACATAGCTAGTAGCTTTCGTTGTGGTATGTTGTCCTATTTACAACACCGGTCAGCCAGATTTGGTAATATTGAAAAGTTTGTATCTGGATCAAGGTGTAATTCAGTGGTGCTTTGAATAACTGGCATAAAAGCAAGAAAGGTTACTTCATCCTGAATAGCAAAAAACGGAAATTCCAAATTGGGATAATTCTGATCCATGTTAAACTTTCTGAACAGCTAGGCCTTGGTTTTAGTGTAATGTTAGGCCTATGGGCGTAGATAAGGTGTTTCTTATCGCTTTTGATTTTGGTGCCATATCGTTACAACACAATATATGGGAAGAGTTTGAAGGCTGTGTACTTTGTGTGCCAAGGGTTATATAAAGGACACGTTAATCAATGGGTGGTGCTTCCATAAGCAGTCTGATGTTTCACCATCCAGAGCTTCATGATCCAATACGCACAGAACTACGGTAGCCCAATCAGTGTGCGGATACCTAATTTACTGTACAAACGGCAAGGACACAGCTTCCTATAAAAAGGAGCACAGCTCTCACATTCATTACCAGCAGCCTAACCAGCAGCACCACGGACAATGAAAGCCAGCATTTTACACAATAAGCAAATTCATGGTAACCACTACACAACTAACAGCACTACACATTACAAAAAACAGCACTTACAACACGACGAGGCGACACTCACTATCAACAACATAAACACACATTAATTTACAAAATGATTGACAGTACAGTGCCAGGCAGGACATATGCGAATGATTTACGTCTGTATTGCCTTGCCCTGTGGCATCACATTACAGTCATGCAACAGTGGGTTGACAAAGGAAATTCATTAAATCCATGCAACATCCATAATCACTTATCCTGCACAGAGTTACTGTAAACCTGGAGCTTATTCTAAGAGGCGTATATGAAGCATTGGAAACCCTGGATGGCCACACATCCACACACTAAAGTGAATTGATCTGACTTTATGTTCTTTGACTGTTGGAAGAATCTAACCCAGGGCAGTTAAACCCAGAACCCTGTAGCTGTGGGGCCCTGTGCTGCGCATTGTCATTCTTCCAGAACCATCAAATATACAGCATAATTAAAATATATCTTTTTTAATGCTATGGGTATTGTAGTTTTATTGAAAATTGCCAGGATTTATCATAATGTTATATGATCTGAAAGCCTTTCTCATTGTCAGTAAAAGCCAGCGAAGGCCATCAATGACTCTGTTTGTTTCTACAGCTGAATGACTTCTCGTCTGTCACTACAGATTAGACCCTGCCTCAATCTCCAAAATTAAGATACGGAGTGAAGGTTACAGTGTCTAAATCAGGGGTGTCCAGTCTTATCCGCAAAGGGCTGCTGTGTACGCGGGTTTTAATTAGATTACTAGTTAGAGGACTGATTGGCTGAAGAGTCCTCACACCTGGGTTTGAACAGCTGACTTACAGGTTACCCCAAAAACCTGCATACACAACGGCCCTTTGCGGATAGGATTGGACATCCCTGGTCTAAATGAACTGAAAACTCTGGACAAGCGCCTCCTCTTGTAAAGACAGCAATATTGAGTAGTTGGGTAGTAGCTGTGAATTACATACTATTTGGTACTGTTGGGCATAGAGTATTGCATGATCATCGTATGAACTAAGTATTTATATCTCTCCAACCTTTTAAATAATAAACCTGTTTCATGTTATAATGTTGTGTTAGACATGAATTAGTTCTGTCCATATAATTTTATATATTGCTGACTCATTTGGCAGTGAATTATTGGCGCAGCGTCTCGAACTACATTACAAATTAATTGCCTAAAATTATGATCGATGTACTCTTTGTCCTTGCATAACTGTCAGGAGGCGAATTCATAAATATAAATTATTACGAACACGCATTATTGTCCATTTTTGTTAAGAAATAATATTCATTCAAAATGCTAAGTATTACCAAGCATTATTTTATGTTATTTGTGTCCAAACTGCCCTTTCAAGACGTAATGCAGTACATAACATCTTCGAAGAGCAAAGTTCCTTTTAGTGCCACAAGATGGCAGCAAATCTGCTAATTGTATTCTGAAGCACATTAATATTTCATCTATCATCCATATTCCATAACTTGTCCCGTACAGGGAGTATTTATCCATCAGAAGAAATGTATTTTTAGGCATGTAATAAATATCGCGATTGTTGAGGGGCGGCATGTAGAGTAGTACTGTATCCTCATTCCTCACACGTCCCTGCTTTTGATCCGTTACACCAGACTCACTGTGACCCTGTATCGGACACGCCATTCTGAAAGACTGATGGTATACTTAGAGTAACTCTGTTGCAGATTATAGCCCTAAAATATACTTTAAATATTTAAGGGATCGTTAAGAAGTAGTCTGAAATTAGCCCTGAAATCTAAGCATAGATTACTGTCAACTAAACTGGTATCTACATTTTCATTTATTTTTCGATCATAAATAAAATGTCAGATTTGAGATTTGATACAAGAAAATTATATTTCAACATATATACGGCAATTTTACTATGTTTAAAACAAACAACCGATAAAGAAACAATAGGTCTGCTTAAATGTGTTCTTGATTTGGAAATTACTATTAATATTTATCCCTAGTGCCAGCAGTTTCTTTGCTTTTAGCGACCCCTTGCGTTTGTTTGTGGTAAGGCGCACTGCGTGCGGTGTACCGCAGAGTCATGCTCAGCTGTGTATCCCCGCCCCCCTCGGCGTGAAAACCCGTCTTTCCTTCGTGTTGGCAAGTGCTGGAGAAATGCGAAGCGGGCTCTCTCCCCCCCCCCTATTTTCTAATGTGACTCTCCTGGAATGGAGCAGAGCCATGGCGCTTCTGTGGAAAGGGGCTTCATATCTCTGAGCGAAAGCGAACAAAGATGTTACTCAGGTCTGTGCTCCCTGTGCCAAGCTGACAGCTCCGGGAAACTACAGGCGAGCAGAGTGGCAGAGCTGCTCAGAGCATCCCAGCTGCCCGTGGAGACCCTGCATCAGGTGAGTTTCCCACCCTGCAAGCAGGGGGCTGTTACGTCCATCCAGCAGCCTTTTAAATGTCTCCTAATTCCCTTTGATAGCAAGTCCAGGCTGACCTGGGCTTCGTGTCTGAACCTTTCCGCATAATTGTAACTAGTTCACACCGTGTTCCTTTAAATTGTCTTTGTAAATTATTAATATGTTATCCAAAGCAGGCTACTTCACAATAACACTTGTCCCGAGTAAGAGAACGTGTTTATGCGCAGGTGCTTAGACTGTGGTTGTTTTTCTCCGTCTTTTAGAAATTTACTGAACTTGCAGGAAATATACGCGCCATCGTTTTAAAACCCTGCGCGTTTCAGCGGAATTTTATTTAATTTTTAAAGATAATAATATCAGCCAGTAAGTTCAGTTGTGATGTTCCGTGTTTGTATGTACAGAGTTTCGGGTATGTATGACCTTTGGAAACGTGGAAACCCGCCGAACTAGTAAAACCAGGACTTTGCGCTGGAGAATTCCACTGTATTAACTTATCGGAGATCGTAGTCAATATATCTGTGTGATAACATTTAAAAGTGTAAAATGTAGGTGTAGCCGCCCTTCCTTTAGTATTCATTCCCTTGCCTATTGTCTATAGACTCTGCAAACGGTGCGATGTCTGGATGCTGCCTAATACCTACTTTTGAGATAAAAGACCGTCAGAAAGTACTGAGGGTGTCTTCATCGTGAACGAGAAGGCTGTGCGCGTTTGGTGAAAGTGGCCTTAGCATAAAGGACCGTTGTTTTAACACGTCTTAAGGCGTGTGAATACTACGAAGTGTCCCTCTTGTGATTTTAATGTATGTTAGGGTTGCCATGGTCATTTTGGGGGGCTCACACCTTCAGGGTCGGTTTGAATCCAGCCTCTGTTGTTTGTGTGTGGAGTTTGCATGCTCTCTCCATGTTCTATGGGTTTCCTTTTGGTGCTCCAGTTCTTTCCGACTGTTCAAAGAAGTGCAGTTAGGTGAATGAGTGAGTGCTTGTAGTGTGTGTGTGTGTGTGTGTGGTCACTTATATATTACATTGTGGGGACCAAATGTGATGATAACCTATTATTTTGACACTGTTCGCACAAAGGAAAACATCCTTCCATCCAATTTCTGTAGCTGCTTATGCTATTCAGGGTTTCAGGCGCACTGGAGCCTGTCCTGGAGGCTATGGGTGCAAGACAGGGAACCACCCAGGATGGGGGCAGCAATATATTTAGTTTGGTTACTTATGGTTAAGGTTAGGGCTGGGTAGGGCTTAAGATTGTCATTGTTGGGATTAGGGTTTTTTCCATAAAAATGAATGGACGGATACAAATGTATGTGTGCGTGCATATCTCTCTCTCTCTCTGTGTGTGTGTGTGTGTGTGTGTGTGTGTGTGTGTGTGTGTGTGTGTGTGTGTGTGTGTGTCATCCAAGGTGTACTCTTGCCTTCCCTCTATGCTGCCTGGAATGGACTGCTCCTCTCTATGATGTATTTGGACCTTGATGAAATCTCATTTGAAACTTAAAAGGGGTCTAATTTGAGATTTTGTGCATCTTTTTGCTCAGTGAGAGACCTGGAGAAATAAGCTATAATCTCGTTTTGGTTTCACACAGACCTCATCGTTGTCTAGGGGAAATAAAGGAAGCATATTTGAGAGCTTTTTTCTAATTTTCTTTTCCCCCGGGACCCCATACTGGATAAGTGGTCAGGAGATGAATGTATGGATGAATGTTCTGGGACAGAGAGGTCTTGCATGATAGGGTGATTTGTCTAAATACTGAGAAACATAATATTTGTGTTATATTGCACTCAATTGCGATATAAACATTGCTGCTGACCAGTACTGAAATATATGAATAGGTTTGCCTTCTTAGCAGGTTCCTGGGTGGGATTCACACTATATGCAGTGTTGGTTTTTGAAAACAGCCCCAGTGAAACTAATCAAAAAAGCCTCCTTTGCCGGTTTTATGGTATTTGTAGGCCTACTGCTGTTGTCTTCTCACTCTGATATAACAGTGACAGCTGTTATATCAGTACGGTATCAATACGGTATCAATACGGTATACCTTTGATGGAATGCCAGTCCACAACAGCGCAGGCATTCACACACTATGGGCAGAGAGTCCGAGTATTAGAGACAGGAGTTAGCCTGACTGCGCATGGGAGGAATCCAGAGAAGCTGGAAGAAGCACGAGTCGGGGAGTAGATGGAAACTCCTGACACAGAACAGAGATGCCAAACACTCAACCACGAGGTATGCAGCAGCAGTACCACCCATTGCCAGTAGGGGGTCCCAGCCAGTACTCATCAGTGTTCCATAGGGATTTTGTGGAGGGGTTGGTTAATTTCCAAAAAGAAACAATATATTTGAATTTTATGTACAATCCCTTACCTGTGTGTTCTATTCATACCTAAAAGAGTGGAAACGCTTAAACTTATGAAAACGCAGATCGGCGCACTGGCGCACCACCACCCTGGGATAATTTTGCTAGTCCGTGATATTTGTTTACAAGGTAAGTCAGCCTGTGAACATCAAAATGTTGGTAACTCCTCCTTAAGGCACAATGTGAATGAATAAATAATATTGTTTTCTAAAAAGGAAGTAAGGAGGCCTTTTGGGTTCGGTTATTATTGCGTACCTTCCTGGTTACTGCACATGAAGATGATACACATGATCATTCTTGTTTTTCTGGTCTTCAAAAATAAATATGGTTTCTCTGTGAGCTTCTGCGTCTATTCGCGGTGTGAGAATGATGTTCTGACACACACAGCTCAGTCACAGACTCATTGTCTTTGAATGTTGCCTTTTTTTTCCATTTCCAGGAATAGAATGACATTTGGTAAATAGTGAACGTATCTTTTGCTGATGTAATTGCTGAGATAATTAGTGCTGTATTGTCATTACACGTGTCATTGTTCTGACTCGTGTGTCATTCATTAAAAAATTTCTATGCCCTAATAGATTCACAGCTGTCTCAGTAGCCCTGCACACCACTTTCCTGTCAGCATGATCCTCCCTAAATGAATAAAGTACTAACTTGACTGGGATCCAAGCAGGCATAGAGCTGCTGTTTGTCTCTGACAGCTGCCTGGACATGCTGAATCGGCAGCTTTCAGGAAGACTTCTGCCTATCCGGGGGGCACACTTACTGCAGTTCCACAGGCAACAGTCAGCAGATAAACTTCTAAACCTATGATTATTACTATATATATATATATATATATATATCAGCTTATTTGAATTATGATTTGCATGGTGGGAAGTGAGATTAACAGGACCAATATTACTACTACTAATAATAATAAATTAATATTATTATTATTATGAGACAAGGTAAATAAAAGTAGATGTTTTGAAGCACAGTGTACGTCAACATACTGCCAACTTGGATGTTCCCCTGACTCGCGCCCTGTGCTGCATGGGGTAGGCTGTAGGCTCCTTACCAGGATAAGAAGATGGATGGATGGATGTATGTATGTTTTTGTGTATGGGTGAATAAGGATGTAGTGGATTTTCATTCATTCTGTGTGGCAGGTTAAGTGTTGGGAAGCAAGTGACTTCATGAAATAAATGCAAATGTTTGGATTAAGCTGAATGGGCCTCCTTCTAGGACACAAATACTGAGCCATTCTCACCCAAGTGAATAAATGAATGTTTCTTTTTTTCATTCACAACTTTGGGCACACACACACACACACACAATAAATGGGTCTTTCACTGAGACTGTTTTTTTTAGGAAGTCACCAAACAGCCTTGTCCTTTGTGGGAGGTGGCCCTCTGGTGATGTTTGCCAAAAGCACGATGAGGATCTTGGCAGAGGTCCATCAGCACCATCACTACATGCTAATTAATAGATGAATATCTCTCTATGCCATCTTAAGCATTGAATATTATTTAAATATTGCAACTCCCCCCAGTTTGGTGCGGTCTGTTTACTCGAACACATCAGTGAATAATGCCGCTAAATGAGCCAGTACCATGTGCTCATGAATTTCACACGTGAAGTGAGGTTGGCTGAATGGTGTGAGTAGGAGGTGCTGTGTGGACGTATGTCCAGGGCTGATGAAGTTCTGTTCTGCTGGCTGTCAGGTGGGTGCCTGTTCTTTCCATCTTTATGTCTGTATTTTCCAGTTTCTGATGTGGATAGTTGAACTGGTGCCTTTAAATATTGTGAGGATGTGTGTCCTGTCATGGGCTGGAGTACTACCCAAGGTTCCCTGTTCCCTGTATGTTCTGGGATAACAGGTACACTCCACTGAGAAAGTGTTATGGGAAATGAATGGGTGTTCTGTGTGGTCTTAATACAATATTATTGACATTTTAAAATGTATTTCAATAAATGTTTACAAGTAAGGCTTTATTAATACAGCATTTTATCTTTTTAAGCACTAAAAGAAAGGCAAATGTCTGTGAAGTGTGACCACTTGTACTCTTTGAAGTGTAGTCACATTTAGTCGTGTTGGTGACCCTTTCCGCTGGGATGTAGTTGATTGCTTTATGTTAAATATTTATTTAGCAAACTGGCTTGAATTGCTGAGGCTGGAAGTAAAGTTTAAGTTTACAAGAACTTCCCTTCCCAGTCTTCTGATTTTAATGTAAATATTACATGACAACTAAACAAAGGGCATGGTGGTTAGAAGGATTTAGGGTTGGTTTTCTCCTTTTGTGACTGAAGGCTCTTGTGGTTTGGAGTCCCTGGAGGGGTCATGCTGGCAAACATCAGGATCGTTCTGGAATCTGTGCCAGGGAAGTAGAAATAGAAGGATGTGGTGAGGATGTGGAGCATTGCTCACAGCTGATATGGGATCCTTGAGGAACTTGTTACATTTCGGGATTTCAGCTTCACACACAGTTAAATAACAGTCTTTTGAGCTTTCATTATGAACAATGTTTGTTGCGGAGAAATCCTCTTACGTTGTAAGCGGGGTCAGTACCTCTGGCTGCCACAGGTGGAGTGGTATCTTTCAACAAACTGCGTTTAACTCAACAGAAACATTGTTTCCTCATAATAGGACACGCATGGCTTCTGAAGTAGAACCGGAATTTACAATTCAATCAGTGTTGCATTGTTTTTTTTTCTAATATACCTCGTAGATCCAGATAACCCCCAGTGCCCTGAGAAATGGTCTAACAACAGTTTGTTTCTATAAAGCCATAATCCTTCAGAATTGAGACCTTGTCCATGCATTTTAGGAAATCGTTAAATCTTCATAGAAGTGCACCGCTTGGACTGGCATTCCAGGCTTCTACATGGCCAAGCATGATGCTTCAGTCTGTCTGATTAAACAGGAAGCTCCTGCATCGTAGTGCTGATCCACACAAAAGTTAACAAAGCCTCTGTTTTGAAAGGAGGAGATTGTTCATGGACCAGGAAGGGATTGACGTCCAGAGTGTCTGTCCCAGCTGGCTGTAATTTAAGAGCTATACACCAGAGGATCTCACATGTTACTTGTGTACAATAGGATGCATCAGTCAAGTTCATGTAGGACGCAATTATACTACACTATACCTCATGCCCCACCTAAACTGGAATATAGTTCACACATTATGTATCTTATTGCCAGGTATATAGTATGGATGTTAGCAAGTGAATGTTTTTTAAGGGAAAGGCTAACTCAAGGTTAATAACAGCAGAACAATAGTTCCTTCAAGAATATATTGGTCAACACTGACCTTTCGTATAAGAATAAAACAGAAATCTGAACAGACTTGGTCTTAATGTAAAAGTAGCCAAGTTCTGTGGGTCGATGAGTGAAAGAAAAGTCACTGCCAAGCCTGAGATTATCACCAGTGAGGTTTCAGAAATTTGTGTTCCTCTGGTTGGTCATCTCAGGAGGGAGCCGGACCCTGATTGGTCCATCTAACAGGTTTGTCACTCGATGCTGACAAGGCTCGCTGCCGGGCTTTTATTAGAAGCCAAATGCAGACGTATCCTGCTGCATGCACTACAATACGACCACACACAGCCGTGCGCAGCGATGTTCATGATAAACAAACGTACAGGGTGGAGATTTCCCAGGGCACGCTGGAAATCTAAAACTGCACGATGACGTTAGTGGTACTGACATGTTGGCAGTTGTATGGTACTGGTCTACTTAGTGTTGAGCTTGTTTCTGCCCTGTGGGTCTATGATGAACAGTTTCTAATTTCAGGGTAGGTTCTGATGCGATACCATCGACATTAGTTTGTAAACCTCAGTTTCATGGAAGGCTAGAGCCTACGTTAACTGCGTGTGGATTGATTTTCAGCTGCGGACCAACCAGCATCGCTGTCCGGATGTGTCCGCTGTCCTTCCAGTGAGTGTATGAGTGACGTCCCAGCAGAAGTGCCTTTTAAGCAGAATGAGAACTGGGGGGTTGTTAATGGCTCTTTTAGGATGGCAGCACTTGGAGTTACACTCAACTGCAGGACCCATCCCACCCCGGAAAGAGCTGACTTTTGCTTTCTTGCGTGCCATCTTAAATCAGTGGGCTGTGATGCTTGCTGCGGGAGGGCACTCAGCTCACGCACTCCCTGGAAACCCAAGGACCGCACAGCCTGTCCGATGGCTTGCTGATGCCAGTTTGTTCTTGATTATAATTTTCCCAGAAGAAAACTAAACTAATATTGCTTGTGTTTCTCATGGGTTGCCTGTGTGCAAGTTGCAATGAGGAACTTTTTAAAAAAAAAAAAAAAAAAAACCTGTTTGATGTCTTAGCATGTGAAGTATATTTTTTGACATTTTGTAATAACATTATGAGTGACATGGTGTCTTAGTAGGTTTGAGGGTTTGAATTTAAATGCTTCCTGCAGGGTTTTTTCCCTCTGTACACACACACACACACACACACGCACACACACACACACACACACACACACACACAACTCTAGAAAAAAATGAAGAGACCACAGCAAAATTTCCAGTTTCACTCATTTCTCAGTTTATGGGTTTGCTTCTGTGTAAAATATACATTTTTTTGCAAACTCAGTCTGGCTCTTCTCTGTTTCTTATTAATGAAGGACTTCTTCCTTGCTTTATGGGATTTCAGTCCTGCTTCTAGGAGCTTGTTACAAATTGTCCTAGCAGTGAACTTCACTGTTTCCCATTCTTTTTTGAAGGTAACTTGAACTAATCCTTCAATTTATGAGGCCCTGCCGGATACGTCGACGGTCATCTCTGGCATTAGAAAGTTGCTTTTGCCCTCTGCCTGACTGGATTTTGGTTATTGCCAGTGTCTCCTGCTTCATCTTGTTCTTGCGTACTGCTGTCCTGAGCCTGGAAGCAGCCTGCCTCGCAGTGTAGCCTTCTGTCAGCAGAACTGGGATTAAACCAGGATTTAAAGAAAGAAGTGGTCTCTTTTTTTTCCAGAGCTGTACATGTGTACTCACAGAAGGTTTTGGGATGTTTAATTCTGTAAAAATGTTGCAGGTTTATTGGTTTCATAACAGAAAATCCACTCACATGCAATGTTTAATGTATCTGTATCTTTAAGTGTCATTTTCTGGCTGACTTTGTTCTTGCAGTTTTGCCATTAATTGCAGTCGTAGTCATTGGCTCCCAAAAGGATAGTAAACATACATGATTGGTGATTTTTTTTGTCATGGCAAACATGGTACTAGTTAAAAAGCACCCAGTGAGGCTGCTTGCCAGTGAGCATTTTCACTCAGAACTGCTCTTTTAGGATTATAATCTGGGTTTACTGATAATATAATTTACTGCTTGAAATGAATGTTCTACTTAACTACTAGTTGTTTCATATATTTTTTGTGAACAATGAGTACAGTAATGATTTTTGTTATAAAGCCAGTAAATTTACAGTATTTTTACAGAATTACGCAAGCGTCCCAAGACTTTCTGTACAGGAACATAGATACCAACCTAACGTTACACTTCACTCTTGGAAAAAAATCTGACTAACCATGGTCCCTTTGCCCTGCAAAAGCTTTCTTCTCTGTGCCAGATCATGAAGCTTCCTTTCTATAAACATTGTTCATGGAAACTGTCATCACTGTTAAAATACATTTCTTCCTTTGGATCTCCTGATTTGAGATGTGATGATGAAAGCAGGATGTGTCACTCAGTTGGACCCAGGGTTCAATGCTCACTGCTTGACACTGTTCAGCATAGCCAGTGTTCTTCAAAGCATTCCTCAGGGACTCAGAGGTGGTTCAAGTTTTGCTCACTCCTAGCTCTCCCTGCTTGACAGTCCATATTTCTGCTCCCTTCTAGGAGCAAAAACTATGAACTGTCTAGGGGTCTCCAAGGACACTGATCTGAGCAACACTAACAGGGCTCTGATTCTGATGGACGGGCAAGACAGGCGGGTCAAACTACAGCAACATTTGCCGTCAGGCACAGAGCACCAGGTGTATGGGAGCGTAGTTCACTCTCCTGCAGGTGAAACCTGTAGAGTGAGCAGAATCAGGAGGCTGTTGGCGCACACTTTAGGAGAGGGGCGTGTGAGTCTCCGTTTCACTCCAGTAGATGTCCTGCCTCAGGGGAGACCTGAAAGAAACCAGGCAAATGGCCAAATAAAAAATGGAGCCGAGAAATTAGTTGGGCTGAGGCGTGGGTTTTGTTCTGGTCGTGGAAACGTTTAGAACATATACTGTAGTTTTGGCTGAATGGTATTTCTTTGCCCACAGGTTACGGAGATTTGTGGAGCAAAACATCTGGGCCACTTCAGCGTAGGGCAGTTCCATGTGGCCCTGAAGCTCTTGGCTGCTGCACAAGCAGGCCTCCCAGTTCGTCTGGAAAGCATCAAGGGCGGTAAGTCTCGGGGGGGTCAGGAGAGGACCATGAGCTCGGGGAACGGGGCATGTTTGTGCCGTCAGTCAGCCCTACGCAAGAAAATCGATGTTGCTCCTCATATCCATGCTAACAGACTGTTAGCCGCATTTGAGTTGCTAGCCATGTGCTGCTAGTGCTACGTTAAGCAGTGCAATCTCAAGATATTTGCCTAGCCCAACCCCTGAAAAACAACGCCATATCACTACCCCTCCTCCACCAATACTTTTACCCATATATTGTAGCTTTCACTGTAAATAAGGGTGCCCCCCTAGGCTCTCCTAAACCACCTGATTGATGGAGACAAGGTGCAAAATCAGAACAACTGACATTTCCCCAATAATTACTCTAGTAGATTGATGTTCAGCCAGACTGTGACACATCTTTAAAAATATATGTATACAGTGGAAACTGCTTAATGTGATCACGTCTGCCTGGGTGAAACTGATCACAATAAGCAGATGATCGTTATAACCATTTTCCCCTTTTTCTTTATGTCTCAGGCAGATCACCATCTAATTGACATTTATATATTTATTTTATAGGGTAGTAAAATGGGTAGCATTGCTATTTACTGAATTTTATTGACTTGAAACACGTCTTTCAAAATACAGTACCATACAAATTACTGAGCTGTTTGTAATTCACATACACACAGAAGCAGATGGGTTTCCGCAAGACAAAGTAGGCCAGAAAAATTAATTACTGTAATTGAATTTTTTTCCATATGTTGTTGTGTATAAAAAGACCCAAAATGAACGCTGTAAGCAGACTACTTGATTACAATAAGTGAATTTACACAGGAATGATTCTGTCCCAAACTTTTGATACATATAAGCAGTTGATCACTATAACCGTGATCACTATAAGCGGGTTCCACTGTGTTTGTTTGTTAGTCCATTTATTTAATTGTTTATGTTGTATTTTCTTTCTTACTCTGCAGAGTGCTTTGGTACAACTTTGGTTAATTTTAAACTTGCTGTATAAATCAATTTCACCTTGACCTTGCCAATACACAAGTGTACTTCAAACTCACACACTTCGCTTTAAGTACAGAGGTCGCATAACTTTGATCTGTCCGGTGTTTCCACAGAATTGCCTCTTCCTAGGTTTCCAGGGCTGGTACAGAATACAGAAGGCTGGTATCAAGGCCTCCCTCAGTACGGCGACATCAAGCCTCACCAGTTTGGGGCCTCATCTGGTCAGATCCACACGACAGCCATAGACAGGAGCAGGATCAGACATCCCGAGAATAACATGGATATCCAGGTGAGTTGGCGTGTATTCCGTCTGACCAGGGGTGCAGTAGGGGCATAGATACCTGGGTAGGTTCAGGGGGTCCAGCCCGGGGGCCCTTGAACATTGTAAAATTCCGTAATTACTCTAAATGATACAGCATTACAAAAACTGTTTAGGTAACTTAGAATGGAATGGAATAGTGATCCTTTATTAACTTCTATGGGGGCATTGCCTTTGTGCCAACCCCATCCTGCTCTCCATGAGACACATAAACAGGTGAGAGCAAGCCTGGGAAGTCACAGTGCAGGGTCAACCAGCATGCCGCATCAGTGGTGCAGTTGGAGGTGGGGTTAGGGTTAGGGTTACATTTATTACAAATTTGTACAACAGTTAGTTCCAACCAAGAAATCTTATTGGACAAGACGTGTTCTATGAGTGCTGTTATCAGAGTATAACCGCGCTCGAACATTTCACATCAGATGTATCACTCTGCTTTACAGGTGTATCTAAAAACCGTTACATATGCCTCATTTCCATCAAGGCAGAGCCGGTGCTGGGCTGATTGTCACTTGGTGCCTCTTGAGAACCTGCCCGCATTTCCACCTGTTTCAAAAATGAACGTAGGCGGAAGTGAGAGTAAAGTAAAGGGTCATATTTATTCCATTTTGTTGGATTTATTTTGATCTGCTTCGGATTTTAAGTTATTATAAGCTGCTGAACCGAAAAAAGTTTCCAGAGTGTGACTCTGTCTCTACTGCCTGAATCCACTTTTCTCTCCTTAAAGGCTTCCTGTTTGTGTGTGTAAGTGAGTTTATTCTTTATTCTCACTTATTGTTTTACCGTTATCCTATTAAGGATTTCGCAATTAAAGTGTCTGCTAATAACTGAACTTTGCTATCCGCCTGATGATCTCTTCGCCCCTCGAACCCAACAATATTTCATTTATTAGACCTGCAGTATGGTTTTGAATTACAATTCAAAAGGAATTCCGCTAATAAGCTGGCCTGTTGTTTCACCACCAGTACCAGTGACATTAGACTTTATCGGTTATGGACTGAATTTTCCAGGTATGCGGAAGGTTTGGACGCCACAGTCCGTCCCCCTTTTGCTGACATACTAGGAATTACTTTCTTTGCAAAGGGACCTCAGTATATCCAGCCACGCCCCTGACCACAGTGAAGGCAAAATACCAGTTATCATTTATAGATCGATGAGACCAGTTTCTAAACGAGAAAAAATTAATTGCTTGTAACCAATGAATTACTTTTAAGAAATGTGCATTTTTCAAATAAGTGAAAAATATGTTTCTATTGATGTTATATATGAATCTTAAACTTAAATGACTTCAGAAATGTTTGTGTGTGTTATATTGCCAGGAGCCCCAGGCCCCCCCTCGATCACCCAGAAACTCCCCCCCCAGTTCCCCGGCCAGCTCCTCCCACTCCACATGCAGCACGCAGCGGAATGACGATGCATTAGTGGGTAAGTCCTAAAATGAAACTAAAAAAATTACACAAAAATGAATCCCGCTACTCACATTCGGGTCAGAATGTTTTCGCTGTTTATCTGTTCCAGATCAGACTGGCACCTTCATTAACACAAACTTTGCAGCCTAAGTATTGTGTGCCGTATACTTGTGACTGTTTACCCTAATACTGCATTTATAATCCATTTTGGTGGAGAAAGGAGGTTAGACTTTTGGTCGCACTTTACAATAAGGATACTCTTTGTCACCTGGAATGGTCATTAATCAGAAGAAAGCTGTGGTATAACTTGTTTAGAATTGTCTGGTTATTATTCACAAAGTGTTACAAGCTAATTTATAACCTGCTTATACACCCTTCATAATCCCTTTATAAGTGTAGCCTTATTGTAAAGTGGCACCAGACTTTTTTTCACATCATGTTCACCTCCATAGGTTCTCTGCATGTTCAGGTTTATGGTCTAGATTCTCTGCATATTCACTTCTATGATCTGTAGGCCCTTTGAGCTTAAATCAAGAGTTAATTGATATCAATCTCATGGTATGAAATAAAAAATGTTGTAAATGGCAGGGTGCCCCATTTGTTAGTTCTGTCAGGGTTCAGGGTTCCAGTATCCACCATAGCTCCATGTGTGGAGTTTGCATGTTCTCTCCATATCAACATGACATTTCCTCCAAGTACTCTGGTTCCTCCCCACAGTCCAAAACCATGCTGTGGTTAATTGGAGTTACCAAATTGCCCGTAGGTGTGCATGTGTGAGTGATTGGTGTGCGAATGTGCCCTGCAATGGGTTGGCACCAGATCCTGGGTTATTCCCTGCCTGTTGTCCATAGGCCCAAGATCCACAACAACCCTGAACAGGACAAGTGGTTACAGAAAATGGATGAATGGAAAAAACACAGTTGCTGGTCGTTCCCAAAGCATTAATGCGAAGCAAATTTGCTTGATTGAAATTTGCTTTTAATCACTTTGTGTATATATCTGGGTTCTCGGCTGTAGTATCAACATGACTCCACGTTCAGCAGCTGTTTAAGTGTGGACTGAAACGACAGATGCGGCCACAGCACATGTTCCCATTAACGAACCTCTCTGGGCTTGAATCTCATACGTTTCTGCACACGGATCACGCTGAGGGTGAAGTTTATCGCAGCAGCAGCTGAATTCTCGCCATCAAAATTGCAGCTGCTGTTTTAGCCAGTTCCCTTCCTGGATGCACAGGGAGAGCGTTCCCATCCCTATCCCTGGCCCATGTGATGAGGTTCAATTAGACACAACTAAATTCTATTGAGGGTTTAAGGGATTCCAGTACAGTACAGGCAGTCCTCAGGTTATGAATGAGATCCATTCCCTAAGTCTGTCTTTAAGTTAAATTAGTAGGTAAGTTGCAAAAATAATAATACAGTACATACTAATAATGATAATACTGTAGTAATAAAAGTAACTATATATGGTACTGTACAAATGCAATGTTTTCTTGAGCATCACAAAGTAGTGTTTGTGTTTGTTATTACGAACCCATCCATCCATCCATCCATTTTCCAAACCGCTTATCCTACTGAGTCGCAGGGGGTCCGGAGCCTATCCCGGAAGCAATGGGCACGAGGCAGGGAACAACCCAGGATTGGGGGCCAGCCCATCGCAGGGCACACTCACACATCATTCACACACACACGCACTCCTACGGGCAATTTAGCAACTCCAATTAGCCTCAGCATGTCTTTGGACTGTGGGGGTAAACCGGAGTACCCGGAGGAAACCCCATGATGACATGGGGAGAACATGCAAACTCCGCACACATGTGACCCAGGTGTGAGGTAACAGTGCTAACCACTGCACCACCATGCCGCCCGAATATTAAACATCTTGGTAGAATTCTAGAATTCTTGGTAGAACTGGTATTCTGGTTTGTACTGTCCCAGGGTAAACCCATCCTCATGTTCTGTACTTGCTGGAATAAACTCTAGGCTCTCCGCAATATACAGTTATGTTAATGTACTCTGAAGCGACATACAATGAGGCAGATGTTACATTACAGGCATGCAGCTGTTGAGGAGCTCTCCAGTGAGGGAACCTGCAACTGCATACTGCTGTAACTCAACCGTCATTGAGTTAACTAGGAAAGGCACACGCTTTGACGTTCCAGCTGTCATTTCATAGAGCTGACCAAGGACAATTTAAGATTTAAATTAATATATAAGGAAGGCTGTTTATTCCTACAAAGCCCCTGCCACTGGGAGAAAACTGATTTTTTTTTTTTTATTCCTGTTTGCGATGCCTTTCGTTCATTTGTAGCCATGTACCCAGGCAGGAAGCGCGATGCCATTCCGTGAGACAGCAGCACTGCGGAAAAACACAGGAAGCACCTGGCATGCTGTAATCTCATTCCCCACCTTCCTGTATTTTCCCATTCTTCCTGAATCTTCCTGCATCTTCCTGGATCGTGGTTATGCCCAGGAAAGCCCAGTACATGGAAACAGCTGGGACCCAGTATGATTCACGCCCCATTCTTATGGCAGCTGAAGCATTTTATAAGGTCCCAGTTGCGTTCAGTGAGCTGAGTAATTACCACTATCATCCTTGTATATTCTACCAATAGTCTTACATTGATTTTTATTACTCATACAGCATTTAAATGCAGTTCTCTTTAAAGGCCTCTTGTTATACTGTGCAGTGCCTGTATTGGGAGCTTTGTAATTGTGTTGCTAATGAGATTTACACTGTTGGAAATATAGCATTACACGGAGCAAAGAGAATTGCGTCTTTGTCTCCCAATTGGCTTAGGGCCACAGTTTTTTCGGGCTAATTATCAGTGCGTTCTACAGGCATATTTTAATCAAGTCAGGGTAAACAAGGGTGTGTCAGAGTCAGCAGCACCTCCGGGGAGTTTTCGTCTGCCCTCTGCGCGCTTCCACACCAGCGCCGATCCCAGGCACTGACGTTTAATATCACTGACGAAGGCTTTCCGCTGCAGCGCAGGCCAAGCAAGGCAGCAGGTTGCCCGGTGTCCAGCAGGAGAGCTGCTCTCCCAAACACCATGCAGTCAGGGTCTCTGCGGAGCAGGGTACCCTCACCAAGGTACGAATATGGCTTCTTTTGGGGGGGGTGTGATGCAGAAACTTCAGCTGTGGGGTAATGAGCAGCTATAAAAGATTTTGCCGCAAAATGACAGGACTCAGTACAAGAATGCAGGCACAGGTGGGACAGTGTCTGCCAAGCATGCTTCTCTGCAGGCTCTTTCCGTGGAGGCCCTGATTGACCACAACTCGGAGGACTGCTCTGATGACCCCTGGAGGATAACGGAGGAACAACGGGAGTACTACACCCGCCAGTTCAAAAGCCTGCAGCCTGACCTGGGGGCACTTATTCTGGGTAATACCTTGTTGTAGTGCCTCGGACCAGACGCTGTCTGGATGGCAGGAAATGTGTTTAGCCAGACTGGTGAAAATACGAAGAGGGGAAGGGTTGTGCCCCATGCCTCTCATTGTTCTCAAGCAGGAAGCAGTGTGCAGTTCAGTTGACCTAAAACCTTCCTTCTGTTTTGCTTCTACATTTTCAATAAAATGAAAAACATGGCTGTTTGTATTTCACTCTTCAGGCTCTGTTGCGAAGGACTTCTTCACAAAATCGAGGCTGTCGATACGAGAGCTGTCTCATATATGGTAAGTTAGACGTCGCATCCTTGGATAACAGTGTGTCACACAGCAGATGGAGGGCATTTAATTAGACCAGTTTAGCCATAGCCCAGAAGCGAATTTATTGGAAGGTCAGGCCTCCTAAATAAACACCATTATATAGTTTCCCTGCTGCTGAAGCTGGTGCACCATGTGGAAAGAGGAACGCTAGATGGTTCTTTCTCATTCTGGATAGGAGTGCTGAAAGTGGACATAGTGGCAAGGTGATTTTTTTAACCCCTTTTTTTTGAAGACATTTCTACAATTAAAGAATGCAGTTATGGCGATGGATGAATAAGGGGAAACGCATGCACCGGGTGTATATCGGGCGGTCCTGTTATGACCGTCCACCTCTCAAATGACAGCTTAGCCCAGATTAAAATAGTTCTGCAATTACATAATTATACTGAATCATTGCCAGTGTTTGGTGCTCAGCAATAGTCACGCATTGTGTGGCAGTCGGACCAGCAAATGTATTAAAGGCCGAGTTACAATGAAACGTGTCCTTCTCGCGTTTCCAGAAGCTTTGAATGTAAACTCCTGTTTGAGGATCGCTTTGGGCCATGACACTGAACTTTAATGAAAAAAGGCATCGCGGAAGGTCACCTCTTCTGTTGTGTTTGGAACTTGAAAGAAGAGAAGAACTACAGGTAGACTGTTTAACAGTCTTCCGACAAAAGTAATACAAAGCAGAAGAAAAGTGAACAGGAACAGGAACACCCAGCGGTTAAACCCGATAGAATCATCTTTTTTTTTGTCATTGGTCCCATGTAACATGATTGTATAGATGCAGAACTCACATGAACCGGATGCTCCTCCACTTACGATGGGAAAACGTTCCGACACACCCATCATAAATTGAAAATATCGTAAGTGAAATATGATCAATCACTTGGGCGTTCAGTAGATATAACGGGTTTGGGAAAATTAAACAAAAAAAAAATGCAATTGATAAACACCCTTTCAGGTCACAATGACTTTAGAGACTGGAAACGTGGCTGGGTGGTTGCCCAGCGACAGTATAAAGCCTTGTACTGAGTATTGCTAGCCCAGGAACAGACCAAAATTCAAATTTTGATGACTACTGACTGTGCATCGCTGTCCCACACATCGTAAAGCGAGGAGCATCTACGTATTTAATCAGGATGTGAAATGTTCATGCACCCATGTGCTATACAAACAGGTGAATATTTCAGTAGGCTGATGTAGGTTTCTTGATAGTGTTGTGGGCACAGAGAGGCGGAGGGTGGCCATCACAGCATTGCACACTTCCTGTCATGTTATGGGAGTCTTTACAGTGTCTGCGGTACTTCTTCCTGCCAGGGATCTGAGCGACCTGGACCACGACGGAGCCTTGACGTTCCCTGAGTTCTGCATCGCCTTCCACCTTATCGTGGCCCGTAAGAATGGCTTCCCTGTGCCTGAGATCTTGCCCCCAGGGCTGCAGTCCAGTCTCCTGGAGCAGGACGGAGGTACCTCCGCCATTTCCCGAATCTCACACTTCCAGCTTATGAAGTAATATAATCTGTGCCCTGAAATTGTGTTTCATTGGTGTTCTGTTGGCAGTCCCTCCAAGGCCGATGGGCGAGGGCATTTTTTTTGGTGCTCACCTGACCCAACTTGAGAAGATCCCAGTATCTCCTGAGGTGAGATGATTGACTGAGCAATACTCTGTGTCTAAACAAGAGTGCAATACAAATGGTTGTTTCTGTTGCTTGGATTTATGCCGCAAATTTAATTCATCATTTTTTTTGGTTGCTCTCCCAGTTCAATCCTGGCATGAAATACCATGTAATGCTGTCAATATGTGTTAAGCAGTCCGAGGGATGTATTTACATACGTTATTTTGCGGGGAGGGGGATGGTGGTAATACAGCACATAGGTGACTCTGGGCTGTTCACCCGGGTGGTGCAAGGTGGGACAGCCCAACCGGTCAATCATTACAGGCTATGGCAATCTGAGCTACATATGTAAATTTGTAAATTAAAAAAAAAAAGTCATACATCTACAATAAATTATTCTAACGTTACACATAGATATGACTAACACAAAAGCTAATTTTTCAATAATATATTAACATTGTAAGTTAATTTTATTGATCTGAATATGTTCAAATAGGATTTTCATCTGACCAGTAGGGGGTGCAATTGTGCCCCACGCACCCTCGGTAAATTTCCCTATAATGCAGCCTGCCCACTTCACACCGCCAGCATCCTATGATTGCACAGGGGTTTCACAGGATGATCCATATGTGGTGAAAGGGTGCTCAGCAGTTTCATACGACATTTAACCCGCTCTCTCTCTCTTGAGAGAGGCCTATAAAAACATTCACAGCCCATGTAGAATTAATTGCTTATAGAGGACCAGTGCCAAGGTATGAAAAACAGTTCCTGGCTTGGGCTGAATAAACTCTGTTGAAAACTGGCTACATTAATGGCATTGTATGTCTACTGTTTGTTTTAAGTGTGTGTGTGTGTGTGTGTGTGTGTGTGTGTGGTAATGTGTTTACACACATAAAAATTGTCATATGCTGTTAATGACGTTGTATCTTGCAGAGGACAGAACCCCTTATTTCTTTTGAGGAAACAAAAACGGTACGAGAAAGTTTTGATTGCTTCGAAACATGCATTCATCATGCAAGAATTAACAATTAACATTCACCTTCACCACACGAATAAGCACTGATTATTTTAAAATACTACGCCTGCTTTTATTTGACAGTATTTCAAAGGCTTTTGGATATTTTCCTAATGTTTAATATTATTAATATTACTTGCAAGTCACATTCGGTTTATTCAAAGCCTGAGCCACATGCAAATGAGATTTTTTTTCATATTTTCCAGAAACAAAATAGAGTTGAAACTCTGGGTCCACGAGCTGAGATGACCGCTTCAAAGTTCGACGTGAAACAGGAGCCGTCCAAGTCGGGTAACAGGAACTGCCCTTGTTGTCTTTGACGGAGTTCCTGAGTACATGACCTCACAAGGGACCAAAGTCGTTTTTCTCATTGCACTAATGCAACATGCTGCTCTTCAAATGACAGCCAGTGAATAGCACCACCTGGAACATTCCGTATCCAGTGTTAAAGTACCTGGATGAGTTGCACAAAAATCTAGACTTAGCATACCGTCTTCTTAAAGTAATCATTCTCAAGTAATTGTTTTCGAAGTATCCCTTTTGGCGGAAGCTTGCAGTACCGCTGTGGGTTATTGGTGATGGATTGCAGTGGCTTTTCCATAGGCTATGGGTGCTGTTATCTTGATGAATTTGGACAACATCTTCCTAAAGGCTCAGAAGGTATGGTTGTAATGGTTGTGGTCATTGTCTTGCTAATGGCTAAGGATGGGTGTCTTTCTGAATTTCATTGCAGCATCGAGTCCAAAAAGGGCATCAGGGGTTCAAGACCAATCAAATGAATTGGCCGACACAGACATATCGAGGCCAGGTACCATACAGACCATACTTTCATTTTATTTTGTATTGTTATATCTTCACCCATGAATGTTTCCGCTGCATCAGTAGAATTCTGGAGGACAAACAGCAAAGGTCTCTTCATGGGTCTGATATGCGCTCATGCGAAGAATCTCTGTACCCATCTGAACAACCCCATGATCATTCCTGTCTTTCGATCTAGCAGATGAGCATGGAATTAACAGCCCCATGTTGCCGTTTGCAGTGTCACATGGGAGATTAAGTAATATACTTCAGAACGATACCTTATGTCCTTCTTTCGCAGGCGGAATAGAATTTCAGACAATGCGAAAAGTATTTTGTATTACCAGTAATCAGGCAGTTATAATGATGACACTTTATTGATCTTTGTGGGGAACTTTGCTTTTTGCTTACCCCATGCTGATCCCCATGACAGATATGTAGGTCAGAGCAAGCATGGCAGCCACAGAGCTGATGTGGCTATTCTATTCTGCTGAGGCCGGGCTCAAACCAGCAACCTTCTCATCACAAGTACAGAGGCTTAGCCCACCGAGCCACACACTGCCCCCTCAATGGCTAATGAATCATGCACATTGTTAGTAGAAGCTCATTGGTTCACAAGCCATGCTTGACTGAGTGATGTCACCGTGGAACTCAAGCAAAGCAAAGCCCTTAACCTCCAACTACTCCGGGGACCAGCTGACCCTGCTCGATTGTATGTCACTTTAGATGACGACATCGGCTGACTTCATGCGTTTCTTGATGTCCTGAAAAGTTGTTGTGGGAGGGTTATTATGACCGGTATGTGATGTGCTTCTTTTTAGAACCAGCGTGCAAGATGGATTCAGTAATGAGACCTCGATCGAGGCCACGGTACTGCAGTCGATCCTCAAATAGTATCAGGATACATTCCTCCGTAGTATGAGGAGGCTTTTCCATATGGATCTGAAATATGTCTGTCGAGGTGAAATGTGAATTTTTAATCAGGTGTATGGTGTTGGTTCCGCACCCTGATGGTGGACAGGTCCTACTCCAGCACGTCCATCAATGACTCTGTGAAGAACTCAGAAACGCCTCCAGCTCCTCCACCCCGCCGGCAGAAGACCCACTCACGCGCTTCATCTCTGGACCTTAATAAACTCCTTCAGCAGAGTCATCAGGGTAAGGTGCACATCCCCTACATGTAAAATAGTGTGTGTCAATAGTGTAGGCTTGAGCGGTGTCTAATTTTTCATAACATCATGGAATCCAGACATTCAACCACAAAATAAGCCTGTACATTTAAGTGCTCTTGCCCCTATGATGTGATTTGCAGTACAGGGTGGGCGGGAAGGGGGGTCCACACAAAATATATTTTTGTTGACAAACATTACCTTAGTACAGTGCATTAACATAATACCACCCAAGCCTACCATAGTGTTGTACTTACAAAAAAATCCAGGCATCTGAGAAATAGAAACCAGAGGGCAAACACCATGGAATGTCCTGTAGTTCGTATGAAAACATGTCCCAGTTATTCCATGTTGTGGAAAAATCAGTGTGACTCTATGAATATTAAATCTATGAATCTAAAATGTGAATGTACATTATATTATTCAGGTTTTTTTAAATTGCTAATATCTTTTGTAGCTGTAAAGTGCCGACCTCTTTGAGTCCTCTCGTGTTTCAGAGCCTGGAGGTGACTGGCTTCTTCCTCCTCCGGCACTCCCTCCGAGACGCGTGGCGATGCAGGTATCTGTTATTTCATGGCCTCGCGGGAAGCCATTTTCCTGGAACTTTATGTAGTTCTTCACCCTCTTGAGTGTCTTACCATGTCTGGGACTGTTTTCTGCTGAATATTTATTTATTGTTCAGGTCAGAGGACAAGCTCTGTGTCGTGATTTATTTTTTTTCCCCATGTGTGAGTCATGCCATGAGGAAGCCTTATTGGGATTGTATCAGCTCTGCCATATGACGGTGTTTTTCAGGTGCAGCACGTCCTGCCTTCTGCAGGGAAGAGCTCCCAGAAGGCACTGCAGCAGGTCAATTTCGCTGACTTCACTAAGTTCAGAGCAGAGGTAGCCTATGGATTCCTGTCTAATTTTTTTTTATTATTTGGACAGCTTCCGATGTTGATTTGTCCAATATCTGATGAAAACAACAATAGAAAATCCAGCCTTAATTCATGAAAATGTGATAACTGGAGATGCAGAACTGTTCAGCTGGTCTTGGTATAGTTATTTTGGGTCTTTGTGGTATCAAGTAAGGGTTTTATTTCAATAGACCATATGAGTTTGCAGTTGAATCAGGTCAAATAATCTATATTGCCTAGTAGCTGATCCATACTGGAATAATACTCATATTATTATCCCCATTATAGTCATGTTGGTTTGGTGTGTGCGTGTGTGATCCAGGTATACATCACATTGTGGGGACCGAACCTGTTATTTTGATGTTGTGGGTATCATTTTGCCTGTCCTGAAATTCAGTTTCATAAAGATCTGTGACTGCAATTAAAAAACAAAAATGCTTAGGGCTGGGATGGGGTTAAGGCTGTCATTGCTGGGATTAGGGTTCTGCCCATAGAAATGAATGGACGGTCGCCTCAGAGATATGTGTACAAACCTGTGTGCGTGTGTGTGTGTGTGTGTGTGTGTGTGTGTGTGTGTGTGTGTGTGTGTGTGTGTGTGTGTGTGTGTGTGTGTGTGTGTGTGTGTGTATCACATTCCCAGTGGTTGAAGCGCATATATTTAGCTTGCTATTGCATGGTGTTCATTGTAATTTAAAACTTACATTAAAAGAGAAAAATCTTATTGTTTATGATGACTGATGTGGGGGAAAAAACCTTATTGGTACTTTAGTTTATGTACTTTTACCCTTCCTGTGTGCCTTATATAAATTCATTTTGATTTTATGATCAAAACAGAATCCTAGCAATTTCTTTGTATTTTGTTGGCAAAATCTATGAAACCAGATTCATTTAGGATGCATTATTTTTAAAGCTGTTTATGTTGGACTCTAAAATCTCAATAAAGCGTTTATTTGTTGGTGCTGAGCTAGAGGACGGAGTTTCAGCTGCAAACTAAGAAAGACGTCCACATGTCTATATCAGGCACTAGTCTGGATCGGTGTCCTGTCTATCACACAGGCATATCTAGGGGCTGGGTCACAGGCCCCAGCTGAAAGCGGATTGCCCCCTGATTGTCACTCACTGACTTAACTTATATCATTGGCTAATGATCATATGCCCCCAATTATAAAAATCGCCCCTTGTGCTATGATGTTCTGGGCTGAATTGTAAGTTTGGTCTGTAATGAATACCGATGTGCAGTTTAATTCTCCCATGCTCTGGTGCTTGACTACTCACTTCCATCATCTCAGCTCAAGCCATCAGCTTGTCACTGCTGTGTTTGATCTCACCTACTCGTGCCTCATATTGTGCTTCTGCATGGCTCAGACAAGCATCACATAAGAAAAAGTTTGTTTTAGCATAATAGCAGTGCGCATGGGAGTTTTACTTACACAAAAATGTTTTGAGGGCAGCTACCAGTTCACCACTGATATGTACTGCGCTAGCCTTGGGATTTGAAGCAATGACCTTCTGGTTATAGACACAACATCCTAAACAACTGGGCTGAACATCAATTATTTCTTTCTATTCTTCTGTCTATCCATCCATCCATCCATCTTCTGCTGCTTACCCAGGGTCAGGTCACATGGGCAGCAGCATAAGCAGGGATATTTCTTTTCTTATGTACAAGAAATGAATACCTAGAAGGAGGAGGTAAGGAGCATGTGCTGATTACAGCGCGTTGCCACACCCACCACACGGCAAACCACCTCGGGGATGAGAACCTGAGTGCAGCCATGTGGCGGGTGATGGTCCAAATGGACCAGTGTGAGTTTTTTTCCGGTGGCTGGAGTGCCAATCCTGCCACCAACCCTCAGATTTCCCTGTAAGTTGGAGGACCTCCTAGAAGAAGAGATTTAATTCTATGCATTATTTTATGCATTTTGTACATGGCCATAGAACAGGTCTTAAGAACGTAGTGCTGTATTCTGGCTTTCATTGCGAGCCAAATCTCTGCATCCCATGCGATCGACGTGCTCCCTGCGCCCGGCAATGTGGTGCCTCCAGTGGAAGCTCCAGTGTCATCTGTGCCAAGCCCGCAGTGGCCGTATCCCAGAATGCCCCTCTCAATTGTGATTAAATTATGGCAGATTGCCGTACCCCTCTGAGGGGACAGCCCTCGTTCACGTCTGACCCAGAATCACAGGCTGAGTGATGTCACCAGAGAGCTGAGCACAGCGGAGCTAGTCAGGCAGGATTGGTCACCTGAGAAAATGAACCCACGCTCAACACCCGTCGATTCTGCCAGCGAGCCATCGCTCCACCACATGTCAGCGTTTCTGTTGTCCTCAGCTGATTAGAGGCCCAGGTGCATCAGGCAGTCGCCTGCTAACTGTTTACAGTTTGCTTATATGCCCCCCCCCCCCCCATGGTTTTCCCAGACAGATTGCAGATATAAATATGACATGTCCCTGACAGGATATGGTTCATTATATCCATGTATATGCTTTTACCGACCAAGAATAAGGATTAAGTGAAATATACATGAAACTCTCCCATGTCTATTAGAAGCTGCTCCAAATTTGACAAACAGTTCAGGTTAAGTATCTTGCTCCATCTGGGATGCACACAGGACGTTGCCCGTAATATCCACACTAGCTGCTACCCAGTTTTGCTTTGCCATCACTGAAGCACACAGTTATGAACTGTAACCTTACTTATATTGTTCTCATTCTGATTTGTACCAAGAAATACAGTTGAAGGCGTTAATTGGTGTTTGTGGAAAGTTGGATTTTATGTTGCCCGTCTGCTCGTCCTACAACTTCTTGGCTCGAGGCTGAAATGGGAGTGTTTGGCACAGAGCATGGAAAGGCTACACTGAGTAAGATGGGCATGAGTGAGAGAAGACTGAGCTTTCATCTGTGCTGATCATTGCATTACTCTTTGTTTCATTGTAACGTGTTTGCTGTGGATATGACACTGTCGACAGATGGTTTTATTGGGAATGAGTCTTTCAACCGGGGGATATTATGATGTCCTTTATTAAGTCATTGTTTGGTTTTTCACAAAATTCCATAAAGGGTCACATGAAATACAACACTGTCCTGATAAAAACACCTGAGCAAATATAGCCAGCTTGACCTTCATCTTGATTAAATATATTTAAATGTTTACTTATGTCTTCATTCTGTCCTGCCGGACTTAAATCTTCATATGCCAGTTCTGGTTTATATTTTTTCAGGTGTGACTTTAGAAGGCCTCTTACATACAGGATGTTTGAAGGTTCTTTATTATCTTGTTCCGCAGCAGATTATTAGCAGCAGTTCATCTGGTCCCCAGTGACAGATAGCTGGAGTTCATTAATGGCAGATACTGATGCCTGAGCTGTATTGAACTGACCTGTTTTTACAGACATCTTGTTTGCGTGGCATTGGCATGGAGTTTGCTCCCCATGTACGAGTGGCGTTTCCTCAGGCTCCTAAATTTCCTCTTGCAGTCTAATAGCATGCAGTTAAGTGTAGTGGTGTCTCAAAATTTCCCAGTGCATGCTTTCATGTGGGTGTGCTGTCTTTGCCCTGTAATGCACTAGGGTCTTCCTTATGCCCCATGTCCCCGGGGTTAGTCTCACTGCAGCCCTGCATTGGATGAGAGATTTTGGATGAAAGTTGCTCAGATTATAGATTCACATAGGATGATGTCAGATAAGAATGTTTTAATTGCCACATTGTCCAAGGAGTCGAGAACAAGGCAATGGGTGTTTTGCTGTAAGTGGCAGTGGTTGGTATGGACCCCCATGCTCTTGAATAATGGCCTGGTTCTCGCATGGTCGTGTGTTGGACTACCTCAACCAAACACATCCTGATTTATCATTGTAAAACTGAATCACAATCATGCTGCCTGTGAATGAAAATGTGATGTGTCTTTATGTGCTACATTAGAGGGGCACTTCAGCTTGCTGGTGACTTGGCTCAAGACCCTCTTTGGTTTTGCGTCATAGGAGAAAAGTCCCATCAAAAGCAGCGGACAGAGACCCCTCTGCAAATCAGACAAGGCTGAGGACATGGTCCACACCAAAACAGTACGTGCTGATCCTAGTGGGCCTCTTGGGGAATGAATGTTTTCTGTACCATGCAGTTTGAACAGTACCTTACAATAAAATCCTGAAAATGATCAGTATTATGTTAAAATGGGTACTGGTGATCTTTCATATTACATCACACTATTTTTCTTTGGTACAATAATAAATTTTCCTTTTCCAGTGTTTTTTTTCTGGTGTTACTAGATGAAATAATCCTTTATTAGATAAATTAGATGCTAAGGCTTTCATTCCAAAGTGATTATTTTTAACATTCAAAATGTGTTATATAGATTAAACTATCATAACCTCCACTCATTATATAATGATATTGCAATTGAAGATGCATGTATTTTATATGAAATGTGACGCAGTTCTCCTGAAATAGATTAGTATAGCAGTCCTCCATGGACATCTGGATCGTCTGTCACATGATGCAAAGTCATGTGGGAAAGCGGCTGTGTGGTCACATGACTTGACAGGCTTGAGGGGAAGACAGCCTGTGCTGTGGGGTAGAATGGTCACCTATTACCTTATTCAGCACCAGGCTCTGGTCCATGTATTATGTCAGGCCTCAGTAGTACTGTTGATCCTGTACATTAACATTTTCCTGCAGTGGTGAGTCATACCAGTGGGGGGCGCTGATTGGAATGACCCAATTTGTTTTACTGCTGTCATTCACTCCTTCACAGGATACTGGGTCCTCACTGCAGCTGCCGCAGAAATCAACACACAAGAAGTACCGGCATGCGAGCCAAAGCCTGGACCCTGCGCAACCTCTCACTGCATCCACCACCGGGACCAGACAGGCCCAAAAGTAAAGGCTGGGGCTGGCTGCTATGGGAGGGCTAGATCCAGTGAAAAGTGACCCACCTTATTCAGATTTTACCAGGAAATAATGCAAAGCTGCAACCAACTGAAATAATTCAAGAATCAGTCTAAACTGAAGAACAAAGCCGATAATGAATGTTCAAGTCCTTAATTCATCAGATGATAATCAGAATCAGAATACTACTGTTATGTTCTATTGTTTGTAGTTAGACTGTAGCACACAACTACACAAAAGACGAGAATAGACAATGCACTATCACATACAGAAATTTATATATAAATATAAATAAATAAAAAGTAAATAAATAAGCAAGTGGGTATGAAAATAAGTGCAGTATTGTGCTGAAAATGTACAAATTTTGCTGCTGGAACAAAGCATTACAAAATTGTAAATTGTAAAATGGTCATTATTTAAAGTGTAAAAACATTAAGTGTTTAAACATCATACCTAGCTGTATTCATAGCAAGTACAGATTCTCTATATTAGGGGTTCCCAACCTTTGAATGTCTGTAGACCGGTTTATGTAATACGGCAGATCGAACGGCAGTTTTGTAACTTTTTTCCATTACTTTTTCATAACTCAATTTCTCTCAAATGTGAACAGAAAGTGTCAATATGAGGACTCATAAAAAGTTGAAAACATATCTTTATTTTTTGGAAATTAACCAAAATCTCGTCAAAACCCCCCAGATTTCTGCCACTCAGTGGAATAATAGGCTGAGAACAGGGGGTGAGAAACCCTAATATGTATCATGTCTTTCACTAGTTCACACTTTCAAAACACTCTAGTGTTTTAACAGCAGTCTGCTAAAATCTGCTGAGTCAGTACTAGAGTTGTCCAAAAGTTTCAGGGTTTTCTGGAAAGCATTTAATGAACCCCTGTACTTTGAATAATGTGTGCAACTACACAGTTAGTGCAACGTTCTTTATTTTTATTTACCATGGGGGGATAGTGGTTTGGTGTTATTAAAGCTCAATGTCTTCAGGACTGAAATGTGAGTGGACAGTTAAGGGCTGCCTTATGAATGGGTATTTAAGGTTTGCCTTTTGAGTTGACAGTTAAGGGCTGCCTCGGGAGTGGACAAATAAGGGCTGCCTCGGGAGTGGACAGATAAGGGCTGCCTCAGGAGTGGACAGTTAAGGGCTGCCTCGGGAGTGGACAGATAAGGGCTGCCTCGGGAGTGGACAGATAAGGGCTGCCTCGGGAGTGGACAGATAAGGGCTGCCTTATGAATGGACATTTATGGGCTGTCTCGGGTGTGGACAGTTGTCACTGCCCTCTGCCTCTTCTCTCCCTCTCAGCAGGCTGCCCAACAGACAGAAGAAAGACATCCAGACAGCCATCCGTAAGAACAAAGAAACCAATGCAGTGCTGGCAAGGATCAACAGTGAGCTACAGCAAAAACTCAAGGTCACTGCTCTGTGTACTGTCTACTCTGTGCGTGTGGGTGTGCACGCTCTGTGTGTGTGCGCACTTTGCGTTAGCATCTGCTCTGTGTGTGTGCCCCGTCTGTGTGCATTTTTGGTGTATGTTTGTGGGTCTCATGTGTGTCTCCCCAGGAACACGTGTCAAACTCACACCCCTGTTTGTTTGAAGCATTGGCGCTATCCCCTTGTAAAAACCTATGAATTGTTCAGAGTCTACGGTAGATTTCAGACTGAAACATAGCATGATTGAATAACTTGAAGGGTATATATTCAGGCTCCGGAGGGACAGCGTATGACTCGAGGAAGTATAATTATTTTCGTTATTCCTCTGAGTTCTGAGAAAGCCAGCGTTGAGTCTGTGCTATGTCTGTTTCAGTGGTGGGAAGGCCGTCGTGGCAGACAACTCAGGGTGGGGGGGCTGCCATAGTTTTCATGTCAGTTCACACTCGAAAAACCCCAGAGAAGAATCATCATGCAGCAGTGAAATAACCACATGCACGACAGCACCCTAAATTCTCACAAAGGAAGTAGCTTCCTTTTTAAGTCCTTAAGTATTTTTCAGCCCAGATTGACTATGAAGTGTGATGTACCATGCTGGTAGTTAGAGAGCCCCAGCTGCCCCCACTTCACTCTTCTCTCTCTGACAGTCAGTGTAAAGCAGTGTTTCTCAAATCCTCAGGGACTCCCAGAGACTCCACGTGCTCTCTCCCTACTGGGAGCTGGGAGGGAGCAAAAATGTGGACTGTCTGGCAGGGAGTTGGGATGGAGCAAAAATATGGAGTGTCTGGGGCTCCGTGAGAACTGGGTTCAGAAACACTGGCTTAAAGGACCAGTTCCCAGCTTTGAAATGAAGTTTTACATACTATTTTGCTTTCCTTTTTTGAGACAAACAAACACTGAAATATACAGGCTTGAGGTGTAAGCACAGGGCCAGGCCATTTACCTGAGTGAGATGTAGCTATTCTGCCAGGGTTGGGACTCAAACAGATGCCTAACTTGCTGAGCAGCCCCACCCTCCTGCCCCCCACTGCGTAAGGGCAGTTTAGTTCCTGTCAGTCAGCACTGCGGAATTGGCGATCCTGTCTGAACCACATACATATGAACCACCCCTGCACAGCACTGTAAATTCATTCCTTTTGTACCGCTTCCTTACGAGCCGATTTCTCGCCCCCGATGACTTCAAGGCCCCTCTAACGGTTCCTCTTCAGGAGGTGCATCAGGAGAGGATCTCCTTGGAGGCCCAGCTGGAAACCCTGCGGCCAATCGCCTTTGTCTGACCGGGTGAAGGACCCAGCCGCCACTCCTAACCACACGTGGCATGAAAAGGGCAACAGGAGCAGATTCTTGCCACTAAGTGCAGTGCAGAAACTGGTCAAGATACCTTTTTCCCCCCATTTTCGTTGACCACTTCACCTCAGAGGATCCTTAAGCCAAATGGCAAACAAACTTTTGGCAGGTGCACGGTGTCTTGTGTTCAGCCCCCTCAGCTCTGGCAAATGTGACTGTACATCTAAAGACATAAAATTCACACAAATTAAAGAATCAGTTGTCAGAATCTAATCAGAATCAACTATAAATGTCTGTCATCAACTTCATCATCTCCACAATAGAATATTCAGATATATGGTTTAAAAATACAGTGTGTTTAGCATTTTCTTTTATTTATATTTAAAGTATGCTTGTGTTTTTATAGTATAGTAGCAGGATTTTTTATTATTTTGTGTCAGGGTGTTGGATTAGTTAGTTTTTTTAAGATATTTCCTGTTAGTGTAAAAAAATAATTTTTCTACTAAAATCCATCCATCCATCTCCCAAGCATTTATTTAGTCGAGATTGGGGGGGGGGGGGGTGCTGACTTGCGGAAAGCGTGGGACACAGGGTGGGGGTACGCCCTGGAAGGGATGTCAGTTCTTTGCAGATCACACACACGAACTGTCACGAACTGCGGGAATTTAAAAACGTCTGTCCACCTAATTCCATGTCTTAAGACCGTGGAAGGAAGCCATAGGAAACCTGGGCAGCAAATGGAGAACATGCAAGAAACTCCATGAGTGGGATCTAAACCCCTCCCCCCCACCGTGAAGCTATAAAGCAACAACACGACTCATTGTGTCACTGTGCTTGATTCCCTCGATGTCTGTTTTTGTAGATATGTGAGAGAAGTTTAAAAGTATCCAGATATTATTATAACTTCTACTTGAACTTATGCTGCTGAGTACTTAATAAATAAAAGGAAAGTAAGACTGCAGTTTCTCTTGCATGTATGGACACTTCCTGTCCCTTGTCAGTTTACGATGTTTAATATATATGTATCTCTCCTCTGAATGACTTGTGAAAGCACTGATTCAGCAACACTAATGTCTATGAAGGTGTGTTTATTTTCGGTCCATGGTTTTGCATGTCACGCTAGCGGGATACTCATTTGTCCATCTTGTCAATGGTTTGATGTGTTTGTTTCATTGAAAGCACAATATCTTTAACCCCTGATTGTCATCTTCTGAAGTCCCAAATCTACCTTTTTTTATCTCTTTTTACGCACCAACAAAGTTCCCGGATGAAGATCAGCTCTGTTCAAAAGCTGCAGCTGTTATTTCTGAACCTCTTCTTATAATTCCTGTCTAATGTCTGTCTGTTTTTTTTCTGCAAAATTATACTCAAGATCAAGCAGCTTGAAAAAAAATATTAAAGAATGACACAAATCATTTTGGCATGGAATTAAAATAACCATTTACCCGATTATGCATCATAAGGGAAGATTACATTTAAAAGTTGTGGTGACCTATAATGAAAAATTACTTTCTTTAAAATAATGGATAAGAAATTACAGAGCCATTTGATGGGGTCGTTAAACCAAACTGTCCTTTGGGTTGAGCCTGAGTTAAATGAAATTTTACAAAATAAAAGCAAAATATCGACTTCGTGCAACTGGACGGCTATAGCTATGTCTTTAAAATGGTGCTGGAAATTTTAATTTAATAAATATATCTAAGAACTACTTATTAATACTTATGGATTCTTTATGAAAAGTACATAAATTAGTTTCACTGCAGTATATGGTGCCTGCTATGAAAATCATAAGGTCTTTTGAAAGTACTTGTCCTTCCAGCATAAATACGGATGCAGACTTCAACAAGACTTTTCACGTAATAATTTTTCCATTTTAGATTCCTGTGAATGTACATATATATATTTATATATTTTATGTGATATATAACATTTAAAATGTTTTATAATAAAGATCATTATTTTATGTGATTTTTTTATGATTTTCACTTAAGTTTCGACCAATGGGCTCCTGATAAAGTGTGTACCTTTAGAGTGACATTGGCAGTTTTGGGGATTTGAGACGGTTTCCAACAGAAACCAAGTTAAGTTGAAATTGTTTTCTGGATTATGTTTTTTTGTGGAGGTTCCTCTGGATTACAGTCTCAAAGAGGAACAGTTGGATACTCAAAACTGCCATTTATTGGGCATTGGCTCTGTCATTCTGCTGACCACAGCAGAACTGCACACATTGGCAATCTTGAACATAACAGACTGTTGGTAAGGTGTGAGCTGGAGGGAGACAGAGCGAGGGCATCGGTCTGGATTGGGATAGCCTTTCATGCTTCACTGGTGATTTTTCATCTGCCGTGTGCTTGCAGAATCTACAGTTACTGAAACTCAGCCGGCTCTGAGTAAACGAACTGACGTTGATGGGGTTTCAAGGTGAGGTCAGCTGGGTGGGAGCTGAAGGGATATTGAACGAAGCACTTGAAGATCCTGTGTTTCCTTGAGGTTTGAGTTATCTTTCGAGTATATTTTCTCTCGTTTTCAAATTTGTGAATTAAAGAGGCCATGATCCATTTTTATGTCGTGCTTTTAAATACAGCATGGTTTGATTAAGCATTGCTGTCCGGCACCTGCGTCCTGCCAGAAATGCTCTTCCTTCTACACCAGGATTCAGGATTCAGTGCTATGGGCCTGTTGTGCATTTGAATAAATTCGGACCATGTTTAGCAATTGATTGTGAAGGCTGTCTTTTGTTTGGAATATATTTAATCGATTATTAATAAGGCACTATATCCAGATTTCCCCCAGAGAGCGTTCTCTCCAAGAGGCTCAAATACTGGGTCTTTTGCAAATCCCAAATCCTGACTGTGGAGCTGTTTTCCAATTCATATTTTTCTTCCCTAGGTTTACCATGCTCACAGATCCATAAGCAATTTAAGAGTCCGTCCCCAGTCTATCCTCATTCTGCCCATCAGATGTGTAAACAGGCTCCAGCATCGTACAAGGGAGATAGGGAGGGTTCATTCGGAGTTCAGCTAATTTCCAAGTCATCGGCTGCTCTGTGTGTGCTTCAAAGAAGTCTGCCTTTAGGTATTCCTGTTCAACTAAAATAAGCCCCCCCCCCCCCCAATTGTTCGTCATGGCAGTGGCAGTTAGGAAATTATTTTCACCCCATCTGTAAATTAGGTCAATTTCAATCAGGCGTTTGCAGTCCTGGTATATAGTAACTCTTAAGAGAGATTGCCTTTAATGGTGCTGGCTGGACTTAGCAGAATGTCTCTCACAGAAAAAGTAACAGGGTACCACAAACCCCCAGAGGAGCAGGAGGCAGAGAGGGACACGCGTCACAAAGTTCATGGAGAGTTCAGCGGCGCTCTCTGGGAGCATCACCCAGCATTCACCCACGATGACCAGAGTTTCAACTGTCAGCAGAACCATGGATTGATGCATGAAGCAGCACATTCCCCAGCAAGCAGACTGTCTGCTGTCGCTCAGTGATGTCAGAAATGGCTCTCAATGGCTGCCCTTCCCCGCTCCTCGTCTGAGTAATGTTCATATATCGAGCTTCTGTATTCCGGAAGCAATGGTACATTTAATTTTGCTTTATATGAAACACATGACATACGAACATAATATCTATTCTCGGCTTGTGTATTTTTTTAGTCTCTCTGAAGGATTTTATCTCTCGGCACACATTTCAACCAAATTCAGAATCAGTTTTACTAGCCAAATATGCATGCATACAAAGAATTTGACGTGGTGTATTTGCTCAATAATTAATTTAAAAGGCAGTAATTTAAAAATTAAAGCTAAACTAGGTTAAGACAAAACCTATGGCAAAGGAATAAGGTTAAGATATAGACAAGCATGAAAATTATTTGTTGTGAACAAATATGATATCAAGAAAAAATACAGTAAAGTGCAGAGGTGCAGTACTCTAGAGATGTGGAACAGGGGTTGAGTAGTGTATCTACTCTGGTGGAGCAGCTGTTTGTGCGTCTTCATGTGGTTCTGATGGACTGGAACCATCTCCCTGATGCAGAACTTGGAGGAGTTCATGTTCATTGTGATTGCTGACATCTTCTCTAGTAATATTTGTCTATTATAGTCATTTGTGTTTCTATCTGCAGCGCATATTACTGAGAATATTTCCGTCCCTATTATCATTTGGGTGTGCAGCTCAAATGGGTTAAGGTTCTATGCCCATATCACGAAGCTTGAAATCAACCAAGTAATCATATCATCTTTGGAGCTTAAAGCAAAGCCCCAAATCCAAGTTGCTGCATGAATCCGGCTGACCCTACACTCTGATCCATTTCTACATTGCTTTGTATAAATAAATGTTGCTAAAATAATTTCGCCTGTTACAGCTGAACAATCCCAATATGACCAAGATATGTCACTTCAAGTAATAACCTCTAGATGGCGCATCGGGCACTGTGAGACCAATTTTGCATGCTTTACAACGGATTAACAAATTGTTCAAATAATTCTTTGCTAAATATAGCTAGCAAAAGATACTGCATTTAGTTAAACGCGCAACTATTTGTTTTTGTACCTTGTGTTGCACCCTTTTAAAATGTATTTTGAAATGAAACACATTTAAGAAATCAATGTGTGTTTGTCCTATAGAGTCTTAAACTCTTTTTAAACAAGTGCGGACATGGTCATTACGCATTCTTGATTTATTATTTATATACATGGAAGTGGTAACTATGCCACAAAATCCAAGCAATCATGCAAAACAATTAACCGGGAACAACTGTTTTCCAATACTACGAAATATAAGTGATCGTATACTTTATTTACGAATGTGGAGCTCAGAATAACATAATCCCGTTTTAGATATTCTCAACATATAGGGTCAAAGGTGTTAGAAACCCTTTTTGACACATATAACATACGATATTTGTCAGTCTACATCCTGAGCTTGTAGAAATTTATACACCGCTCCTACCCTGTGCTCTTTACTGTGTTCCGGTTGTTTATTTTTATGGAGCCAAATAAGCGTGTGATAATCGTCACTCTATCCTTTCGTTTTCATACGGAAACCCTCCTTATCTTTCAAATCAGAATAGATAAGAATCTACTAAACAATGTCCTTTTAAAGCCTTGGCACGTTTTTCACTGACTTCCGCCCGGCAATCGTGCTTTATCGACTCCTGGTTTTCTGTTGAATGAACACACAGTCGCTCCAGATCCGTAAACACGCCGACGTCCCATGCCGGGTTTTTACGACAACATTTTTTTTGTAATCCACCTCCACTTTATTGCATTGGGGGGAAAAACCAACCGATATGCAGCTGATGGTCCGAGGAGCGGCGATAAACCAAGACTGACGGCAGGCTGCGGTACTCTGTAACAGCGTGATTTTTTTCCCATAAGAGGGTAAAGGGATGGAGGATTTTAAACTGACTTTGGGATTTTTTTGACTGAACGGGAAACATCGTTAATTGCTGTTTCTTGGATCTGGTTATACCTGGGGGGATTTACTATTATTTTTTATATTCAAGATGCCATTCGCAAAAAGGATCGTGGAGCCTCCGTTGCTGTGCAGGCACCCAATCCCTAATGATGACGGCTTGATTTTCGAGGATCTGTGCTCCATCAACAGCGTTGCTCTTTCGCGGACCTTGAGGCAGCTCTCGGACCTGGCCAGGCACGCGTGCTCCCTCTTCCAGGAGCTGGAGACCGAGCTCATATCCACGAACCAGAGAGTTTGGGTCCTGCAAAACAAAATCGCACGAATCCAGCAAACAGCGAACGGACTGGACCCCAAACAGGAGGCAGTGCGTGAGTAGTCAGTTTTGATTCCCCCTAGTATAACCATCGTGCGTCATTCTTACTATCAGAAAAAAAGCAAGTTTATATTGTGACGTGCTCTCTGAAAAAATTGCGAAATATTCATCTGTTGATTGGGATTACCCAGGAGGGGTCGTAGTGCTGGATAAATACTGGGTCAAGCAGCTCAATCCGTTCACCTGTCTCATAAGTTATTCTCAATACGGGGAAATATAATGAGCGGGTTATTTAAATAAATACTTAACGAAAATATACCATGGCAATTATGTATGTATGTATGTATGTATGTAATTTTATTATTATTATTATTATTATTATTATTATTATAGTTTGCCGAACAGCTGTTTTCCCTCTAGAAATGGGGGTGTGTAGTCCGCATGACAAGCGCCGATGCCCCATTTACCTTTATTAGTAAAGCTCACTATTTTCTTATGAATAAACAGCCCCCTGGTTGCAGGTGCGGAGTGCTTTCTTCGTTTTATTAAATGTATGTCACTGCACATTTAGCTGTGTCCCCCCTACTTAGTTATGTGATGCAGTCTACTTGGTCGAGGCCACGTCATTATATCTACATGCCATTATTTGTTATAATGCTAATAACATTTTTATTTATCGCCGTGAAAAGATAAATGGACAATCCATCACTATTATAGCTGTATGCTGTACGTTATTCATTGGCAGATACAGGTAGTAGTAAAATGGGTGAATGTCAGAGGTAAATATGTGTGTGAGATTTATTTTAGGCCAGTGATATGGGACTGCGTCGATCGTGAAAACAGGTTGACAATATAGCGCTCTGCTCCTCTCTGTTCACCAAGTTAAGTCTTATTAACTCGCCCGGGCCCCTAAATCCTACCCCCGTGTCACATTTATAAAAATGTCATGTTTCGATTAAAAAAACACGCTGATATTATTTTGCATAATTTTGCATAAATGCATGCCATGTCTACGTTTTTTCATATCTACGATGGCTATATATCGAAGTATAACAATTCTATAACTACTAATCATCATGTTATTTTGCTCACAAATAAATATATGAGCAATTTTAGGGAGCATGTAAAAAATCGTAACGAGGTTCTTGTCCCCGCAGAGCCGGTGTGCCGCAGTCAGGTATATCGCATGTATGAAACGCAGTAGATAAACTGGATGTGTTGTTAAATGATAAATCATTTCGGTTTCCAGCTGCCCGTTTTTTCCTTCTCAGTCCGACATCATACCTGCATACGGACATTTCCGTAAGACATAAGTGACGAACACCTCACCGCGGTTTATTATGGCGTGTGCGGATCTTGGGCATACAAATGGGGTGTGCAAAACCTGCCGAGGAGATTCAGGGGGAAGGAAGGCTACGTCGGGTTTTTATTTTAATTAAGATGAGCCGGGGCTGTGAGATACCGTGGGACTGTTTCGGCAATATTCAAAAGTACTCCTGGTGATAATTCAGGACGTCTCTAATTATTTCTCGCATAAGCACTTATCTCTTCTACGTCGCCTGGGAAACGCCTGCCAACTGGTTTCATTGGAAAGCTGAAGTCGCGTAGGTCAGCTTCATGCAGGCACTGTGATTTTGTGTGTTGTGTTATGACTGGTTATTAACGTCAGGAAATGTATAACTGAGATGAAGCCCCCCGCCCCTTTGGAATCAGCTAAATTCAGTGGTCATTATTGTCACCATAGTCACACAATGTATGGCTGTTTATCTTCGTAGTGTTTTTTTTTGCCATGCCTTTGTTATAATCTGTCTGGTGACTTATGGAGGCAAGGATGCAGGGATGAGGTGGATTTGGGCGATTGGGCGCTGCACATGTCCAGGCAGGCAGGCAGTGCAGAGATTCTCATGAAACAGCCAGGCTTGATTTGCTTCTAACACCTGCCGAACGCACAGCATTTTTGAGCAAGAGTCTCTCCGTCCCTAAACATCTGCATTATCTTCCCCTGTAGCTAATATTTATTGTCCTTCACAGTTCTTGAGAAACCGCGTTATATAATGACTTAGCCTCCTGCCTGTGAAGGTGTGACCCGCTTCCCTTCACTGAGTTTGGTGAGGTGGGGCGTGCTAAAACAGCCAGAAGAGAAGCGGCACATTTGAGGATCTGATTGTGGTACCCGGAGACAATTGTTGATTCAAAAACAGTTGGGTCTATTGACCCTCTCCCATTTAATTAACTGTACTGTAGGGATAGATTAGATATAGGGTATATTTGCTTCTTATGTTGAGTCTGTAAGCCAAGTACCTACCAAATAGTGTTGTGCATGTTTATTTTCCAGCTGTAACCAGTTATTTAGGGAATGAAACCACTGGATTCAACATGGTCCAGTATCTTGCATCTAGTAATTAGGAAGTCTGATTGTACCTCTCTGTGAAATTACTAGACTTTTTGTGTCTGGTTTTAGAGCCAAAACAAGCAAACTGCCTTTGGGACTGTTTTGTTTTTAGTAAGGAAAATGCTTAATGTATTAGTCTTTACTTCAGCATTTTGTGTTCAATTTCTAGTATAATTATAGTAGTATCTTGAAAAATCACATTCACGATTTTGGTGTTTTGAAACGATCAGTTACCAGTAATTTGTTTTTGTCTGAAAGACAAAATCTGATGCAACGTGAGGGGTAAACAAGTATTAATTAGGTTGTTAAACATTGTAAATCATTAATAGACATTTGTGGTGAAAGGGAGCTTATTGTAAACTGGTGCCATGTGAGGAAATATGTGTGACACTGGGAAGACAAAAAGTATTTTGTTAATTCATGATTTTGGTGTCAATATGATCAGTGGTGGCCTAGTAATTCGGGAAGTGCGTTTGTGAGTGAAGGGGTGCTGGTTTAAATCCCCGACCGGCAGAGTACTACTGAGGTAACCTACGCAAGGCACTGCTCCCCGGGTGCTGAATTAGCTGCGTGCTGTTATGTCACATATGCGTTAAATGCAGAGGAAACATTTCATTGTGGTGTGTTGACAATTAATCGCTTACACTAAAAGATGAGAACAATAAATGAGCATGTTGGAAAATATCTAATGGCTCACACTGTTGTGTGGCATGATGTACTTGGACTTTTATTCTCGTAGCTGTTAGGTGGAATCTCAGCTGGGTGCAGCTGTTGTACTGCAGAAGAGGAATTTTACTCAGATCGATTTAGTAACATATTAGCTCTGACACTCCTTGTGGCATTATGAGTGTTTTTTCCTTTGATAAAATTGTGGACTAAGAAATGAATTAATGATCTGTTGGTCTGCTTTTAAACGTGTCACTTGCTTCCACAAAGATTTCTGCAGTTTTAAAGGCCCCTATCTGTCGTTAATCTGATGCACAGCTCTGGTCCCTGTTATCCACCTTTTCCGTGGGAATCTCCCTGCTTCTCCATCCTGGGACCATTCGAAGTCATTCTGCCAGGGATCCCCTATGTGACTCAGACTCAGTGAAAGGGCTACCTTTTTCTGTGGCTTTGAGATACCTTTCCTAAATTATTTAATGTTAATATGTAATCCTGCCCTCCCTGTCAGGATTTATATTTAGATCAATTACACAGGAAACGCAAGAGATAGGAAATACGAATCGGCGTCCTTTTGGGTCTGACGGTTCCTTTCCCACCATGCTAACAGCAGCACCACAAGATGAGCGTAACCCAGCGAAACCTCCGGCTTCGTCTCTCCCACCAGGGCTGTGTTTACACTCCAGATTTCAGCAGCGTTTGGGGCGGGATGCTGACACAATTAGGTCAAACACTGCACACAGAAATAGCGGCTCGCTCCATAGCCGGGCTGATACAGCAGCGGCCCCCCCTCTGACAGCCTTGCTGCGATTCGCCGCAAAGCCGCGCCTCAGATTTTATCTACAGCCAGGGAGAATCCGTGTCCTCATTAAGCCTGGGCCCCATATTCCAAGGCAGCTTTCGCTTGTCTTCTTACTGATTAATAGCAGCCTTTTGCAGTGGAGAAGCAGAATTACAAGCCCTGCTATCTCCCCAGCCAGTGGCTGTGGTGCACTTTCCTGGTGCTTGTTTGGTTCATTTCCAGTTTCACTTTTTTACACACTTACTCTCTCTCAAGATTCACGCTAAACCTTGTGAAGGTGTTTAGGTGCAAATCAAACAATGCAGGCAGCAAATGGGACCTTGAAGTCGAGCTGCTGTTTTCCAGCTTTTTCGAATGAATAGATGTACAATAGGACCTTAACAGCACAAGGAATTGAGCTGCCATTCTGGCCTGGTATTTCCTGGTATGTCAGGAGATTAAAAAAAATACAGTTAAGACCAAATTTATCCGTATTAACAGCTGATATAAAATATCTTCGGCCAACCTAGATAGATAACTAACTACTACTCCTAGCAACGGCGCTCCCTTATTAAGAGGAATAAATCATTTGTCTCTGGGACAAAGAGGATATACCTGAGTGATGTAATAAATGTAAAGATATGGCAACCTCAGATGTATGTGACGTGACTTCAGCATGTAAATGTGCTCTTTCAAGCCCCATTCATCAGCTGGGTCTGCTGTGGCTGCTTGGCCCCGCCTCCTTTATCCTCCGTGACTCATTTCTCGGTCAACATCAGCCACACACGGCACCCGAAGAGTACAGTTAGATGTGCCAGAGGAATGCCGCCGAGGAATGCCGCAGAGATCGGCCACCGTGGCTACCTTAGGCCCCCCCCACACACACACGCTTGGGGGGAACGACGAGCAGAGCCACCCGTGTGACTCTGACATCACGTGCCTGGCAGTGTGCCACGCTTGAGTCCCTTGGAAGCAACGTGACGCTGATGCGGTGCACTGGAGGTGGGGGGGGTGGTGGTTGTCAGGGAGAAGATGCAGAGTGTGCTCTGTGCTTCCGATGCACTGGGTTTTCAGCACTACGCACCCCCTGGCCTGGCCATTCCCTGTTTATTGAAGCAAACCCAGCTTCGTGGGGCCTGGGGGGGGGGGGGGGGGGCAGAGCATAGGGGAGCTGAACACCTTCCCTTCAAGCATTTTGTTATAGTGGGCCGCCAAGGGGGGGGCAGCTCATACCCCAGCAGGTGAGGCAGGGCTTTAACCACAGTGACGAATCGGAGACAAATAATTACTGTTGCCAGGAAGTGCGCGGTTAAATAATGCAGCCGCCTTCTGTATAGTGGCACGGACTTGCTGGGGATGCAGCAGAAGCATGCGGGGAGGAGAGAGCAGAGACGGTGCTCGTCGCCTCGGTAGCCCCCCCGGCGAGACTTAACATTCCAGAGGCTCGCGCTCATTGTGTCCTGCTTTAACGTCACGGAGAGATTTGGAATGCGGCTTCTCGTGGCCTTTTGGTCATGAAGATCTCTCCAGCGGGGTCTAACTGCGCTTTTCACCACATCTACCAACACCACGACAGAACAAAGAGATCATAGAATAAACCAGACCAGATTTTTTAATTATGATTTTTTTTCCATAGGGGTAAAATAGGAAAAATGATGAAGAATTCCAGGATAGCTCGTTGGTGTTTACTGAGATAGTGTTTCAGTATTTTTTTGGTACTTCAAGGTCTTAATGTTCATTAAACGTAACGTGCTGTGGAATTAACATACCGCCTCGTTTTGACTTCCTGTTACGTGGTTATGGGTGGAGACATTTTTCAGCACAGCGGGTAAACGTGTGCGGAATATTCATGAATCTTACTTCACGCTGCTTGGCTGGGGCACATGAACATTCACTGGTATTAGTACTGGCAAGGTCACACGCATGTTATGCATACGTGTAGAGGAACATGCAGACATATATGTGACTGTGTTAGCTGCATAAATCTACTTTGCAATTTTTAAGAGAGGAAAGAAAAAATATTATTCGAAATGTGAAATAGCGGCTTGTGCCCTTGTTTGAAGGTTGTGGAGAAAATTGACATTGACGTTGAATATTAGACAGAATTCTAGACGTACAGAAAGGGTGACAATGCCCCGTGTTTTGGTGGGGAGTTAAAGATATAATGATAATCTTTATCTCTCCTTTTGCAAACTGTCTCCATTTACTGAGTGTAGCATGCATGTTCTCCAGACTGCATGTGATGAATGGGAGTGATGTCATCATTCACGTTGCTATCACATGTCCTGAGAGCACTAAGTTACCTGCGAGTTTCTCTCATTCCATAAGGCACCTCTAACAAAATGGGGTGTAATCTTAAAATAAACTTGCTAATTGTGTTTTCTTTGCTGTGGGGCTTCTCTCTGGGTACCACAGTCTCCCCCCACCATCCAAAAACATGCTAAGGTGAATTGGACTTACCAATTTGCCCATAGGTGTTTGTGTGCCCCATGATGGGTTGGTGTCCTATCCCGTCTCTGTCTTTAAGGATGGGCTCCAAACCCCCACGACACTGAATAGGACAAGTGGGAACAGAAAATGGTTGGATGGATAATTCAATATAAATTTTATGTGTAACTCTGCATTTGAAAGTGTACAAAGTATTACAATGCTTGAGCCTAAAGCTCTAACATGTCCAGTAAACAACTTGTGTCTACATGACATCTGTTCAAAACTAAAGAGTAAATGGCAGAATTTTGCTCAAGTGTAGTTTTCCAACTTAATGTAATTCTTAATGTTTAGATGTGAAAATAAGTAACAGATTAATGGAAAATTCTGTTGTAGAGTAACTTTGTTGGGGGAACTGCCTCACAGACACTGTGAGTTTCAAAGAAGATGTCTGTATTGGTTATAGAATGTTCCTTTGCGTTCCGCTGCTTTGGTTGTTAGGCTGTTGTGGGGACCTGTTTTCCCTAAAATCTGCATAGTAACAGCACAGAACGTAGTCTGACCTTTGCATGGGTTTGCCGCACCAGCTCTTGTCTACCACGTGAATCTGCCTCCGGAGGGAGATCCTGCACATTTACTGTGACTCCCCAACATCACACATGCTGCGCATGAAGCTCAGCGGTCTGAAGGGGACGACACTGCAGACGCGTGATTCTCTGGCATGTGGCGCCTCTGATTGGGACGTGTTGCTGACATGGTGCAGCACCATGAACCTCAGGGGTGTGTCACTGACATCTGCTAGTAATGTTGTACTTTCACGAGCAAATGCCTGCACTCATCCTGTCCTTTAGGTAAGAAAGCAGTTCAGGCTTCTTAAGGAAAGGCCTTTTGCTCAGATGTTCAGGTTCAGGTTCAGGCGTGATGCCCAAGACCAGGACTGTCCCATTGGCTTAATGCAGTACTGCAGATCTCATAAGCATAGCTGACACTGTTCTTCAGGCAAGGGCAGTTATTATCTGTGGGGGGGGGGCAGGAGGAATCCCAGCCTTTTGTAAAAAAATACATGCAGAAGACAGTAGAACCAGTGCATCTTTTTATGTTCCATTTTATCTTCATGGGCTCAAAGGCCAGTAAAAATTGCTGTGTGGGCCCGATGTTGCCCATGGGGTGGTGTTTGCCCAGGTCTGGCTTAGAGAGTAGTTCAGACCACATGAGGGAAGATCTACACTCCTCCAGGTATAGACCTCAGCTGTTTTTTTTTTTCACCAGTGTGACTTGCATCACAGGTGAACTTTCTTGAAGGTCTGAAAGATGAAACCTGTGAGCCTTAGGGAGATGTGTGATGTTTCTTTCAGTGTCAGTACTCCTTAGGGCTTACAGTATCTGAGCTGTCTATGCAGATGCCTGACAGAATGTTTACTACACAAAGTCTTTTTGTACTCTTTTAAGTTGTATTTACATTAAACATACTGCCTTCAGTTTTGAGGTATGTATGGGCCAAAGAAGCTTAAATCTTGGGTTTTATTCAACATTGCAAACACTGAGGATCATGTTCAACCATTGTGGTAACAAAAGGCTTGTGTCGATGAAATTGCTTGTGTCCATGTTATCATTTGTCACCTTCTCATGAGGCTGTGACATTCAGCAGATGGCTGTCGAGCAGAGCTGGGTTTCACCGGAGAGGCCATTACAAATATGTCAGTTGAGCAGAATTTTTACCTGTTTGTTCGTTTATCTCTAACTCTTGCCGATTGATCATTGCAGAATTCGTCAAACGTGGTTCTCAGGAGGAGTGTTTGTCACCGGGTTTTTGCTCCAGCTGAGCTCTTAATAAATTAAGATGAAATGATGACTTTTAATGACAAATCACAGTTAAGCACGGGCAGTATTGCGGTGATACGGTATACTGCTGTACGTAGGGTATACTGTGGTATTTTTGGCGTACTGTGGTATTTTGAAATTTTGGCATTCTGTATGATTGCAAAATGCTAGAGTAACATGCTTTTGAAAATACCGTGAAATACGTACTGTGTTATAATTCCTGGATGGCATGGAAAATTGGACACTGACTTAATCACTGTTATATATCTCTGCACTGGTACGAATACGAAATTCGCAGTAAAGTTAAAATTATTTCGAGTTCTGTGATTCTTTATTTAATGATTTCTGGAAAGCCCACAGAGCCCGAGTAATTAACAGGATAATTGCTTGATCAGAATTAGGCATGATACTGAATTGCTCTGTTTTTGAGGGAATAACCATGTAAATGAAGCATATACATTTAATGGAATATATTTATTTTGCGTAATTATATGTTGTATATATTTATGTAAAAAATCTTATTGAACCCTATGCATGTAACTATTAACTGATGTGGTTCTCTACATTTTTGTTACAGCTCAATCAATGATAATTAATTTCGCTGTAAGACAAATTGAGGCCTATTTGGTGGCTTTTCGGAGAGGATGTCAGGGAAGCCTCAATTAAGTTGTCAGCTTCTGACGATGTGTTTTGTGGGATGTTGCATGCGATGCTGCATCTGGCCATGACTGCGGGTGTGATGCGCGTGATGCGACGTCCCCCATGTCATGTGGTTCCTCCACCTTCTTCTGTTAAGGGAAAAGCCAATAATTCAGGTCTTTTTCTGTCTCTTCAGGTCCCCCTGTGCCGCTGTGTAAGTCTGCGAGTTCGGACGTGCCTTTCCTTGTTCATTATAGACGTTTCTGCCACTCGTTCCTGCCGTATAGCCACACTAAACACAAAATAATTCTTTGACACACGTAAGCAGAGCCTTTGATGTTTTCCTTCTGGCCTATAACCAACCCTTTAGGTCTTTCTCTTCGTTGCTTGTCTTTTCATAAATACCATAGTTCTCTTCCAATCAATATTTACTGTCAGTTAATTCAGTTTGCAGTTAACCAGCTTCATGTCTTTTCTGCAGTTCATGTTTAATCATTGCTGTATTTCCACAGTGAAAGTGTGTGTGTGTGTGTGTGTGTGTGTGTTGACATGATGCACATAATATTTGGCAGTTTCGGCCAATGAAATAAACTAAAAAAATGATGCCTTATTGTGTAAGCCCTCGCGAACGTTTTGCCCAGGGGCCACACAACCCCATAATCCGTCCCTGCTGCTAGGGCCATGGCTACAGACTGGCTGCTCACCCATGGCATCAACACCCACCCATCAACCAGCTGCTCAGGGCTGGGCAGTATATCGAAATTCCTCGGTATACCGATATATTTTCAAATCGAGATATAGTATGACACAGTACCATTTATATCGATATATGTTTTATTGTGTGTTAAAACCAGTAGTGTTCCTTCTTGGTTGTAAACAACCCGAGAGCTTTTGGTCGTGACGTTGCACAGACATCCCAGAATTCATAGCTAAAATCAGTCTCCTCAGTAAGCCTCTCACAGGGCAGTTGATGGAGGCAAAGTTATTTAATTGAGTGTTAATACATTACCATGCAGTTCACAGGTTAACAATATTTGTTAAACACAGTATCTGTTTTATTTTGTTGCAGGGATTGGTTTGCATTTACAGTTTTAAAACACTGACTTTTATTTCCTCTAATATGTTTCAGAGACCTTCAACAGTATCTAAAGACCATAAACTAGTTGTGATGAAGTTTTCACTTTATCTATAAAGTAATGTGTGATACATATAGATTGTTATTAAGAGCTAAATAAAGCCTAAATAGTTGGAACTGTCTCTTGCTTTCTCTCACGTATGAATGCTATTCTATATACAGACCAATAACTGCCCACTTTTCATTGTAACAGCAATCGTACACTTTTTATTTACGCATGTTGGCACAAGGCAGTGATTACTCTATGCATTTTAATCTGGGGTCATTTCATATTAAAAACAAAATTAATTAATTTATGCTTCTTATGCATTAATTACTTTAATTATTCTTAAAAAATGCCCCCATTTTTTTTTTATGCAACCATTTTTTAGACAGTGAGTGCAAAAGTTGCCCCTCGAATATTATTTTTTAAATTTCCTGCCCAAATGTAACATTGATTACTGTGCACTGTATGTCTGTGTGTCTGTGTGTCTCTGTGTGTGTGTGTCTGTGTGTGTGTGTCTGTGTGTGTGTCTGTCTGTGTGTCTGTGTGTCTCTGTCTGTGTGTCTCTGTCTGTGTGTCTCTGTCTATGTGTCTGTGTGTCTCTGTCTGTGTCTGTGTCTCTGTCTGTGTGTCTCTGTCTGTGTGTCTCTGTCTGTGTCTCTGTCTGTGTGTCTCTGTCTGTGTGTCTGTGTCTCTGTCTGTGTCTCTGTCTGTGTGTCTCTGTCTGTGTCCCTGTCTATGTGTCTGTGTGTCTCTGTCTGTGTGTCTGTCTCTGTGTGTCTGTCTGTGTGTCTGTGTCTCTGTCTCCGTGTCTGTCTGTGTCTCTGTCTATGTGTCTGTGTGTCTCTGTCTGTGTGTCTGTGTCTCTGTCTGTGTCTCTGTCTGTGTGTTTCTGTCTGTGTGTCTCTGTATGAGCTCACTCCCTCACCGTCACCTTTCTGTAGAGTCTGCTGGTCCCTGGCAACCTGCCTGTCCAAGGTCGGCATCCTGAGGAGGCAGAAGAGGGACGGCACCTTTGGGTGTCTTCACAACCAAATGACACACAGAGCGTGGGGAGGGAGCAGGGGCAAGGGCTGGGGGAGATGAGTGGTCTGGGGTGAAAAGAAAAGTTTCCTTAGTGCAGACTGGTCCCAGTGGTGGTATGTGTGTGTATTGGAGGGGGGGGTAACAAAAGGCAAGCCTTTGAATTCCTGCGAGAGCTTCCTGTTTGATTCAGTTTTAAATGGTTTAGTAATGACAAATAGAGTAAACTGAGAGTTAGCTCGTTAGCTCCTTCGCTCTGTTTTGTGTTTGACTTCTCATCTCATTCAGAAAGATACATATATATGCTGCAGCAGATCACCGAGAAGCACGTTACACGCTGTAAATGCATGTTTCTGAGACTGAAAGTCTTTCCTGTTTCTGTGATCTCTAGCTGAGTAATTTTGTGGTTCGCGTCTTCAGTTCTAAGCTTTGATGGAAGGTGGAGGCATCTACCTGTTTCTCGTCATGATGTCACGTGAGGTGGGGTGACACCTGTTTATTCAGTGGGACTGAGGTAGTAAAAGTTGATTGCCCCCGTGTGGTAAAGGCTTTCTGCCCCAGGGCATCTAATGCACAGATGTGGGCAGACACAGACCCCCCCACCCGCCGAAGCCAAAGCCCCGGGGCTGATTCAGACATGTAGGTGGCTTTAGGGGACAGTGTCAGGAGAAGGGGAATAAATTTCACCCGATGAGACGCTAACCCCACCCTAAGTGTGACCCTGCTATACCAGAATCATATCTGACCCCCAAAGAAAACATTCGATGTGTAATTTGCGTCATTGCTGGGGCTGTATGACATCTGATGCCTGTTTTTGTACCAGACTGCTGAGTCTTACATGGAAAACCAGATCTCGCAGATATACAGTAATGTGAAAAAGCACATGGAAAATGTCTGAAGCTGTTTATCTGGGTGGCGAGTGTATTTCTTCTCAGAAAAAAAATATAGCTACTGATATCTTCTTGGACGAACGCCACTTTGGTTCCCAAACCTCTTCTCAAGGGCACCTCAGCCATTCCATGTATTTGTTGGAATTTCAGCACCAGCTCAATAAATAAACTTTATTTGGTAAATAACTCAGTGAGGTTTTTATTAGCTAAACCATGCGGTTTAGTGGTCGAATCAAGAAGTCCATGGGTGTATTGGATGGTTTTCGCAAACAATGGGCTGATTTTAGGTTTAGAAATGGCCAAGCTAACAGACTTTGACAGATATAATATCATAGCTATACACCAAGATGAACATCATTTAAACACCATCTTCTTTGAGTGCCTAAAACTTTCGCCCAGTACCGTATGTATGTATTTTTGCTATGTCAGTATAAGTGAAGCTGTCAGGGAGGCACGTTTAGCGGTGACAGTCACAGTCTACAAACCCAGCGGCCTTTCAGTGCTGCCCCAGTGTCCCAGAACTGCCGCATGGTCCCAAACGGCCTGTGTTGTTTAAAGATAGTGATCGGTTTAGCAGGGCACACATGAAAGCAGGACACACGCTGCTCCTGATGCCACCAGAGCAGCACAGCAGGCAGTGGGGACAGGTGCGTCAGCGCAGAGAGGCACTCCCGCTCACACTGTCACTTACTACACACCTGAATTCCGGCTTCCTGCCAGTTTCCTTTGTGTCAGTATTTTTTCAGGATATAATGCTCAGTGTCACCTGTTGTTTTAGAAATGTTGAGCTTCCTACTAAAACTGAGTCATGTGCTTTTATATTGACCCTCATGACCTCTCATTGTGGTCTCAGTGTACGATGTCAAACACGTTCCGTCCCTTTGACACCAGTCAAGTCGACCCAGGCTCAGGAATCATTCTACCCTTTTTTTATTTCATCGTCAGTTTCTGTTAATTCAGTGGCAGTTTTGTAAAATGGCACAACATGCAAGACACATTATTTACCCACCTGCTAGATTCTATAATTGATTATTATAAAAACTGTGTTAGTTTCAAAAAGACCTGTATTTTCAGGATTAGGTTTAAAACTCTACTCCTGGTCTTTAAAGCTTTTAATGGGTTGCTCCCATTGAGTTACTTCGTTTGCAAACTAGCACTGGGGTCACTGTGAATTTCCAGTCATGTGGCATTTTTGTGGCTTTGACATGTGGCGTATTTAAATGTACTTTATAAATCAATTGTCTGATTGATTGATTGATTGATTGATTGACTGACTGACATAGAGACGTCTTTCCCATGTGAGCAGCACCTTGTTTAATTATTATTTTTGAAACTCTGTATTACGCAATCTTTTCTGAAGACTGTTATTGTCATTTTAAGGCTTAATGCACACCATCAGAAGGGCAAGCATCAAACCTGTCCTAGGGAGATTACATGAGATGTTTAAGAGGGACTCGGATTAAGAACAAAAGTTTTGCAGCCTACCTTGATATGTCTTCACTCCTGAGATGTTCTCCTCCCCTCTCAGCATAATGCTTATGACTCTTAATTGTGTTACAGAATCGCAAAACCATTTCCCTACGTAAAGCATGAGTTGTTCACACATAAAAAGGACTGAATTCACAGTTCATTTCCTGGAAAATTGTCATCCGTTCAGAATACTGATTGGAATGCCTGATTGAGAGAATAATTGAATACTCATACTGAATATGTCATTCACGTTTCCATCGGCTGGGCTGAGATGACTGGTCCAAGAGCTGAGTTGACTTGTGTAACAAAGATGAGAATAGATTCCAACAAAGAATATCTCCATTCATGGGCAGGAGGAGTTATTATCTTAGCAAGATGGCTTCAAAGACAAATAAGGTCATCCCAGTGAGTTGGGTGTATTGGATTCCTAATAAGCTCCAGTTGACCCTGGCTATCTGCCAAATACAACACTTCTACAGCTACCTGTACCTGCCCCCACCTCGCATCCCACGTCCTGGAAACAAGTCAGTCAGATTTCTTTGGCTGGCTATAAGTGCGAATACCTCCCCAACGTGCTAGAGCCGTACAAATTACCCACCACTACTGAGAGATCGCTCAGCCCATGTTGACCGACAGGCGTTAGTTGATTGAGACGTGTGGGAAATGGAGAAATACCTACTGGCATAATTATAGTAGATTGCTGGTATTATGAAGTGAATTTTGATAATGTAATAACATCAATAATGTGATAAAATTTCAGAAACAAAAATGAAATACCTGTGCATAATGTAATAAGTTATTGCATTATTGGCTCATTATTACATTATTGGCTGGTGTAGCAGATAAAACTGTTATATCTACCATTAATGTAATAAAAAATATTATATTACAGTTATTACATTATTGACTGCTACATATACTTACTGCCTCAGAATCTTTTGTCATACATTTGCTCATTAATCAATTCAAGTGGGCTTTAGTGTCGTACCATCCATATACACAGGGGCCCCGTAAAGCAGGCGAGTTAGGATGATTCCAAAGGCCCCTGGGTGACTTGATCTAGGTTGGGTGCCCGAAATAAAGTGCTTTCATGGGGCCCAGAATCTTTAGCAGCAGCCCTGCATATACATGTACACAGTGGCATGAGATTCAGATTCACAATACTTTCGCTTAAAACAGTGACACGATTACTATTTCCAGTAGACTTAGCATTCAGGCTGTACAAACGAAAAACATCACGGTTAGAGACGGCACGACTTCTAAACTAGATGCTGGCCAACAAAAAACTAACTAAACCTAACTCTAAAAATACTAACAAATAAATAAATAAAGTTTAAAACACAGACAGGTCACAAAGCAGTCATAACATGTTGCAGCTAGACCTGCGCAAATTAGATAATGTTAACAATAATCTTGAAAAGTGCTTAAACACGAGGGCATTGCAAGAAATCTCTTGACTCCCCGCACCTACAATGCAACAATACTTGGACCAAGATTTTTATGCAAATGCCAGGAAGCAAACTGCTTCCATGGGAAGCTTTTCCATATGAAAAATATTTCACGTAATACCCAGCTCAATCCATTGACAACTGTCTTAAAACACTATTAACAATATTTTAAGTACGTTTAATATTCACCTGTCATCCAGAATCACAGCAAGCCTCTACCTGGAAGCACAGGACGGGAATCTCTCTGAACGGTCAAAGGGCAGCAATTTACCTAAATGTCTTTTTATGGACTTCAAGAGGAAACAGCTGGAGAGAACTTTACACAGACAAATGCAGAGGCAGGAATTGAACCCACAACCCTCAGGGTGCGCTGTACTACATAGGCGCAATCTGCCTTGTGAGTTGTTTCTTGCTTTTGTTGTTAGGAATGTGTTTGCTCTGTTATTTGCCAGAGTAAAAGTTTCTAAACACATACTAAAGGTTAAGTGTAGTTTCCTAGTGGACAATGCCGTTTGAACCCCCTGCTCCTTCGTAGCTGTCCAGAGCTGTCCAGGACCGGCCTTCAGAGTAGCTGTGTTCTAAAGGAGCCCCTGTGCTCGGTGCCATGTCCAATGCAAGCCCATAACCTTGTATTCGATTACGGGATCCAAAATCTTACTATATTACTTATTAGAGGATCAGTATAATAATTCTCCATGCAAAGTAAACAATCATAAATTGCCTAATCGCTCATTTTATTTCACGGACATGTTATTTTACCAAATAACAGTTGCCTTGATCTCGAAAAGAATGAACGAGACATAATTCCTTTTACTATATTAATTTTAAAAATCAAATACTCTTGGTTTCTGTTTAATTATCTATGGTGAAATTAATTTTATTTGTTAAATAACAGTGATATATCATTGTTTTATGACATTATTTTTGGAATTGCATAAAAATTATGGACGAGGACAGAATTACTGCAGTAATTTATCTCATTCAAGGTGCTTCAGCTGTAAATGAATGTGACGGTGTGTTTGAAAGCTCGCTGACATACTGTCAGTGTGCAAGGTGTATGTTTTATGTGGTGTGATTCCAAAGAGTGGGTCCTAATGACTGTAGCCCTGTTTGGATAAGCAATTATTCACAAGAGAGTAGTAAACTCCCCATAAATGACTGTTAGCTGTAAATGACGTTTTTCCGAATCACAGATTGGGATTTTTTTAATTATGCCATAGCTTAAATCATAAGAAAAGTAACAATTATTAGAATTATAAGTTTTGGCTTGATGATTTACAGGGCAATCCTTATATTCAGTCTTTTATCGATGCATCTGCAGCCTATGATTGCATCGCCATTCTTCTTGATGCCAGAAAGTATTTATTTTCATGTTTATTCCTTGTCCGGATCCCACAACGTTATTTAACACACAAGTCTGTGGAATGTCGATGCAGTCATCTTAAGATGCTCAGTCACAGTTTTTATGCCTGCTCTGTTTGTCCCAGCCCTCACATTTTTATATTTTAAAACCATTACAGATGGTTATGTTGGTCTGTCTTACATGTAAGTAATAATGAAGAAAATATATTTCTTCAGTGTTTGTAAACTAATTTGGAAAATCGTGTATATTTAAAGTTGAATTTTGACCCATTGTAAGATTTTATTTCCAATACATTAGTAGCATTTTCATTGTAACATTTCAGTGTTTCCCCTAAGTTTACAGCTTTTTTTTTTTTTTGGGGGGGGGGGGGGGATTCATGATGTTTCTTTTAATGACAGCAGTGGCGATTTGACCCATAATACACTGCAGCTATAGCGAGTGCGAGTGCTATATAAAAAATACGATTAAATAAAATTAACTTGACTTTCAAAGGGGGGTGGGAGGTGCCGTTGGGGGGGGTGATCCCCTAATATAATGGTAGTGGAAACACTGCATTTACATATTGACTAAACAATTGAAGTAGCTTAGACCAATCAGATGATTCCAAGTCTGTACTTTGGGTAAAATGCAATTTAGAGTATAAGGCGGAAAAACACACTGGTCAGGAAGACCCTTGCAAAGGTAGCTATCCGGGAGGGATTTGGTTTATCTGTATTGCCTGGCGAGGGGGAAATCCTTCCTTGGTCCAATCAGTTCCTGTCTCACTGCTGACTATTGTGCTTTATTGTTTATGAGCCCTAGATACAACACAGTAAATCCACCTTTATTGTTCTCTGGCTCTAAAATATATCCAGCTTTGTTTCTGAGATCAAGCCTACCTTCATCACTGTCAGAACAAATTCTGTGTCTGGGATGGTTCTGAAGTGGATGGAGAGGTCCGCAACTGAAGGGGTCATCATCAGCAGCCACTATTAATGAGCTTTCTGTAAATATCTGGAATATTTTCCACTTCTCCATGCTGTTATACAAGATGAAGGCGAACCGTACGTCGACAGGGTGCATTTTGGGATTTCAGCCCTCATTAATGTCAGACTTGCATTCAGAAGAAATTTATATTTAACATTAAGATTCAGTTGCAGGGGGACATGGCAGCAGCCAAAGGATGTAGCTGTCCAGTACATCATAACCTACATGGCATATGTTACAGTCACAAGCTTATTTAGTGAAAACTGTTGATCTTACTATCTCTCCTCTCCAGTCGGTTGAAGTGACGTGTAATTCTTCTGCGTAGGCATGTTTTATCTCTGCTCTGATGTGATTTTAATGCTCCAAATAGCATCAGACACCTCTGCTGGGATCCCCAGGCACAGATTCCGAGGTCAGCATTCAAGCAGCACTGAAAATTTCCCGCCTTTTCCGTCTGGTGAAGAATCCCACTGTGTTCAGTGTGTATCTGGCCTGCCCCGCACCCCCAGATCCCTGCAATGTGTGTTCTGGTGCAGATGCAGAGACCCAGCATCAAATGAAGAGATGCATGACAGCCTTAGTGCAGAGGCTCCTTATTAACATTTTTGTTCGGTTAGTTGAAATTTCGTTCAGTGATATGTTTTTCTGGTGTTTCGTCGTCTTTTGAAAGCTTGATATAAACCTGCCCTTATAAAAACCCCGAAAACCCAATTTTGTCTGTCTGCCTGTCTGTTTGCCTGTCTGTCTGTCTGCCTGACTGTCTGCCTGCCTGCCTACCTGTCTGTCTGCCTGTCTCTCTGCCTGTCTGCCTGTCTGTCTGCCTGCCTGTCTGCCTGCCTGTCTGTCTGTCTGCCTGTCTCTCTGCCTGTCTGTCTGTCTGCCTGCCTGTCTGCCTGCCTGTCTGCCTGTCTGTCTGCCTGACTGTCTGCCTGCCTGTCTGCCTGCCTGTCTGTCTGTCTATCTGCCTGTCTGTCTGTCTGCCTGTCTGTCTGTCTTGTCTGTCCACATATCTGCTGTATGTCAAAGCTCTCTTAGAGTAGGGCCTTTGCGTCGTGCTCTGGAACATCCCCGTCTCGGAGGTTGGACACCCAGCTGTTTCGGTGCAGCTTTGTGTGCAGTTGATATTCGACACCTGGAGACCCCGACTTCTGCAAGTCCAACCGTCTGCTCTTCAAACCTCCATCTCTGATTGCTGGCCAGGGACCACAGTCACATCCGCTTAATCACCCTGAGGTCACCTTAGGTCGAGCCATTGTGCCCTTCTAAATGCACTGAATCATTGTGTTTGGGCTCATATTGTACTATGACTTTGTAATCGATATTGTAAAACCAATTATTACATATTACATATTTATATTGTTTTACTACAGGAAGTTCTTCCACTATCACTGACACTGATATTTGTTGAGCCTCTTTGAAAAAAGCGTAGCAGACCTTCTTAAAAACAGCCAGCAGTGTGGTATATTGTGAAGGGGCTGGATGATAACAATACAGGCGTGAAGAGGAGCAAAGAAAATAAGATGTCATTCCTTTGTTTCCTTAAAACAAAATACAATATAATAAAAAATGACAGAACGTAGGATAATACAGGAAAATGTGGTTTTGGGGAACTAGTGCTTCCAGTTTCTGCTCTGTGTTCCTGGTTCTGATCTGTGTTCCTGGTTCTGCTCTGTGTTAGGAGTGTATTGTTTGGACAAGTTGAGCACCGAAGTAATATAGAGTTTTGAGAATATGCCTGTTTAACATTCACTGTCCGGTTAAGATAAGAGTTTCGAGTGGCATTTGGCTTTAATTTCGGTCTTCTGCGTTTATTTGCAATCTGTCCCATGTTTTTTAATGAATGTACCCTCTTGCCAGAAAATAATTTCCTGTTCTTTTTTGAAGTTCTCTGGCCATTTTGGAGAGAAACCTGACCGTGACCAAACGCTGCATTGGTGTGGGTTTGTGTCACGATGGGGAAGATATCGGATCGGTCTGGCGGATTTGTGGCAGAACTTGCAGTGGCTACGTTCTCAGTTGAAGGCTGAATGACGTCTGGAATGGAGAAGCGAAGCCTGAATCCTGCACTCAGGCCTGGATCAGAGGCAGCTTTTCTCCAGCCAACCAACCATTGTGGTACCATGGAAAGATCAAAGCAAAGAAGAGGGAAAAACCTTTGCTAGATCCACAGTTTTCAAGTCATAAATACTACATTAGCGTAATAAAATGCGGTTGTGGGTTTGAGCTGGGAACTTTCCAGTAGGTTGCTTTGGTATTTTTTTTTTTTATGGAGCTAAACAGAATGTTGCATTTCACTCTCGGGAATCTTGCGCTGTTGCAAACGTTGCAGGGTGGGCGCAGAGAGCGTAGCATTGAGCCGCTGACGTGTCCTTCACTGCTGCAGTGTTGACTGAATGACGTTATTTATGATATCAAGCTACATTAACATTGAAATGTCACAGCCTCGGGAGCCCTGGAGCGTGATCAAATTCTGCTGCACGTTTTATGGGAGCTTCACAAGACCCTACCTTCATCGACACGTCTAACAGTAAAAACATTCCTAAATATATTATGAATATAAATTTTAATAATCACATCTGTTAAGTTCACATGTATCCCATATTTTTTTTCGCCCGCGGTCTTTGGGGGTAAGATTCTATTTCAGAAGAGTTATTAACAGAACGAGGCAAAACAGCTGAGGATTGAGGTCATGGACGAAGTCCTCCTTCTGTGTATCGTTTAATAAGTCTGATTAAACCAAAGTATTGTTTCACATGCGTAGTCGACATTAATATTACAGTTCACTGAAGCCTCGGGCAAATTTCTCTTTGGGAAAAAAAATCCATAACTGCTTATCCAGTAGAATGTAGCAGAAAGCCTGGAGTCTGTCCCAGGGCACACAGCAGAAACTCTGGATGGGATCCCTGTTTATCAGAGGGCAGACATTAATTTAAAGGCACTAATTCACTTGACCACATGCTTTTGGGTTGTGGTTGGGGACTGTGACTGGTTGGGATTTTAACCCTGGAGGTGAGAGGCAGTGATGCTGTTCTCTGCTCTAAGAATGGCTTGCCAGATGTCCATAAAATCCTTACTCTGTGTCACCTGCCAGTGACACACTGACAATCCCTTATAATGAAACTGAACATTTTTCACCTTATTCCCGTGATTATGGCGCCCAACTGCAGCATTTCGCTCACGTGTCCAGACAGTTAGAGCCGAATCTCCAAAAGTCGTGGGTTTCTTTAGTGCCCACGATGCTGTTTTCTTCAGACGGTTGCCGATGAGTGATGGGAGAAGGAAACAATGTAGGTGATGGTTCTGTGTGACGGATTTATCTGTGGGGTTTGTGAAAGACGCAGAAGGCTTTATGTGGACGGTCGTCACCTTCTAAAATGCTTTCACCCTCCTGTTCATGTCACCAGACTGAACAGGGAGCCATTGGTTAATCAGCGAGCAGTGTTAAGCAATGCAGTGGTGAATTATTCACTCAGTGGGAACTCCATACCCCCCCTTCGGGCTTCAATTTGGAACCACCGCCAGGTAATGAAGCAATAATGCTTATCCTGAATTTGGGAAATTCGATGGAACCAGCTGCTGATATATGAATGCGAGAAACCAAAGAATCATTTTTGAAGTTCGAGATTTGCCTGGGTGACACAGGCAGGGTGCAAAATTGGTTTTAAATGTTCGGAAAACAAAAAAGATCTTCTCAAAACATCGTTCACAACAGCTTGATGATGTTAGGATTCTCACAACCGATGGTAAATCCATTAAAAGGCTGCCCTCATACAAGTATCTGGGTGGATGGATAGATGACATTAGCTAAATTGGTCAGGAAGATGGACGTGAAGACTGGTTTTTATTTTAGAAATAAACCTCGCTTCGCTTTCAGTGCCAAGAAAAAAAATGCTGCTTTTTTGATCATGGCAACATATCGTATCTGCATGCATCCTCCTTCGCTTTAGTCCTGATTCAGTGTGTCATACATCTCTGCGTTTCATTACTAATGCAGAGTCGCTTACTCATCATTGCCTTGTTTATGATTGGGTGGGCTGGACGTCTTTGACCACTCGCAGAAAACAACACTGGTATATTTTTATCCATGAAGCAATACTGGATACATTTCCAGCTTACCTCTGTAACGTACTCTGTCTCAGCTCAGGTACTCTCCAGCTACGCTCCTCCAAGTGGTTACTTTATATAGTAACCCTGGTTTTGACCAATCTGCATTTTTTTTATTATACACCATGGACATGGAATAATGTGCAGGAATTAGCCAAATTTATTTCCATTGATGGATTTAAGGGCATCATGAAGGATCTGGCAAAGGAGAACCTGTTTCTGTTTTTCTTGAGAAGTCAGTATGTTTAAATAGCTGTCTAATAGGTGGATTTTGTTTTATATCTTATTGTATACGTCATATTTTAACATGTCGTAAGTTTGTACGGCTGCTACTTTGGCCAAGCCTCTCTTGCCAAAGAGATTTTTGATTTCATTGGGACTTCCTGGTAAAATGAAGGTAAAATTAATAATTAATAAATTGAATATAATGATCTGTGATTAATGGCCTGTAAGGCGACAGTTTAATTAAAACTATGTCAGACAGGAGCCTATTTTAGACATTTAATAACAAATACGTGGTCAGTTTTGTTCAGTACCTGTGTAGTAATACCACCCTATCAGTGTTAGTATGCACTATGGTCCTGTGTTACAGCCCCTTCCAAAAGACACAGCTTTAAAATAGCATTAATCAAAAGAGAAATAGCCATCTTCACTCCAGTGGGAGTGAGACAGAAGTGACACTCTTCTCCACACTGCAGTGGACGAGCTAGCAGGAATTCTTTTTACGCTATTCAGCTAATGCAACGCAGGGGCAGACTGTCCCTGGAGCAACGGGGATTTACGGGTCTTGCTCAGAAGCTCAACGGTGACATCACTCTGCCGAGTCCAGGATTTGGACTAGCAACCTTCTGATCACAGTTACATTGGCTTAACCCACCGAACCGCACAGCGCCTGGTCTGTCACGAATAGCACGTGTGGATGATCTAACCTGGTGGTTAGAAGGGTCAGTTAAATTAGCAGCGCTCACGGGACACAGAAGGGCTATGAAAAATGTAATGGAGACATGACCTGTACATCTTACATTTCATTAGGTATTCAATGTGACCAGAATTTGAGACTTATAGTACTGTGCAAAAGCTTTTAAAAGAGAAAGATTCTTTTTAACTTGGTTTTTTTGTAAGAATGCAGTTGTATGTCTGTCAAAGTGCCAGCTTAGCTAATTAAAAGCATCTCAGGCCAACCACAGTATCTGCAGTTATCATACAACAGAAACTCTTTATGTTATTACTGTTTATTTGTATATATTACAATGTTAAATTGTGCCTGTCTGAGTAAATATATACTTAGTGCCCAGTTAAATAGCTTTACACTTTATTTTCTTTGGCAGCCTAAGACTTTTGCACAGTACTCTTTGTTAATGGTAACTACACTGAATTCAAATGCCTTATAAATGTAGGTGCATCTGTGGATCACAAACTGGGGTCTGCACCCCTTAAACGGTCTACTGCCCTGGGGCCAGGGGGTAGGCTACCTCAGTAGCATCTTTGGGGTGACACAATGGATGCTGCATGACCAGCGAGGAACCCAAAAGACAATACTGCAAATTCTGATTTATGACCCAGCTGCTAATTGTCGACCATGCACCTTAATTGTGGATGATTTCATTTCTTTGTTATCAGCTCTAAAAAATAACAGCTGATTCCTGGGAGTAATTCTTGATTTCCTAATTATCTGCTCGTGGGAGTTTTACTTACACAATAATGCTCTGAGGCCAGAAGGAACAATGATTGGTTCAGAGAGATAACCAATCAAATTATAAAGGAGGGGGGTTCAAGCTACTAGAGGACCCAGGACCAAAACGTCTGATTGGTTGGTCATGCCTCCTGTAGTTGCTTGGGCACACCTCCTCTACAATGTGATTGGTTATCATTCTGAACCAATCACTGTTCCTTCAGCCCTCAGAACATTTTTGTGTAAAATGCATTTTTGAGCTAAATGTGCATCCAAAGTGTTGCTATAATACCTTACAATAAAGTACAGGAAAACACTGTGTGGGACATGAACGTGGAAAGTTGAATAGAATGAAGTGAAACAGATGCGAAAATCTGGAGCATCGCAATGTCTGCCCCAAGGTGACAGATTGGAAATGCCTAATGAGCCATCCTAACCCACTCGATTCCCTAAATGAGAACCTTAAAATGTATGAGAGAGGGTCTGCAATCTAACTGGGAAACCCGAAGGGGAAGGCAATATCCCGTTGATTACAGAGCTCTTTAACAGTGGGTATAGTCCCACTTTTGTAGTACCAGTTAAAGTAGTACCTGACTTCCTAGGGACCTAACTTCCAGGCAATAAGAGATTAAGCAGATCCTCATTGCCTGCTACTTGGACGCTTGAGTCTTACTATTAAAGAAAGATGTCAGTGACTGCAACAATCTTATATATAAATAAAACGTGCCCTTTCAGATGTTGTCAGTAAATAGTTTTATAAATAGTTGTATAAATAATTTAAATTATTGAGTATTAAGTAAATAGCCTCATTAATTAAAAATTCCCAGTGATGGCTGGCAAAAGAGTTGCCAGTAAGTGAAATTCTTTTGATGTGTAAGGCACAGTTACTTGAAATGTTCCTAAGAAATCTATAATGGCAGAAAAATATATGTAATTAGCTTTCTTTGTTAGCAAATACAGCTAATCTGTGCCATGTGTGAAAATGCCCTAAGGCAGCATGTTTTACACGGCTTTCCAGTTGTCCTGCTGCAATCCAGTTAATAATTATGCTATAGTGGTTCATAGCTGGACATATTTCAGCAAGTCATGGACCTATAATGCAAATAATTAATGTGTAGATTTTAATAATTCATCAGCTGGTAGTACGGACACTTCAAGACTTGTTAAACAGCTTTTGAACAGATTCTGACTTTTATTTTTAAATGGGATACGCTACCTTTGTAAATCACAATTGATTGTAAGGACTGCTGGTGAAATTGAAACGTCTCATAAATCGACCCTTTTTTGCACTTTAGTCTTGACAGTTCAGCCTCATTTTACACTGAAGCAGATTTTTTTGTACATCTGCCGTCCTTGTGAGAATCCAGCAGGATAAATTCCTTTCGGGCAGTGTTCAGCCCAAACCACTGTATGCGTTTCGGAAACAAACTGCTTTGCTAGGCAAATTATGTAAAACACCAGACATTCATTCTGGGAGCTGGAGCCACTGGGTCTATGCCGTGGATCAAGCTCATCAGAGTGGATGACGATGGTACTCTGCTCTGTGCATGTGGACTTTGCATGTTCCCTCCATGTTGCACAAGTTCTCTCCCCATAGTCTAAAGACACTAAGGTAACTGGTATTTCTGAATTGCCCTTCTAGCATCCCATGTAGTCGTCTGCCCCCCACGTGAAAATGGGGGAATGAATGCGATGGGCTGCTCTGGCTAAGTGGACCAAGACAGGCAGTTCTCCTGACCAAAAGTTTAGTGTTTGATACATTCCTCACCTTGTGTTATATACAGCTACTTTGACTTTTTTTATTGTGACGTAACTCATGTGTGCAACAGCTCTGGAGAGACAGAACAGCGGGTGACAGGTACATGTTGGATTTGCTGCTATTGGCTAGTGAACTAATCTACTCGGCAACGGGTAAAAGAAACTTTATTTTTGTGCCAGGGGGCGGAGGATAAGTAAAGTGAAACAGAAAAGAGGAGGCTAACTTTGCCGGGACACAGATAACAGGGTTGAAGTTCTGTCTGAAAGCAGTGTCTCCTATCGTTTCCCCATTGTGGGTATATAGGGGAGTGGGATTAAATGAGACATACTTGAATCTGGTTGGATAACAGGACATTGTCACCTGATTTCACATCATCTTGGTTGTACTTGCCCCCTTCCATCATCTTACATTGTAATGTGTTGCTTACTCTAGGACCCATTGAAGAATCACTTCTGTCCTGCTTCATAACGAATCCGGTCCTCTGTGCGACAGAACAGGTCCTCTCTCTGTCATGTGATGTGACCAGCCAATGAAAGTCTCCACTCATGAACTCTAAAAGACGCCCCCCTCCCCCCTTCCTTTCCTTTTGTGATCACCCCCACAGCTATGGCATGTCAGATAGGGTGGACGTCATGCGTCTGGCACCCCCTGAGCTAGGTTTCCGTCTTGAGAAACTCCCGTTGTGACCGTTTAGTTTTTTGTGTTCGTAGAAGTGCATCTCTGGCAGTCCTGGCAGATGTGGTAGGCGTCAGACTGCCGCGTAGGTCTGCATGGCTGTCAGTTGGTAGTCTGCGGTGGACAGTGCAATCAGAAGGCCAGCTACACTCCCAGGCAATACTTGCGTGCCAAAACTAGACTTTAACCAAAGTGAAATGGAACTTTATTTGCCCAAGAACAGGTACATTGGAATGTTTCTTTGCACATGTGCCATCTTACTCTTTTTTTAGACACACACACACATACAATTCATTGCAAAACCTGAGGTCTGAGCACAGGGTCGGCTGCATATGCAGCATCCATTCATGGCTTTGGATTGAGGGTCTTGCTGTGGCTGTTCTGCTTAGGACGGGATTCAAACCGACAACCTTCGGGTCACTGATACTGAGGCCTTACCCCTCAACCTGCACGAAGGCAAATGATGATGCGTGTTTTGGCACAAACACAGCGACTGGCTCAGTATATCGAATGGCCTTTATGTTTTTCTATTTACTGTAGCATGTATCGAACTCCGGAACGGGAGTGCAAGGAATTTTCCCCCGGAATCCCGCGTGTTCCTGAAGGAGTAGAAGTGGAGTAAAGCACCAAGGGCTGAGGGTGTGGGAAGCTTCTTCGCACACTTTGGACGTCTTACAAGTTAACCTTCTGTTCAGCATTGTTGCCTTTCTGCTTGCGACGGGCTGGAGAGCGGCTCGCTGCGGGCTGTAAATGTGTTGTATTGACCCATTTAGTATCACGGCTGAGTTCTGTCTTCAAAGGGGAATTTATGGAGTCTGGCAGGGAGCACAGGAAGCTTAGAACGTGCTGGATGATGCAAATCCTGTTGATTTTATGGGCTAAAAACTCCCATATTGTTCTCTCGGTTGCATGGGTATTAAAAAGAGCACACCCACTGTCTGAATATGAAATCCTATTTTAAAAGGGACATTGGTAAACTAGCCTCATGCCCATTGCTTCCGGGATGGGCTCCGGACCCCCCGCAACCCAGCAGAATAAGTGGTTTGGAAAATGGGTGGATGGATGGATAAACAAGTCTGGATAATGTGAAGGTGCTTTCTTAAAATTATGTGAAAAGAGCTAAATGAAATTGGTCTTGCAAAGGAAAGGCTATTTAATGGGTACTTTTATTAAGCACATTTATGTGTGTCCACAGATTTTTCTCTTTGATTTTAAAGGATATATACTGATTGAGAACATATTTAGCTGAGTGTATCAATTTTAACAGTTGTGATTTTTCAAATGGTCTGCCACCTTTCAGGTTATATTCACTGCAGTTTGGCATGATCTAATAATTTCAAATGTTTTATGTTCATGAATTCAATGTAGCACTGGCACTGTTAAACAGCCAGTTGATACTCTGATATATACCCAGTTAGATCCTGTTAGCTAGCTGATGAGGGACTGTTAGCCAGCCAGTGATACCCTGATAGATATCCAGTGAGGCCCTATTAGCTAGCAGGTGAGGGACTGTTAGCCAGCCAGTGATACGCTGATAGATATCCAGTGAGGCCCTGTTAGCTAGCAGGTGAGGGACTGTTAGCCAGCCAGTGATACGCTGATATTTATCCAGTGAGGCCCTGTAAGCTAGCAGGTGAGGGAGTGTTAGCCAGCCAGTGATACGCTGATAGATATCCAGCAAGGTTCTTGAATATTAGGTTGCCTTTATTATCTGACTCTGCTGTATTTATTATACACAGAACAATAGGATGGATTCACTGAGAGGAGTATTTTCACCATGAAGTATGTAACACCGGCTATGGGAGATATAGAGATATAGGGGTACTTATCATATAGTTTGTGAAAGATTTCACAGCTCAGGCTGAAAAATATTTCTGTATTCAAGTAGTACTGAACACTAGCAGCCTGTACTTGTTCTGCAAGTATGGATGCAATTAAAACAATCTAGTTTCTCTCTGATTTACAATGTCCACATTCATATTACTCTGTGCTTGTCTTCCTCATTAAGCTGAACCCTGTATAAGCAGTACGGTTCCAAAATACAAAAATAATTAATAACCCAGAGAGCTATAATTTCTGGTGATCAAAGGGAACACTTAGCCCAAAACATAAAAGCATTCCACTAATGTTGAAATGTGGCAACAGGTACAGCACTGACAGAAGGCTTTTGTGTGGGATTCTAACCTAGTTTATGCAGATGTTGCCATTGATCCAAGAATCACAAATTTGCTTTGGGCTTCAGTGCTAAAGTGTTTAAGACCCTTGAATATAACAGAAAACAAATATAGGAGACGGACATTAATATATGTAATGACTAATGGCTCATGAAATCGCAGCAGTTATTCTCATGAGAATTCAGATTATTGAATCATTCTTCATTGTTATCACCAAGTGGAAGGTGTAGCGTCTTTCTGGCATGCCATGTTAGTAATCTACTTGAAAGCCTATTGGTTCCCAGACCCTGGGCCGGGTCAGGGTGGAGTCAGGTTGGAGTTGCCTGGATATTGGTGGCGGGGGAGGGGGGGGGACTCCTTTCATTCAGTCTTGAGAAATGCCAGGCAAGGGCCGTGGTACCGCAGAGGGCAGACTGAAAACAGGCCTGGAGTTTCAGATTTCACAGGGTCACTGCTGTGCCTGGCGTATATAATTGATGTAGAGAGGGCAATCAGGGGATTGTCTGCGGCCTCAGCCCGGGTCATTTTTCTCTTCAAAGGCTTTGTCTTCAGGTTGTTCCCCTCCTCTTCCTCTCTCAGGAAAGGTACCTATCAAAGCCTTGATTTTTCTAAGACTCGCCTTCTTTTGAAAACAAATTTCAACAGGTCCCAAGGCAGCGAGGGCTGCTGATTATTTTTGCGGACGTGCATATGGGCGCAAGCGGTTAACGCAGCCAAACAAACCGTCAGGAGCGAGTGAATTACAGGCGGGCTTTAATTTCAGGCCATTAATTGCAAGAAAAACATAACCGTCACAACCTCTATAGTGCTATGAAGTGCATGCTTGAATGTGATGGCTGGCTCCTGTTATATTTTAATGATAATAATAAAGCAAAATTTAATCAGTAAGCATCATAATGAATGATGCAAAAGGAAGGATTTGCACAACAGATAATCAGTTGGGACATGCGCAGTATTACGCTCTAACCCTAAACATGGCCGATACCACATACAGAACTGTTGTGACCCTAACAGCACAATTAAAAAAAAAACGATTTGAAAAGCATCAGAAAGGCTGTATGAATGTTCTAACCAGAAACTGTGCATAAGGAGGCATGTGAAAATGAAAATAATGTTGATAATTGATTTTTTTTAAGTAGCGTTAGGAGAATCTCACTCATTTTCTGTAGAGCCTGGCAGTTTTGTCGAGGGTTGCAGCTGAGATTGAAAATTAAACAGGAACTGAAATAAGTGTCAGGCTAATCTGGGCAGACCTCATGCTGCAGCACATCAGGAAATTTGCTCTTGATTTTCTCCGGAGATTCCAGCTTCCTGACTCTGACTCCGTCACCGGGGGAACAAATGGTGACTCTGTGTCCCTTCTGGCATGTGAAGGGTGGGGGCTGCCTCTCTCTCACCATTCTGCATCACTGTCTGGACCCTGCCCCCGATAACCTGCTGTTGCCCCTCACTAATCCGCCTGTCTAAAGACAGCCCCTCCCCATAACCTTGCTGTCCCATAACTGTCTGTAATCTGCAGTAGCCGGTGGCTAGCTTGTACATAGTCAGACAGTCTGCTTTCATTAATTGTTCATTTATGGTGGGAACCGTCAGGACAAAGCTTCTGCCTTCTGGTTGTCCTGTAGGCGCATAGGGGCTCTATGACAGTCAACAGTAGCATTAATGTCTTCCATGACGTCAATTAAATCTGCAAATTCGCAACTGACGGCACATTGTATTTACCGCACTAATAATACTTTGTTGTGCAGAAATACTTATTAATAGTTGCAATAAACTGCTTGCAATAAGCTTGTGATTTTGAACATATTGTTCCAAATTCCCAGCCCCAGAAATAAAAACCACACCTCCCTGACTCACAGTTTTTCACTTGACACAATTTAAGTTTTTTTTTTTTTTTTTATGGGTTTGTGGAGAGTGACAAACTGACTGCTTCAAGCTGCCAAGACCTGGGTGTGATTCCCATAACAGCAGAGAGTTAAAAGTAGAGCTGATAAACTTGGATTTGTGTGCAGAAAGTAATGAAGATATTTCAATAGCGTTCGAGCTAATCTGGACACGCTCTGTGGCGCTCTGAATTTGTCAAGTTTCAGACAGATTTTCAGTTAAAACAATAAGCTGCTAAAAGCAGCAAGTTGCACAGAAACGCAGATACAGGCATGCTACCCCACCGCCAAACCTATTCTAAATTGTAGCTTTACTGTAGCCTTGTTAAAAAGGCTCATTCTAATCTAATTTTGGTGTAATTGTACCCAGATCCTGCCTCTGCTATTTCAGGGCTACCTGCTCTGGCTTAATCTCTTTTCTGAAAAGTTGCTAGATTTATGGCTCCGGATAGCTGAAAAAAAGACTATGATTGGGACCACACTGCTTTAAGTACTGAAATTGTGTGTTATACCGAAGATGCCCATATAATCGAAACCTTGTTTCATTTCTCTTGTAAACTGGGGTTCTTGTGTCGTGTAAAGGCCCAGTTTGTGGGGCCGGAATAATGAATATTTTACATCAGTATTGCTTATTTATATCTGTGCAGTAGCTTCGTGATACGACCAGTGAGGATTTGGAGAGTCTGCTGGTGTTTTTGCTGTGAAATTCTTATAAGTCACACAGATGCCGTGGGCGCTATCGCAGAAACCCTTTCCGAGTCTGAAAAATAAAATGTTGAACAAAGTGAGTGAGACTGGGGGGATTTCCTCAGAACGCTGAACCTTATATAGGATGTTAAATATGCTCCCAGTGGTGAGAACCTCACCAAATGTGGTCTCTTTGGAAAAGTGCAAAAGCTGGAGAAGACAAGCAAATATTGGCACATTGCCAGCAGCGAGGCTGGGAGACGAGGGTTCTTCTGGTAACAGACCAGGCAGTTACTCTCTAGACGGGACAGGGGGCTGGAGAATAACGGCCCAGGTCATGTTCCGGAGCCGATACGGGTCACGGCCAGTTCCATGTATTGTTCCCCCAGTCTATTCCAGCACTGCCCTGGAAGTCTATTGGCTGTTAAACTGAAGAACTGTAAAGTCCAGTGGGCTGGTTGAAAAGCAGGGAGAATTAAATCATCTCGCTCTGCTTCACCGATCCACGTTGGCTCCCTCAGTGACACGCTTCGTAGCGTCTTAACCAGAGTGGGTCAGCGATGAACGGGATGGGGGGACACACAAAATGATGCTAACAAGGAAAGGCCATGAAAACAGAGAAACAATCCAGTCAGAAAGTGCTCATTGGCTACAAGCTCCATGCCAGTATCATTCATAACCAATCACAATGCCCTAACAACACATAATCTGACCTTCGACTGGCAAGATACTCTGAAATCCAATAAAGACCGAATGAGTCCATAAATCTCTTCCATAGGAACGAGGATAAACCCCTTTTTTGCTTCGTTAAGTTAAACATTATGCAGATATATAGCAGACATAGCACACTTTTCCCCTTAATAAGAAGTGCAACCAGAACCTAAACAAAAGAATCTCCAAACACATATAATCCTTTAGCCTTTAGCCATATATCTCTTGGGAGATATATCAGCTGTTTTCAGATGCTCTTACTGTTCTGTCACAGCTGGATGGAAGCCTCCCAGCATGCAACACTCAATTGACCAACATGAGCTCCAAAAGGGAACGTCGGCACACGGGCAAATAGAGGGAGGCTGGGGATTGAAGGAAGGCTGGTCAAGCTGCCATGGCAACAGGAGACGAGACGAAACCAGGCTGTTCTGGGTTTGTCACGTGTGACTGGAACCTCAGAGGGAAATCCTCTGCAGTGACCTAGGATAGTCAGCTTGGCAGCCTGCTGCAGTGAACACTCTCACTAATGCAGGAACTGTCCTAAGCAGGATGCGTGCCAGTGTGGAGAGGAGAAGTGCTCAAGCACTCTCCACCTGGAGAGGGTTTTAGGGCCGATAGTCTCGTAATTTGCTGCCCCACCAGAATTAAATCACTCTGAATTCCTTTGCTGCTGAGTATAACCCAAAAGCCCGGTCGCGTCCTCTACCCATGGCCTGCTCCTTCTGGAAGGAGAGAAGATACAAGTCCGGTAACACTTTGGGATGAACTTGTAACAGATCAAAAATAGAAAAGCTGCTTTTATTATTAATAAATCTGTCAATAATTAATGTAACGGATGGGTCAGTTTCTCTTCATATGTGTCTAATTTGCCTGTTTTATTTTTTTTATTTTTTATTTTTCCTGAGAAACCCACCATGCTCAAAGCATTAATGCTGCCCAGAATTAAAAAGCTCTAAAACTGCCTGGACATTGATGCATCTAGTACTAAATGGAAAACAGTTTAGCAAGAACATTCTTTGTTAATTTAAGAGCTAATTAATAAATAAAATGTAGCTACAATTCAGCATGCATCCAGCCAACTTCCATAACCTCATCCCTAGTACTGCAATGTTTCCCAATCCGATCCTAGGGAACCCACAGCCAGTTCACATTTTTGCTCCCTGCCACACAGTCCACGTTTTTGCTGCCGGGAGCTGGGAGGGAGGAAAAACATGGTCTGTCTGTGGGCCCCGAGGACCAGACTGGGAAACATTGCAGTACTGGGTGGGGTAAGTCTGAAACCCAACCCTAGAAACACAGGAAACAAGGCAGAGAACATGATGGATGGCATGCTGGTCCAATGCAGAGCACACACACACACACACACACACACACACACAGGTTTGTGGGAACTCTCCATTTAATTCTATGGGGAAGTCATGCTTCATTTAGGGATTAAACACCAAATAGCTTTTTTGTCTAATTTGTCATCCATTCATTTTTGGTTTTCTTTTTTTTGCGAAAACAAACAGGCGAAATGTCTATTGAAGGCAAACGTCTGTTTCTGGTGCTGAGATACTGAGAAAAACAGGGAAAATATGAACTGGCCTGTGTGAGGGAGCCTTGGGCATGGAAAGTCATATTTATCTGTGAAACATTTTCCTTTCGGGCTTAATTGGTGACATGAAAAATAAAGGTGGAATTTTATCTGGTTTTGAGGACAAATTCGAATGAATTTCAAACGGGCACTTTTCTGCTGTAGGTCTTTGGCTGGTGTCAGGTTTTTTACTTGCATTAGTGGGAGAAACAAACAGAACACACTGAATTATATTTACACTGGGGACTAGGGGTAGGTGACCCAAATTAGCTTTAACTCCTAAATGCCCTTTTCAGATGGATTAATCCCCTTTCTATCTCTGTTTCATTATGAGCTTTTATTCTGCCACTCATTATCTACCACAGCTTCCATCCACTGAATTTGATGCAGTTATTGTCAAGCCTCTTGCAATGTCAGCAGATTATCTGCTTTGGAACCTTTTGGTGGCATAAAAGCAGCATTCTGATGTTACCATGAGCGGCATTAAGCGGGGGATGCATGCTGAGGTCAGAGAGACGAGGAAAACATCTCATTGCAGAACTGGAATTTTAATTCTATGGTTGGGAACCCCGGTCCACCCAGGGGCCGCCGATTTTCACTGTCCCTCAGCACTTAATTGCTTAAGAGAAGTTAATATTAGGACAAAATTTAAGTTGATGTGTCCTGTGATGGGTTGGCGCCCCATCCCTGCCTTACAGAAAATGGATGGATGGATCTAAGTTGAGCTGGTGCTCCTGGTGTAAATCAGCTCTTAACAGGAAGGTAACTCAAAAAGCTGAGGATTGGCTAGTGAGTTAGGGTGTGGCTTGGTAGGTTTGACTGCTTTGTCCGGCATGGGCAGGTCAGAGGTTTGAATCCTGCGACTGGTAGAGTGATTTCACCATTGACCAAAGCCTTTAACTCCCGAGGGACTGTCTGACCTTGCCTTCTGAATTGTATTCTGCTTTGCATAAATGCGTCTGGTGAATAAATGTGAATTCCATATGCAAGAGGCCCCCAGTGCTGCTTTAAGGGGCGTAATTATGAATCCTTTTTTGTATTCGTATGCATTTTCATTATTAACAAGCCCAGAACACTGGCTTTCTTTAAAATGTACCAGCTTAATTTTCATTCTGACTTTTACAGTGTTATAAATCACAGATAGTGTTTACAGGCAACAGCGTGGGCAGCTCTGTCCCAGTTTGGTCTACTGTGTGTGGGCAATACGGTGGTTATGGGACTGCAGTTTTACATGTCGCAGTTACAGCTCTCTGACGAACAAACAGCGCCCTGCTTTGAGCCAGAAAGAGGACAGGCTGCGCTCTCGCCCAACACGTCTGACGGAGCAGCTGGAAAGCGGATCAGACGGGGCTGACCTTGACCTTCCCGCACAGCTCCACCGTTTGCACGGCTCCATGTTTACAACTCGCGGATGCAACGGAAAAACAAAAAAGTCTGCCGGTTTTGTCGTCGCTGTAGAACGGGAGACATTAAATCCAGTATTGCATTCATGGTCACCTCATCGTCATTCATTTACATGATGCTAGGCTGTAGGTGGTGATTGTTTTTAATCAGACGGAATGTTTTGGATTTAACGCCAGCAATTTAACCTGTTCCTCACCTCCTGGAATCTCTAAGTCTTGCGTACAACTCTTCGGCTGCGTTTAAATAACACATTTTTAATGGATATCTTTTCAGTGGCCATGACATTCATGATTATGCTCCAGTTCAAAAAAAGACACTTATAAGCTTTTTACTTGGCTGTGGCCCTTTAGGACTGAGACGCATGGATTTAATACATGTCTGTGGTTACAAAGGATTAATCTTAAAGGTCTGTTGTGTCTCCACGACAAAACCAGGGCTTGACTAATTACAGTAGAGCAGCTCTTCATGTTCTAAGCCACCTCCATCTGTGCCTGCAGTCATGGGCCATGATTTTCAGGGTAGGCTGGGAGGCTGAAGCTAAGGCCCCACCCACCAGCCAATGACCACCCTTCTAAACTCCAAAGTAGGAGGACCCACACGTTTTACCCCTTTTTTAACAGGAAATGTGTTGATAGATGGGCAACAAACATGTATTGTTCACTGGCAATTTTTCACCAGGCTGACAAAGATAAAGAGGCAAACAGATGGAGAATGATTTATTTGCCTGATGTCATATTGCTCTTTATTAACTTTTTTTTTTTGTACCACAGTGGTCGACTTGTATTTGCCGTAATAGGATGTTTCTGAACCTGTGGTCTGAGATCCACGGTGTGCATAGGGGGGGTGCGCTAAGTGGGAGGCAGGTGGTTTGCTGATGTTCTAGAATTTTCGTTTCTGGTTCACGGGCTAGAATAAGCTTCCTGACGGTGTCTAACTGCACTGCGAGGGAGTCTGACGCATGGCTGGACCACACATGTGCTTGAGGAACTGACTTTTCAGCAGATGTTTCGAAAACCTTAGAGGCCGCAGTGCTTAGAATCGGTGGCGTAGCTGACGCTATGCAGACGCGCAGCCTGTTGAGTGACATCCTGAACGCTTCAGGCTGCGCGGCTGGTTTATGTTGGTCTGGGTTGAGGTACGGGGAGGGGGCCTCAGTGGTAGGTCTCCTAACTTTCTGTCAATGAAAAGAAAGACTCAGTCAGCTATATACAGTTAAAGTCTTTAGGTAGAGCAGCAGGCGTAAACAGAGCAAGCAGTGTCCATAGCTTTGATGTTCAGTCTGCTCTATGTCATATGCAATTTCTACCTTAGCTCAGGGCGCATGTCAGGTGGCCTCCACAGGCATTGCTTGGGTATATGGGGGCTCCTTGAACCCTTGTTCTCTATACAAGCTGTCAGCCCCTCTGTTCACAAGCCCTTACTGGCTGCATCAATCCCACAAGAAACACATAGAAAGAGTTTGGTTTGTTTTTGAAGTGACAATGAACATGATTTGTGACATTCTAAAATAACTACCTTTTACAATATCTTATGGTCTTCCTGATATACAAACAATAAATAGTAAAAAAAAAAAACGAAACATTAATTTCTAGGGAATCACATGTCATGTAGATGTAAGCAGATCGCAGTTTCAAATCTGTAACGTTTGGATTTCAAATCACTGTATTTTGTCAGAAAGCTCCCTAGGTGTAGAAATCAGAGAGTCTATCCTGGTTTGGGTCACTGTGCAGCACTATGGAAAATATCACCTGCTTTTATGTTGTAGATAGAGGGACATGTCAGTCGCAGAGATAAATGAGACAGGTGTGTGTAAACCTGCACCTCATCAGCACATGTGCACTGTAAACAAACAACTGTCAGATCTGTAATGAGACTGTGTCAGCACCGGCGTTCCGGAAGCTTCTGACGCTGAGCCCAGTGCGCCACGCTGCTTGGCAGGGATGAGAGTGTACTTCACACACTTGTCAGAAAGCGATATCGACGGGTCGCATCCCGTGTCATGCCGCACCCGCAGAAATGGAGTATTTGGAAATCTCCCTGTGTTTATGTTTCAGTGTGAGTTACATTTCACAGCCTCCTCAAACACTCGGTTTCCTGCCAAAAAAGGAGAAAAAAAATCATACATTTATAAGATGAAGCATTAGGAAGAATATTATGAATGGAATTTTAAAAACAACGGAGAAACACTTATAAAATTCCATCCATCCATTTTCCAAACCGCTTATCCTACTGGGTCGCGGGGGGTCCGGAGCCTATCCCGGAAGCAATGGGCATGAGGCAGGGAACAACCCAGGATGGGGGGCCAGCCCACCGCAGGGCACACTCACACACCATTCACTCTCACTCCTACGGGCAATTTAGCAACTCCAATTAGCCTCAGCATGTTTTTGGACTGTGGGGGGAAACCGGAGTACCCGGAGGAAACCCCACAACGACATGGGGAGAACATGTAAACTCCGCACACATGTAACCCAAGCGGAGACTCAAACCCGGGTCCCAGAGGTGTGAGGCAACAGTGCTAACCAACTGCACCACCATGCCGCCCCTCACTTTGGTTACAAAATTGATTTAAAAAAAGATTTTTGATGGTGACCCCAACAAAACCTGATGTCAGATAAGTGTAAGTTGTAATGTATGCTAAATACTATCCAACGTCAGCCTTAAGTAGGCAATTAAGGCACAACTTCCTAGAAAACGCTTTTATTTACATAGAGTAGTTCATTAATATTTATTTGTACTGATTTTTTTTATCGACTTATTTTGTTCAAGAATACAACAACGTGACCTTACTTTTTGATTTATCTGCTGTACCAAAGCTTAAATAAGCCTACTGGTTTTTCAGGTTTTAAGACAGGGAAGCAACATTCAATCTGTGAACCATTTTCAGTGAGGCACCATTGACAGTGGTCTCGAGTAAGGTAACTCCTGTGTCTTACCAGTGGTCTGTGCCAAGGATGTCTGGCATGGGTGGACTGGGTGTCTGTAGATTGCTCTGCAGTGACTCCTACAGTCAGCTGAAGGTTGTGCAAATAATTCTCCATTGCAAGTGTATTGAAATCACTCCATGAAGCCTGCAGCCTACAGAGAGAAACTGGATGCATTGTACAGCATGTGCAGTGGTCCTCAGCCTCCCTGCGTTGGTGTCCAGTGGGATAGAGAGTTATGATGTGGTTAAATGATGCTCCGTATTCCAGAGAAATGGTCAGAACGAAATTCAAATAAGGAAATTTGGAGAAAACTCTACTGAGACATGGCTACATGTACCTAACTGAAAATCTAACTCCAGTTCAATTCAATGTCCTCGCAGTTTGGCCAGCAGCCAATTTCTGTAAGCTGATGTTTCAGATAAGCCCGTAATAAAACATAATTGAAGATATGTATCTTTTTTGAAGCCGTATTTTCTCGTTTGACTTTACAACTGAAAGATCTTCATTCAGTGATCATTTTAACACTTTCATCATCCATTCTGCAATGCCCTGCTAAAGAAATGCCTGAAGGACTGAGAAACAAATTCCTTTTTGCCTGTATTCACAATAGTGCCACGTTTGATTCCGAACAGTGTCAGAATGGGCAGAGGAACCCCTTCATCCCTAATGCAAAATAAAGTGTGGTAATCTGTGATGTCACCATGCATTCTAATGTCGAATTTGCATCTGGAATCATCTACAGCTTTTCACTTCCCAGTAGCTTTGGCATTTTGTCTCGTGTAAAATCACACCCTAAGGAGGAGAAAATGGGAGAGGAAGAGTTGGGCATTAATCATTTGTGGACAGAAGAGGAGTTGCAGGACCTGTAATGTGGTTTTACGTTCACTGAGATGATGGTGATGTTGGGTAATATGAGGGGTGGCAGTAGTGCTCAAACAGTAGGATTCCAGGGGCTTTGCATGTCACAGGGAGGGTGGGTTGGCCCCTCTGAACTTGTTAGACAACAAGGATTTTACAAAGTAAGAGGAAAAAGGAAACTGAGGGAAGAACAGCATGAGGTGACATCACAATGGTTCCTCGTGGCCTCGAGAGGAAACACAAGGAGCCCCGCAGGCGGTATGAGGAAGCAAGCTGACCGCTCTCCCACCTCACCGCTGTTTGTAAGGTAGTCATATGCAAATCGCCGAATCCAATGCAAGCGTGCCGGACGACCTTGAAATATGACCTTGCCTGCTATACACTGCTTCTTAGGTTTTAGTTTAAAAACATTTTTACAGGTCCTTCATGTTTAGACCACATTTGGCAAAAGGATTAGCGAAACACGAGCATAAGCTCAGCAGAGGTCAGTCATCATTGCAGCCCTACAGCCCATTTGGGAAACGGTTCTCATCTCATCAACACAACAACATAGCAGCTCTGTATTCAGAAGTCTTTTGACTTTTTTTTTTTTCTGAAAGAATCCTTCAATTTAATTCCGACAAGATGATATTCCTTGTGCAGTTTGTGTGTGTTTATGTTTTTATATCCGCAGAACCCCAGATTGGACTGGGTAGAACCCAGAACACATTACTTAAACTGGAAGCCTTGTTCTCTATGGAGCTGGAGGAAAATGGAAATGTTTTGGGGGAATGTGAGAGCGTTATTCTCCCGTTTCTGACCGTGGAAGTGTATTCCTGCTGTTGGAAGGAGACTGACCTACATTTCGCCGGGCTTCAGCTACCGTGAAACCGCCTCGTACCATATTCAAATTAATGTGCCGCGCCGAGCTGTACCACTGCCTGCTGGGTTTACCTCTCGGGCCTAGCCCAGGAAGCAGACTCGTCGCTACCAGGGGATGCTACCCCAATTAGAAGCTGCGACAGGGCGAAGGGGAGTGGGAAGTGTGGGGTCCTTTCAGAGTCACCTGCGAGTCCCCTCTCGCTGTCCCAGTTAGAAACTGCCGCGACTCCAAGTGTGGATGTACTGGGGGCGGGGGGAGTGTTTTTGTGTGTAACTATGTGTCGGGCCATTGGGAGAAGAGGATTTGTATAATTGCAAATAACAGCCTCACTTCAGAAAATGTAATCTCTGGTACAAGTCAATATGAATAATGACGTCGACACCGTTGGCCGTGTTTCCATAGAAACGTGCGGTGGCACAGAGGTGCCAGCGGCCTCGGCGTTGTTGTCTCTCGCCGATTCCGGTGGGTAGCGACGGACGCCGGAGCAGCTCTGTCTGGTGGGCGGCAGAGCCGGACAGAGACACGCCTCCAGTTGCATTTCAGGAAAACCGATCCGCGTCGCTGTGGTTTCCGTGAAAATGGCCACCGGGTTGCGGGCGCGACAGAGCGGGAAGACGGAGGAGACGGTCACTGTGATGTTTAGAACCACTTAACCGTGACTATCGCCCAGACAATGGTACGTTTAAAATTCCAGTATGGACTTCTCACTCTGCCATGGTTTCTTCTGCTGTACCGGCCCCCACAGTCACTCAGAAAAGCCAGTGTTTCAGTCTCTGGCTGCTGAACAGAGTTATGTGATCTGAGGCTAGAGTTTAACAAACCGGGAAGAAAGAAGGAATGCAGACATTTTTGGCTTTGGTGCAGGAAATACACAGGGAAATCAGATGGGAATTGGATCAGGGGAGCGAGGTCTGTGTATGTGCTCTCTGAAAGTCGGCGTTCTATTAGGCATTAGTGAATGATTTGACTTGTGACGTGACTGTGCCCCACCCCCCCCACCCCCACCCCCCCAGGGCGATCTCGCTCGCTCTCTCTTACAAGGATGTAACATGCAACTTGCATGTTTTGAATCCCCCCGAGGGTCGCTACCGTATTCCCTTAACCAGTGAATAATCCATGTTAAAAATAAGCAAAAATTGTGAGTCACTTCGAGTAAAAGGCAACAGCTAAAAGCACACTTTAGTCCTAAACTCCAAATCGCAAGGAGGGACAGGCAATCGCGATGTGTCCAGGACTGACGTCCTATCAGTAAATATATGAAACAGTCATGAAAAACCTTCGTGTAGGTTAGCTGATCACTTCTTTTTTCATGCATTTAAAAAAAAAAAACAGCTAAGGGATTTTGGTGTTTTAATGTATAGTATTCCGAGCTTTGGCATCCTCTAAATTAATGGACTTGCTCCGACTGCCCCATGACTGAGAGTCCCGTCCGGAGCAGCCGCCCAGTCGTAACAGTTGGTCTCCTTTGCCCTAGATCGAGGGACACGAGCTGCAGCATCCACACCATCCGCTCTGAGCATGTGTGCCGGTTTCCATGGAGACAGTGGGTTAAAAATAACACAGACGATGTTGCTCCTGACATGCCCAGCACAAAATGTCAAGGTGCACAGAGTTTGCATCACTTTCCACCACGGAAATGCGGTGTGACGTCTATCTGTAACATCGAGCATGAGATGGGAAGTCGGGGAAAACCTCTCCTCTTCCTCGTAGGAGCTTTACAGCTTACACACACACACACACAGATACACACACACACAAGGCCAGCTGCAGAGCTCTACATCCCAGAGATACAGACAAGATCCCTCTGCACTGAGACCAGTTCAGACATAGACACTCCTCCACTCATGTGACACGAGTCCAGAGACTCACTCTGAAAATATCATTTCAGCTGAATAAAAAAGCAATGAGACCATGCTGTCAGTCTCCCAGAAGTCTCTCTCATTTGACTGACTCTATGTTGCCTAGAGATTTGTCTCTTTAAACTCCACAAGCACTAGGTATTTATAGCAACCTGGATTTTAAGTGCTCCGAGTGTGCCTGTGGTTTTACTATAAGTCTCTGAATTTGAGGACAGCGAGGAACGCTAATCCAGTTTACCCAGGCAGAGTGTCTCCATGTCGTTTATGTTTGCAAAGTCCTTCCACTCTCATGTGCATTTATTTAAAAATCCAGAGAGAATAACAGTTCATATTGCTGCCTGTGTTTTGTAGGCTCTGCAGTGGCATATATGAATGCTAAGGGCCTCTCAAGTGGCTTCCGGACTGTGCCAGACTTTTGTCAGTAAAAAGTTTCTCTTGCCTTTTCCTTCATGATGCCAAACATTATGGGAATCACCTAGGACTGGGGAGTGATGTATTGGTTTTAAGTTACTACGTCAAAGGAGTATTATGAGTTTATTAAACTTGGCGCTCTTTGTAGGGAGAATTTGAAGGCTAGCATTTTACCAGGAAACTCCTACAGGGGTGAGGTTCGGCCTAAAATTTATTGGCTGCTGTCACACTGTAGACCATAAAATCACAAAGCTTTGGGTGTGTTTCAGATTTTTATTTTTTTTCAGTACAAAACAGTCAACAGATTTTTTGCCATCTGTGTTTTTTTCTCTTCTCCTTTCCTTCCTTGGGTTATTTTGTCCTCCCCTGGGAAAAAGGGGAGAAAGGTGGTAAGTAATGTGTTCTGGCACTTTCTCACGACCGCTAATATTGTCCGTGAGGCACAGAAAGCGAGAACCAGGTCCGGTTAAGAGGGGGCTACCCAGACACAACGCAGATTGGGAAGGGTCTTACCACAGCATTATTGTGTTTCCTTCTCCAGCTGATACAGACTAAGCGAATAAGGTCATTGGATATCCCTGCTGACAAACGGGGTCTGGTTGATTAGCGCAGTGAAAGAGGCAGAGGTTCGGATGGGGAGGCAGTGATGGTCATCTGCCTCAGAGAGCAGGCTTGGCTGATGAGTGGACCTTTGAGATACGAGGAGAGGAGCAGAGAGAAGCTGCCTATGTTTCACGTCCTCCATTCACATTCTGCTACCATTAAAAAAAATATATAAAAAATTGTTCCCAGATCTGGCTTGGTAATAATTATGCATTATTTTCCCATGTTTTTGTAAAAGAATAAATGAACCACTCGCCACGTGCTTCTCTTGCTGCCTGTTATTTCTGATGTTTCATTTGAGTTATGTTGTGTTTACAGCCACACTGCATTGGATGCACCTGCTCTCATCTGATCTCAGATGCTAAGCAGTGCTGGGTCTGCTTAGAGGTTTCTTGGGAGACTTGCTTGAGAGACTGCCTGGATATAGCAGGTCCTGAAAGTTCAGGGTACCATGGTGATACAGTGGCTAGCATGGTTAACTCACTTTCCCGGGTTCATTTCCCCACCGTAGCTCCATGCGTGGACTTTGCATATCTCCCTGTGCCATTTTGGTGTTTCCAACAGGTCCTTCATTTTCCTCCCGTAGTCCAAGAACATGCTGAGGGGAACTGGAGTTGCCAAATTTCTGGTGTGAATGGTACGAGTGCCCTGTGATGGGTGGGTTATTCTCTGCCTTGCGCCCGTAGATTCTGGGCTCCGGACCCCCCAACCTTGCATAGGACAGGCAGATGCGGAAAATCGATGGATGTATGTCCCATGCCTTGTTCCCTATACTGCCTAGGATAGACTCACTGTTGCCCTGCCCTGGAAGCAGCAGGAAAATAATGGATATGGGTGGAGTATTCATTGAACTTGCAGGATATGGTCATCTGTCATTCACCTTATCTTCCGACCTCTTATCCTGAGCAGGAAGTTTGTGGGTGTGGAGTCTGTCCACAGCAGTACAAGGTACAGGCAGACCCTGGATGAGATGCCAGTCAATTTCAGGGTAAAAATAAAGGCATACTCATGTCCTATGGGTATTTTACAGAGTGCCATCAGTGTCACATGACTTAAATCGTAATATAAGATATCACTAGGCTCTGATTCTCTTTTGCTGCTATTAGTGAGAGCCGGACCACCTATTGGCTCTGGTGATCGCTCTGTATGTAAAAGCACACCTTGGGGGTGGAATTAGACAAAAGAGATGCTAAAATAGGTCTGGGAACGGCACACCCTGTCTGCCTTTCCTGGCTTTCTCCAGTGGGGCAGCCGCAGCTATTTCCTGCTCATTTGCCGGTGTCCTGAGTGCATCTTTCTAGGAATTGATGTCATTTCAGATAGATCTGCTTAATTTTGAGCTCGAAAGATCTAAAAAATAAATCGGTTATCCACCATGGTCTGCCATGCTTTATGCAGTGTGGATTAAGATATTGCCAGCATATATGCATTAATAAGGGATGTATTGTACCTGTGGGATTTAGCTGGGAACTCTGGTTCCGTCAGGCAGTCCAGAGACATGCCTTGTACACTGAGCCTGTGCCGCTTTGGATAGGCCCCAGGTGAACTTATGACTGTGTACTGGAGAAGCGATTATGGAAGATGACTGATTGTATACATCATATATAGTACACATATGTAGGTGACATTAAAATCAAGTTCTAAGTGAGGTCTTGTGCGATAAGGGTAATGGACTCATTTCCTGAATCCTGTCCATCCTTTTATGATCTGCAGAGGACCACATTTACTGTGCTGTTACGGCTATGCAATTCTGTCTGGGGGGGAGGGGGGGTGCGCTTATCCCCCTGTTGTATTCAATGAAAGGCTGATGCTATTCCTGCAAACAGCAATTTGCGTTGAGCCAGCTAGATGCTGGTAGCTTTGCCGCTCAGATCCATTACTACCACAATCAGGGAGGATCTGGATGGCATCACCCCCACCCCACTACCCCCCCCCTCCCAGCCACCATTTTACCTTGATGGAGGACAAGTGTCATCTTCATAACCACAAAATCCTGGCCTTGTTTTTTGGTTGCTATGACAGACTGTATGATCCAGGCTTTATGTCTCTTCTAAAATTAAAGTTATACGAATGCACAGTTTTTGAATAAATTCCTTCATGTTTTGCTGTGAGACTCGTGGTGAAATTAGGTCTTATAGGCAAGGAAGCCGAAGACTAACAAAAGCCCCAGGAAAGGAGCAATTTGGGGTGAATCTGATGGAAATGGCTGCAAAACTATGGGAGTCAAGCGGAAGATTCCAAAATCCAGATATTTGTCCATATTTCATAAAGGCTTTTAATCTACACGGAAGAATTCACAAAGCAGGATGAGAATACAGCGAACAGTGCCTTTCCCACATGCCTCGACGGGACGCTGTGGAAGGACCATAGCAGATAAACGCAGAGACACTTATGCAGGGGACATCCTGGCATTTGTTCACCTTGCCTGTAGATGTGGGATGGATCGAAGCGGGTTTCCGTTTTCTGACATTCAGTGTTCACCTGTGTGTTAATTCGGTTTATTGTGGTTTATTTCAAATATTTCAAATCCAGCCAATGGAGAGGCACAGTGGGGCACTGCCGCCACGCTTGTGCCACACCTCTGGAGACCAGGATTCAAGTCTCTGGTGGAGTTTTCATGTTCTCCCAGCATCGCTATGGAGCTTCCTCTGCTTATCCTCTACAGTCCAAAAACATGCTGAAGTGAATTGAGGTTTCCACGTCGTGCACGAGCGTCTGCCCTCTGATGGGTTGGTGCCCCATCCTGTGTTATTCACTGCCTTGCACCTGTAGATTTTGGGTAGATAGAAGCTGCAGAGGTCACAATGACTAAATGAAACACTGATCTAGCTATTCAGATGGGAGGTTCTATATTATTCTTGCAGGATAGCAATCATACGATGAGTTTTTGGTTTACTGATTGCTTCGATTCTGTTTCTTTTTCATGAGAAGCTAAATACAGACGCTCCTCTACTTACGAACTTCCAACTTAGGAACTTTCCTACATACGAACGAAGAGGACTGTAAGTCCAAATTGTGTTCATTGGGCTCCCGTTTCCTGTCCACAATATAATTTTTTTTTTCTGCACGCCAATTCCACCTAGTACGACTTCCGGCCGCTACTCCTGCCGCGCAGCAGCGTAGCGTGCGTACTCCCAGCATCCTAGTTCTTTGTACTTGCGTATATCCTTAAAATGATGCTGAGTAACACTTACGAACTTTTCAAGTTACGAACGGCCGTTCGGAACGTATTTCGTTCGTAAGCAGAGGAGCGTCTGTAACTTTATTCTCCAGTTACCTTCCTCGAATCACAGAATAAACCCTCTCAGAAAGCTGTGTATCAGGCCACCCCAGGGACCCTGCTATGTCGAAGAAGCACCTAAATAACATACCAGTAGTGCTGTGGCCCCTCTGACACCAAGAAGATGAAAGATGGATAGATGCTGCTTTATTAGTGTCTTTGTGTCATATTAGATACATCATAATAATTCTCAGGATCAATGATAATAATGTCAAATCAATAATAATCACTCAATGATCAATCATCATTTGAGGTTTCAAAGTTGGCGGCTATTTGTATTTTGAAAAAAGCCCAAAATATGAGTGTTATTTTCTCTAGAGTTACAAGTACAACTATGATTTACTGGCATAATTTTATCATATCTTTCAAGTTCAGCTACAGCATATACTATTGTTCTGCTGGTCATCGAGTGGAGACAGTTTTGAAACATTTAGTTAGTCAAAAAATAAAGTGCTATAAGTAGATAAGAACATAAGAAATTTACAATGGAGAGGAGGCCATTCGGCCCATCAAGCTCGTCTGGGGAGAATTCAACTAATAACTTAAAGTTGTTAAAATCTTATCTAGCTCTGATTTAAAGGAACCCAGGGTTTTAGCTTGCACTACACTAACTGGAAGACTACTACATACTCTAACTGCACGCTGTGTAAAGAAATGCTTTCTCAAGTCCAGTTTAAAATATTCTCCCGCTAATTTCCACCTGTGGCCACGAGTTCTTGTCTTTGAACTAATATTAAAGTAGCTATTTGGCTGAACAGCATCCAGACCTGGTAGAATCTTATACACCTGGATCACGTCCCCCCCTTAGTCTCCTTTGCTCGAGGCTGAACAGATTCAGCTCAGCTAGCCTCTCCTCATAAGACATTCCTCTAAGACCAGGAATCATTCTCTTAGCCCTACGTTGCACCTTTTCCAAGGCAGCAATATCCTTCTTAAGGCATGGTGACCAAAGTCATGATGTTTTTAGTTAATAATTCATTTTGAGGTATTATTACGCAATTTAATGGGAAAAAAAAATGTTTGTTTTTCTGTTTTCCATGAGATTGCATCCATTTCTGCTTCGTTTTCACAGTACTGTTTGTGCGACAATAAACATATTGTGTTTTGCCTTCAGACGTGTGGCCATATTATTTGTCAGTGGGAAAAATGTCTTGCCAGCTTTTTCGCATTGGCCTAAATCCGGGGAAAGAAAAAACAGAAAACTAGAACAGTCATACAGTACAGAGGGGACATTTTAAGTAGGTTTAAAGGCAGGCCCAGTTTTGTGCTGCCGTCTGTAGATGACATTTCTTCAGACTGCTCAGTGCGCAGGAGTCAAGCGTATGCTACCAGATTTCTTCAGCTGCGTACAAATGTAGCAAATTCCAGATTTACTAATGTCCCATATCAGCTGTGTTTATCACACAAACTATGTTAAATCCGTTTTAATCTGCTGCACACCAAAATTACATTGCAAATAATCCGCAACAGCCTGTCTCATGTTTCTAAGTTCTTAATTATGTCTAATTTGAGTCCAAATCTTCTTCCTTTCCCTGAAAAAGGCCAGTCGCAGTTCTTAGTACCAGGGAGCCAGTTCTTTGTTCATGCTGCTTGTAACACGATTTCTTCTGAATATTTAGGCCACTGACTGGTAATGGATCAAGTCTGTTGCAGGAGAAACCTCTTCAAAATTAGGTAGAGGGAGCATCGCAGGCAGGTAGAGTGACCTTTAGCGTTATTGTGATTTTTTAAAAATATTTTTGCTAGTACCGTGATTGATTAGATCAAGGACAGCAACACAGCAACACAGATCCAAAATAAGGAGCAGAACGGACTGTGAAAAAACAAACTACTTACTTCTGTCTAATGCGAGGAAAAGAGTAAACTAGAAAGGGCCACTGTATTTATACACCAAAGGACAGGTGGGCTATAGCGCCAACAATCACGATCACTGGACTTTCCCTCCTGATCCTGATAGTGACTCCAGCCCCAGTTCTCAAAACTTGCTGTATTTTTATTGACTATTTACTGTGTTAATTTGCATTAATGCCGGGATGTTTCAAGCTATTGAAAAGATTAGGGGCTAATTCAAGTTGACGCGGGGCTGGACTTTTTTTGAAGGAAGATTGGCATCGGGGCTAAAATACTCGAAGCTTGGTTTAAAATACTCGGGGCTATAGCTTATCAACCAAAATATGCCAGGGTTTTAACCATAGTTACAATGCTTATTTCCAGAAAAGCTCTGTGTACGAAAATAATGGGGAGCTTCATTCTCAGTCAGGCTGTCAACTTAAATTACCCTTTACAACCTTGGTTGTCTTTCTTTGGGGCTCAGCTGAGAACCTTAAACTACAAAGTCATGGGGTTTGAGGGAGGAGACAGAAGGTCGAAGGACCAGGACCCTCATTTGTACAAATAAATAATGCCAAGTGTGCCTTAAAGGCACAGATACTTGTGGTGTGTTGAATGATTCTGCTCCATGTCTGGAGAGTCGCACTCTGCTTCCATTATGTTCTCTGTTGGGTGCAGGATGCTCGCTAAAAGGGGCTTGGGCCAAGTTTAAAATGAGCCCGGTCTTAATGAATAGGTCCGCTGCAGCCCCGGAGAACAGGCTCTCCGAGGAGAAGCTTCCATGCCAGTCTACGCAAGTTTCTTCGGACCCCGGGGTCACACCTTCCAAATTTATCTCCGTGACGCTTCACAGCTATGAGGAGGCTGTTGATGCCGAGGTGGACGAAATGCCTCTCTTTGTTCCTTCTCTCACCAGCGACGGAAGCCTCACAAGATTAGGTGGGAAGGACCCGGAAAAGGGTGAAATTTTAGAAGGTTTTGTGGTCGCTGCTGAGAAAGAGAGGAATACTTACGGCTGTATAGGGTTGGGAGAAGTTGGTGTTGCTTTAAAACTGTGTAGATATGGTGGTATTTTAGACTAAGCATTTTATGCTGGATCTCATTCTAATCACTTCTTCTTCTAAGGCTTATAACCTAAGCCTGTAAGTCTCAGTGCAGCTTTAAGGCGACAGCACTCAGATGTTCCTCCTGGTTGGTTTAAACTCACATGGCTCAAAACAGGAATCTTGACACAATTACAGCATAGATGCTAACTTGGACGCCATGAGTCTTTTACTGGAACAGGGGGCCTGAATGACAAATGGCGAACGAGAACAGAAATTGTGCAGCTGGTTTTAATCGACAGATAAGTTATCTGAATTTAAAAAATTTGAATGAATATAATCCAAGTGCCAATACATAAATGCATGTGAGACAGCCAATTGCATGCGTGGATATTTGTGTAAAGATGTGTATGTTTTAAGGGTGAATTAATGGTCTACATGCATAAATTCACTATACTGTAGATGGGACCTGGGCTGGACTTTGGGGTCCCCCATGATTAATTTATCGGCCCAAAGACCCATTGGCTTTCTGGGAAAATGCCAGTTTGCCAGATGGACAGTCCACCCCTGGATGTGTCTTACACTGGGATAAAGGAAGATGTGTCTTGCAATACAGGAAAAACATATTTAAATCTGAGAGGATCAGTGTTTGGGTCTCATGCCATATTTATTGCTTAGGTACTTGTTTCACCAGATGGTTTATTTTGTTTTGCACATTGTGTTTTATATGCGGCCGCATACAAGAGCAGGAAGTTTCAATGAGGGACTGAACAGCAAATGAACTGCAAGCCTGAAATCACACAACCACCAGCAGTACCAGTTTGAACATGCAGGCGGTGTAGTGGCTAAAGACGTAATAACCGGGGGGGTTCCAGTTTAATTTCCATCAGCTATTCTACTGTAACAAAATACTTAACTTAAATTGCTCCAGTAAAATATGCAGTGTTATACGTGGATTAACGCTCACGGCTTACCCTGGGGTCAAATTGAGCATGTAAGAGTTAATACGATGGGTTGCTTATCATTATTTAACCTTCATTTAATAAGCTTCCTAAATGTAGGTTGTATATATTGGATCCATCTTCTTTGTTTTAAGTATTTTATTTTGTATAAAGGAGAAACATGGCTGGCATGGTGGTGCAGTGGTTAGCACTGGGGGCGGCATGGTGGTGCAGTGGTTAGCACTGGGGGCGGCATGGTGGTGCAGTGGTTAGCACTGGGGGCGGCATGGTGGTGCAGTGGTTAGCACTGTTGCTCACACCTCTGGGACTCGGGTTTGAGTCTCCGCCTGGGTTACATGTGTGCGGAGTTCGCATGCTCTCCCCATGTCGTCGTGGGGTTTCCTCTGGGTACTCCGGTTTCCCCCCCACAGTTCAAAGACATGCTAATTGGCTAACTGGAGTTACTAAATTGCCCATAGGTGTGCCTGTGTGAATGAATGATGTGTGAGTGCGATGGGCTGGCCCCCCATCCAGGGTTGTTCCCTGCCTCGTGCCCATTGCTTCCATGATAAGCTCCGGACCCCCCGCGACCCAATAGGATAAGCAGTTTGGAAAATGGATGGATGGATGGAGAAATATGGCTAGACCGACGAAGGCTGTAAACCCCTGTAAGAGACCAGATGAAGGACAACATAAGACAGCTAAGATACAGGGTAACGGACGCCACTGGGTCTGAACGCAGGTCAGCTGTGTCGCTAAGCTCTTCAGTAACATAGCTTAACACATTTTAAGCATCTGAGATACTGAGGAAAGACTGTTTTAAGATAAGATTAAACTTTTCTTGATCCAAGGGGGACTAGCTGGCAAGTAAGCATAATGTAAACAGATTTAAAAATGTATATAGCACACAAATAGAATATCCTGAAAAGAATAATAGGAGACAGATAAATATAAATAATAAATAAATGAATAACTATAAGCTATATGTGCAATAATAAAAAAAAATAATAATAAGTCTCTGGGCGGGGGGGGGGGGGGGGGGGAGTACGCTTCTATGAACAGTATAGCTGGTGAAATATTAAACTAGATTTTAATAGCTGACCAAAACAGAGAATTTTTCTTAATACACACAAAGTCGTGGCTCACAGTGGGCCGTCCGTGTCTTTACATCTGCTTCAGCCCCTTCATGGTGGAAACGGGCCGTTCCGCACTGCTGGCCCCGCCGCTTCCCTCACCGCTGAAGGCGGGCAGTTTTTCCGAGATCCAGGCTGCTTTCCAGAGCCTGGCAGGAGGCTGCCTGTGTGTCGCTTTGCAATTATTTCATCTGCTAGTGTAAGCTGGCAGTCTGTGGGTGGCCTCGCCGCCCGGCCAGAGCTGAGAGAAGCAGGCGAGCCGGGCAGCCTGAGGACGTGGTGCAGGGTCCCAGTGCACTGAACCAGATGGCCAGATCGCCTGACGTTATCCTGCGTCAAGCCGCTGACACTTTCCTTGGGAAGCTCTGAGGATCTCATTGACTCCTTCGTTGTGCCCAATTCCTTTGTTTTACTTTAGCTACACAGTAGCATTGTTCGTCTATATGTGAAATTACTGTGATATACTGTATGTGTAATACTGTATATACATATTAATATATATAATTTACTTTATATGGATTTATAATCTGACGGCGGCGTGGTGGCGCACTGGCTAGCTGGGTAATTTTCTGCCTTACGCTTGCAGCTTCCGGAATAGGCTCCAACCCTGCAAAGGACAAGCTGGTATAGAAAATGGATGAATGGATGGATGGATGAATGAATGAATGATCTGAGCTTTAAAAAAGCATTTTATAATGCCATTGGCATACATATGGTCATTGTGAAACATTGTATTGTTTTAATTGACCTGTCTCTGTGCCTGGATGGTCGCTGGTTCGAGGCTGGCCTCGGCATGATAGTTACGGCTGTGGGCCCCTCAGCAAGGTCCTTAACTCCCAGCTCCACAGGTGCCACTGCAGGTGGCTACACTTCCCTGTCAAACTTGTCTCACTCACCTACATGTGTCTCTGTGTGTCAAGGGGTCGGCAAAAAGAACATTTCTCCACAGGGTCAATGAAATGTCGTCATCATTGTTGTTGTTGTTGTTATTCAGAGCAATCTTTATCATTTTTTTTTGTTTGTTGGTTAGCTGACAACGTGCAGAAAGAGTATGCATCCTTCAGCATTATATAGCACCTGGTACTGAATTCAAAACTACGGAGCTTATAGTCTGGATTCGGGAACACATCAGAATCCATTTTGAGCAAATAATATCGTTATCATAATAGTTTAATGAAACTGACTAGCTGTTTTTGATCATTAGCCTTGTATCACATAGCCTTACATAATCTTTATATCTAAGAATACTCTGGAATGGATTCTTTCTTTGCAATAAACCAAACCGTGCTTTGAAAAGGGTATTCTGCTATTGATGCAATGAGTGATCTTCTCAGAACTTCGCTAACCCATCTGCAGGGTCTCCCAGAGCCTCTGTCTAACACTTGCCAACATTTGTGCCGCCGTACCGACCCATAGTTTGAAATTGCATGCGTATGTATGAGCACACACATGTACAACATTGGAGGGAGACCCCCGTATCTTGCCGAGTGGAAAGCGAGAAGACGCTGATGTGGAGAATGTGAGCGTGAGAGGGGATGATGGGTAATTCCGCGCGGTGTGGAATGTGCAGCGGGCAGTGATCCATCCAGCAGTGGCTGCATTCCAGGGATACGTGGCCTACTTACAGAACCCTGCAGTTCAGGCATCACCAAGGTTAAGGAAAATACATGTTTATGAGAGAAAAAAACGACTCTGCATGGTTAAACCTTTCGACTCTTCCAACTGCTTGCAGAAAAAAAAATGTATTAACACATCAGAGGAGATGACCATGACAAATGGTTATAATAAACCATTTAGAAAGCAAAATTTGTAACCCTGTGTGTGCTGCTTAATATTTTTATGGCAGTTTTTGCATTTTTACAGAACCACTGGTTTCCAAACGATTCAAACGGAGCCCAAAAACACGAAATTACCAACAAAAAATGCTGGCACTGTTACGTTTTTGTATTATGTTTTGATACATTTTGTTACATTTCTCAGAATACACCCATATATGCTGAACCAGCCCATACACAGGCTCACAGACAAATGAACACACACACGGCTGTCATGCACTTCACACATTGGACTGAGAACTAGTTATCAGGCCATCTAGTTAACAGACCATCTCCACACTCCCACAGAGCTGGCCGTCGTGCTTCTTCGTGGGTTTTGTCTTCTTGTGCCATAAGCTGGGACTACAGCAGTCCTGCCAAGTCATGCCCTTTTTTGGAAGCGTGCTGCAGCCAAGCCGTAGAGCAGTGCTGGAGCGGAGATCAGAGGCCGAGAGGGCGACAGATTAGGGAGGATTAAGAGGAACCATCTCTATTATTCTGAGCATGGATGGAGTTTCTCATAAACTGTTTAACTCACTCACCTTTGAAATAAACCTTTTCTGTGTCTGTGACGACAAGGCATCATAATTATGAATAAGAACAGGTCTTATTAGGTATTCTTTATGTTATACTAGAACTCTTGAATAATCTCTTAATGTCATCCTCTCAAAAGATTCGAGTTATTTAAAAGTATGACTTGCCAGCAGCAAGGGCTTTTGGTAAGATCTTACCCACAATGCACCATGAATGGCGCTTAGTTCATAGTAGGCCTGGAGCACAGAATCTAACATGCATGCAGTATTCAATCCCATGCATCCTCTTTTCGGAAAAATAACTTTGCCCTTCACAGAAAAAGATGTGAAGCCTGAGCCGAATTTGCAGTAGACTTTTCCAACCAACTCAGTAAAGAAATGTATAAATTGATAATATATATACTGTATATGAACTGATCATTATGCCTTTACTTATCTAACATACTGCCTCTGTTGCTCGAATAACTATGTATTTTGTGTAAACTAACTTTCCACTCTGGGTTTGGTTTTCAGCCCCTGGAGAGTCCAGGCCAGGAGACCCTATGGTCGGTTGTGACTCGTGGGATTCTACTTACACAAAATATTCTGAGGGCAGAACGAAAAACGATTGGTCCAGAAAGACAACCAGTCAGATTGTGGGTCCAAGCAAGTAGAGGAGGTGAGACCAACCAATCAGATGTCTTGGTCCTGTCTTTAGTTGGTTGGACACACCTCCTCTACAATCTGATTAGTTATCTCTCTGAACCAATATTTTTTTACTTCTGCCCTGAGAACATTTTTGTGTAAGTAAAACTCCCACAAGCTCAGTTTTGCGGGATACTTGGTCATCTTTGTCACAGTAATTTCTTTTAGTTTCATCTTTTTACTTACTGGCCAGTGAAGTTGCTCTTGATATCAGGGCCTGGTCACTGACCCCTTCACCTGCCATCCTTGGAGCTGTGCTCATGCTGAAAGGGCAGGATGGGAGCATCTGGACCTTTGTCTGATGATGGTTCATTGCAAAATCTTATATTCAAATCAATAAGCTAATTCAGATCACACAAAGCACTCCTGCTATGAGAGAATGCTCGTGAAAACTTGACCAATCTCTCTGGTGACTTACACTGTTTTAGGAGCTACTTCGAATTCAGACTTTACTTTTTAATAAATCATTTTTAAGGACAGGAAGCAAAATGAATTATTACCATGTACGAGTAGAACAGCAGTATGTGGCAGTTGGGATTTTTTTTTTGATTTATTTGATTCATTTTATACATTATATGGTGCGCATATCGGAGAGATATTTATTTAAGATTCATGCAACGTGCCTGCACAAATTCACACACACAAGTGACAGGAGTGGACCATTTTGCGATGTGTTCTACGTACTCTTTAAATGAACTGCAAAGAAATTAGACATAGCCAAAGTTAGAACAGGGCTAGTCCATTTGTACTTGGCCCCAGGGGGTGGTGTGTTTGGGTGGGAGGTGGTGGCATACCTACTTAAGAGGAACGGGTTGCTGAACTCCTGCTGAGAGATGGACACTTTAGCAGAGCATGTGAGCTGGTGGAGGAGACAGCAGCCGCGGCTGGTGATTTAAGGGCAGTACGGAGCCTGTCTCACAACTGTCACCCCCTTAAGTGAATCGACCTGTGGTGTAGCATCAGTGAGCAAGCATAGGCTGTCCTCTCTGTCAGCTAGACTCCTCATAAGTTGCATCATGATATAGTTGCATTTGAAACTGTCTGTATCTTGTCTTCTATTTATTACACACCGTTTTAAATGGGAATATGACAAGGACATTTTAATCAATTAATATCAGTTCATTTTTGTTTATCTTGCATGCATTAAACCTCCTTTGATGTGTTGCCATGGACCTTGCAAAATGCATATTATGGGGTGGTCACACTATGCTTACATTATTTTAGATCTTACATTGTGATTTCTGCTAATTGTTTTCATGTTTGATAATGACAAATTTGTGGTGTAAGTAAGAATGAGGAAAAATACTAGATATGAAAGTACAGTCATTAATTGCAATTAATTCCAGTAATTAATCAAGTCTTTAAATAGCAGCTGATATAGTACTTCGTTCTAAATATAACTTCAAATATTACGACTGAAATACATTTTTCCTTTAGGAAAGGCATAATATTACTAAACGGAAAAATAAATCTTGTTTCTAGCATGATGATATTTAAAAAAATAAATAGATATTCATCACAATGAGTATAATTTCCAACATTTAAAAAAAATGTACAATTAAAATCTCACTTGATCAAAACTACGTTTTCTAGAAAGTGTTTATATAAAAATAAATTGTTCGGAAGATATCGTGCACGTCATAGTAAAAACACAAATGTAACCTGGTGCGCAGAGAGCCGATGTCCAAGATAAACAAAATTAAGAAACCTGGGCAGTTTAGTGTTATATTTGTGCCACAATATGGTCCAAACTTACTGCAGAGAACCTTTGGAGGACAGATATTTTGTTCATTCATTATTAAACCTTTAAAAACCAGATATCCAGAAGAACCTCATCCTGGCCTCATCTCCATAATGTTCTGCTATGTTTTGCTTGTGTTGTTTGCAAATGACAAAAAAGATACTTCTGGATGCTAATGTAGGTGTGTCGTCTGGTTGATTTTTAAACTTTTTTTTTTTTTGCATACAAGTAGCAAAAGAAGAGGCCTGGTGAACAGGGTGGTATCAGTCATGATTTGGAGTCTCTCTGCACGATGTTCACTCACCATGGATGTACGCTGCTTCTAAAACATACTGGAGACTGCGAGGATCCCCGCTGGCACTACAAAAAGAAATGTTCCTCTCGGCGGACCCAGAGGATCTTTTCCCAGAGGATGCGACTGAAAAATGCCCAGACTGGATAAATTATGACCTTGTTGTTGCTTTCCTATTGGGTTTTAGTGTTTCGAGAATGGCGGCTACACAGGTACGCTTCCCAAAACAGATTCTGGCTGAAACAAGAAAGATTAATTGGCTTCCTTAGCTCTATTCATCATTTTAATTTGAGCGTAAGGGTGTTCAGAACCGCCTTACCATCGCTTTGCTTGGGTAGCGGTATATGGATTGTGTGTCAGACAGATATAATCCCTCACTGTGATGAGGATCTAGCCCCTGTGCAGCTTCAGAGGCAGCAGGCTGCTTCAATGCCTGGATTCCTGGTTCTCCTCCCCAGTATAAGCATTATATTTTGCTACTTGTGTGCTTTGTCTGCCCTTTGACTGGAGCTGTGAGCGGCCCGAACTGACCCGCCTCCTGGTGAGAGACTCTGTGTCTCTGGCCCAGTTTAAAGTGTGCCGTCAGACCTCCAGAGCAGCAGAGGGCCTTGGCAGATGCAGTCACAAGGCATATCCTCACAACATATGCTGTACTCGTCACTGCCTAGCATTTCAACTGTACCTGGGTGTCGTTCCCATACACATGTTTAGCTCCTGCCTGTTAAAGCTGTAATTGGAAACCAGCCACAGTAATCATTCCAAAATGCCCAATGTCAAGTATAAGAAGATTGACTTACTACTTTTACAGGTGGTGGCACTGATATAGCTTTCTAATATTGCAAGTAATTATAATTCGTTACTTCATAGCGTACAAGCTGGAGAGAGGCTGCCGATCTTATGGCTCACTGCATCAGTCTAGGCCGCTACTGTCTGTTTATGTTTGTCTGCTTCAGCAGCCCCTGGATGGCTCTGAGCATTACATACGGGTTATTGAGGGCTTGTCTGTCATCTTGAGGTTGTCATGGCAACGATGGAAAAGTTGAGGTTGCTGCTGCTGGGTGGAGCAGGCAATTTTTTTTTCTGCCTCATGGGAGGGAACTTATAATCAATTCCAGAGGAAAGCTGTCAGGTTGACCATTATCAGATCTCCTTATGCTTAAAAGGAGAGATTGTAAGGTAACTTAAATGTTCCAGGCTGTGGATCTCACATGACCAGACTACCCCCCATTATAACACCGGGAGGGGCATTGCTGTTGTGATATTGAGCAAGTAAATTAAGCTAAAATTGTTCCAGCTTCTGCTTAGCTGTTATTTGTATTTCTTTTGGTTATTTACTCCTAGGGAAACACCTCGATGTCCACCTCCTTTAACTCAGGGGACACTTACTGATAAATTAGGCCAGCTTGATCTCCTACAGGCCTGCGCATTTACAGGCAACCTAAGAGCCTTAGGGGAAGGGTATGCTATACAGGCATCAGCCTCCCCCCCTCCCCCCAGATGAGGCTGGAGGAATGCATAGAAAAACTGGATTGGGAGCTCTGTGACATCTGCTGTCAGGCACCGGACTCAGCTCTGTAGCGCAGGTCCCAGAGGTCAGCCGCATGCTGGAGATGGCCGGCCATCGGCATTCCTCATGGGGTTTCTCTTTACATGCCACCTAATGGACCGGCCCACAAGCTGAAAGCTCATCAGACCCAGGTCATATGTGAACCTCCTGCTCTTCATTTCTGAGACAGATAAGGCCAGGTGAGGTTCGGTGGTGACACTTGTGTGACTCTGCCTTTAATCTCTCCCCAGTGGTAATCAGCGCCTATATTAACAGCTGCTTTATCCATTATCAGGGCACAAGGTGTTAATTGATTGGTTCTGCCCATTAGGGAAATTCCAAGGCTTCCTTTGTGATGTCTGCTGAGGGTGAGACCTCTGGGATGCTTCTGTTTAGTGTGAGTCTCAAGTGAACTTTTTCTTCTCAGTAATGTGAGTCAATAAAGTTACTGCCGTGATAATGACCCAATGCCATGGCAGACTTGGTACAGTCTGTCATGCAGAATTGCATCGGTTCACTTTTACTGACTTAAGTAATTCACTCTTCCCACCATGAATGGACCCATTTTCCACCTATATTGGGCTACATATGCGGTATCATAGTCTTAGAGGAGACAATGGACGGTGAATATCACTTGTGGAATGTCTTTAAAGATTAATAGTTAGAGCAATGTCATTTGGAAATGACGAGGATGTGTGTGTTTGGGGGGGGGGGGGGTATCTCCTTAATCTCTGGCAGTTCTTGGCCATAATTTTCACCTTCTGTGGAAGAGTGACAAAACTCTGCTCTCTGAGGAAGCAAGACCTGCTGCAGAGGTCCAGAGAGGTATCTCCAGTGAGGGGGCAGCCAGGGCTACTACCAAAGTCTAGGGAGGGGATGAGGAGCGGATGTCCACTTTCCTAAGCGACATACGGTGCCATCAACCCTGGAGCAGCCGATGTTAAAGGTTCTGCTCATTGGCCCAACAGTGATATGATTACTCTGCTGTCCCCAGGATCTGATCCCACAACCTCCCAGTCGTGGGTGCACAACCCTAACCCATTGAGCTGTGGTATATTTAAACTCGACAGCGTTTGAAGCCAGGACTTGGAATCACTGCCCTACCTCTGTTTTTAAAACTCTGACTCTTAACTCTTTAAAATTACACTTCAGGCTTTGGATCATACTGACAGCACCTGATGTGCTCATTAATAGTAGTTGGGATGGTAAAAATTAGACTTCCTGGTGTGATTATCCTGCTAATTGCTTTAACCACTAACCTCTGATTACTTTGTTGGTTTACTCTAAGTTAAACCAGGCGGTGATCCTACTCACTGCAGTCTCCAAAGTCTCAATCTCAGATCATGAAATAATGTATTTTATTAAATGTCGTTATTTAACACTGCAACCATGTACTGGAAAAAGCTGATAAGGAAGATGGATGGATTTGATTAGTGTCGATAATTGTTTTGTGTGTTTTACAGATTCCCCACAGTTTGTTATTGACTATATCAGTAATAAATCACAGTCAACCTTGTAGCTGTAAATGTACAAATAAATGGCACTGCGTTTGTTGTATGGAATGGTGAGATCATGGCAGTGCCTGCACCTAGATACGCAGGTCCAGTGTAAGAATGCCGCACAGGTAGCATACGTCTTCTCCTTTCATCTTACCTGTACAAGGTGAACTGAGCACCAGTACGATGTATAAACATCATGTATGTGTGCCTACATTTATGCAGAAGTTTCTTACTTAGCGAGCCAGGTTTTCTCCCCCCGTGTACCAAATGGCAAGGTCCTTCATGCTGTGCTTTTCTGAAAAGCTGACCTAGATTGCTCTGTCCTGATATTTCTGACTCCTGTTTGCGTGCCTGTACGGAAAAGACAGGAGCCTGTCTCATGTTCTCCCCATTTACGGGTCTGTTTGCCAATCCTATCAGAGTAAAGCAAATTCCCCTGGTACATCCCAGGCACTGGTAGAATAATCCCTACTGTCCACGCTGGTCACTTTTCTGCAACAGTCAAGTTCATATAATTTTCATACTATGTTTACAAGCAATGCTTTTGGGTTGAAGTGTAGCTCAGTGAGTGATCTCAGCATCGGGCCCCTGAGTGTGGCCCTTTGACCCTCAGTTGCTCCAGGGACCCTGCTTTCTCAGAATATGTGTCGATTTGGATAAAAATGTCTGCTAAATAGGTTAAATGTAAAATATGTCAGTGCTGGGTGCCTTATGTTCCTCCTCTGTGGTGGATAGGACTCTGCAGTCCTTTGCCCTGTTGCCGAATGGGGCACACAGGCAGCTACTGCTTCTGACTCTGCACTAGGTAGATGGAGAGAGGAATGAGATCTATGGATGAAAAGGGCTCACTCTGCTGTCTGATCCAGCCTTGCCTTGCATAGTGAACGGCTATATGCCTCCAGCAGAGTTTAAGGGACGATTTAATGCTCTCTCTCCTAATGGGCCTTATCCCAGACATGAGCGTCAATGTCATTTCGAAGGTACATTATTCGTCGCTGACCACTGAGTGTTTTTAAACGTATTATTTTCACATCGATGTGGTTCTCAAAGACATGGATCCCCTCATTATCGCAGATTTTTGTGAAGGGGAGAAGGTAGGAATGGGAAGAGAAGCTGGACAGGTGTGAGGAGAAGAAGTAAGGCGGGATGGGCGTGTGGGTGGAAGGAGGAGTGGAGGGAGTCATCGGCTGATAGGAAGGGATCCCATTCCAAACCCGCATCCTGAATCCACGGCAGGAGTCGCACTAAAGGTTCCTTACTGGAATATCTGTGGTGTATTCTGTGGATGAAGGGATTCTCAGAAGAGAAGGTCTCTACTGTTTATTCTTCATGGAAGCTGCAGACCAGATTGCAAGATCCATTTTCTCTTGTCTGGAAATTCTTGTATTATTAGTATTTGATTAAGACGGTTTTTACTTTTAGCAGATGATCATGAGCTTTTATTGTCGTCAAAGACTATAATTAGGACGACAGTGTAATCAAGAGGATTGAACATTAAGCCACTAACTTGCTCCCTGTGTTTAAGAAGGTTATTTCTTTTGCACTAAAACGTGCAATACGTTTTATTAATTCCTTCAGTTTTTCTCTATCCATTCTATCTGTGCTTTAGCCACAATATTGGGTTCTCTGGAAAATTCTTTGTGGGACCTCAGAAGGTAAACTGTGAACTACAGGGAAAATGCATAGAGATTCCAGTTTCACAGGTCAGAGAAACAGGCCCACAAATTTTTAAAAAACCAAAGCTGTGCATTAGGCCAGTTATTGCAGTTTGATAAGGATTTGCTAACTTACTGATAATTCAACATAAAGGGCTGCTAAGAAACAAATGGAGAGCAGCTGCACATTGAATGTTAATGGAGGGAAGCTATTTTAGAGAAAGTGAAGGACTGAAGCAGGAAGTGAAAAATGTATGCTTTTTCATACCGTTCGAATCAGGGGAGGTATGTGGCTCAGCAGGTTAGGATGCGGTGCCTTTGATCAGAAGGTTGCCGGTTTGAATCCCACAGTTAGCTGAGAGGTTTCACCATGGGGCCCTTGAATGACCCCTGATGAAAGTGGGGTCTGTATGACCCCATATTCTCAAAAATGCTGCTTCAGATAAAACCTCCTGGTAAGTGAAAGACATACTCTGAATACAGCAGTTTTTTTACTTATTTTTTTTCCTGTTCCATGATTGAATGTTCTTGTCAGAAATGCAGGTAAATTGTGAGCTGTAGGGAATGACATATGTCTATCCATCTTCTAGCTGCTTATTTTGGTCGGGGTCACCTGGAGCCAGTCCCTGGCTTCCCAGGGCATAAGGTTGGGGTACCACCTGTACTGGTTGCCAGTGCATCACAGGCAAGATACTCACACAAAGCAGGCAGTTCAAGGACATCAGTTAGCCTACTGCTCATCTTTAGAGAACTACAGGAAGCCTGCAAAACACAGAATGAATATTGTGCAAGCTACACTCTCAGACAGGAGGTGGGATTTAAGACACCAACCATAGCAACAGGAGCAAACATGCTACGCAGTAAGCCACAAGAAAAATTGCGCAGCACCTTATTAATAGCCTGCGCTCTGCTTTCAGTGATTTTCAGGTGATTAAAAGAATGAAAAGTGTTTTTACCTTTAGGCCCGTCTCCGCGTGAAAGCCCACGGCGGCCCTCATCAGGCTTCTGCAGCGTCTGCGGTGGGACACCTGTTCTGCAACATTGCCTAACGTAGAATTGACCTGTTGTAACGGTGTGGCTGTAAAATTGCATCCTGCTCACATATCATGTGTTTGGAAATATGAGAATACATTCTGGCATTTGGTCAGTTGGCAGTTTGGTGGCATTCTGACTGCATTCTTTTTCAAGACGTCTGAAATTCACCCTGGCATGATGTCTGTCAACTTCTGGGCCAAATCCTGACTGATGGCAGCCTATCCTTGCATAATCAATGCTGGGAGTTTGTCAGAATTTGTGGGTTTTTATTTGTCCACCCAACTCTTGCGGATTGACCACAAGTTCTCAATGGGATTAAGGTCTGGGGAGTTTCCTGGCCATGGACCCAAAATATTGATGTTTCGTTCCCCAAGCCACTTAGTTATCACTTTGGCCTTATGGCACGGTGCTCCATCATGCTGGAAAAGACATTGTTCATCACCAAACTGTTCTTGGATGGTTGGGTGAAGTTGCTTTCAAAGGATGTTTTGGTACCATTCTTTATTCATGGCTGTGTTCTTAGGCAAAATTGTGAGTGAGCTCACTACCTTGGCTGAGAAGCAGCGCCACACGTTGATGGTCTCAGGATACCTTACTGTTCGCATGACACCGGACTGATGGTGGCGATCGCCTTTTCATCTCCGGACCATCGTTTTTTCCAGATCCCTCAAACAATCGGAAAGGGGATTCACCAGAGAAAATGACTTTACCCCAATCCTCAGCAGTCCAATCCCTGTACCTTTTGCAGAATATCAGTCTGTCCCTGATTTTTTTCTTGGAGAGAAGTGGCTTCTTTGCTGCCCTTCTTGACACCAGGCCATCCTCCGAAAGCCTTTGCCTCACTTAACTTTTGACCACGGCTGTATGTGTTATGTCATATCGCATTTTAAATTTATGAATTTACTGTCCTCCGTCCCTTTATAGTAGCAGATCGATTTACCAGTTTAAGTATGAGGACCCATTAAATGTAACCGTCAATATGAACACGTTTTCTGCTCGTGAAAAGGTTTTGAAAAACCTCACCCCAGACAGAAGTCATTAGGAAGGTAAATCATTCATAGTCTATCATACTGTCATATAGCACTTTTCCCCCTGTGGTCCTGAGTTGAAATGACAGGGTTTAGAATAGTTAACACTATGAAATGATGTTTCCCTCCCTGGGTACCAGTGCTTCGTACACTTCCACGCGGCTGTATTTCATGACCTTCTGTAACCTTCACTTTCACATGGAAAACTTGACAAATCTGACAGGATGAGCGCAGAACCTGGGAAATTCATGAATGCATTTATGTTCCTCTAGTATTCTATTCAGTAGCAATGCTTAGTGTTCTATCATAGAAAATCACAAACAGATTACCATCAAAAAGAGCATTTGATCCCTACGATAAGTGTTTGTTTATTTCTTTGAATGATGCATTACCTAGAGTTGCAAAGGAAGTAGTGCATGGTGTCAAGTAATCAGCTTTGTGTTCTTGCCATGTGTACCTGGCTACCAGACTAAACGCTCTCCCCCTCCTCCCCCCTCCAGCTGTGTCCAATCTAGATGTGGAGAGCAAGCTCACAGTTCACTACCAGGCCCCGAGGCAGCTGCAGCGCAACGTGTTACACGCATCCAGCCGGCCGCCATGCGTGCAGGAGCTGCACAGGAACGCCAGGCTGCTGCTGAGGGCTCTCCATCGAGGTGAGGTCACAGAGAAGATGCTGCTTTTCGGCTGTCGGCCCGTTCCTTAACCCTTCGGTTTAAACACCGCGAGCCCAGTGCTCTGCCCCATTTTGACAAGCAATGGAAGGTACCGGTTGGAGAAGTAAAGCTTCCAAACCCACTGTGGGTAGGGACTCTGTGCCCTGCCAATTACTGTCCATTTTACCCCAATAAGAACCAATACAGTAACCAGTGGGGAACTGGTTAAATCAGCCTGTCACTGAAAGCACATGATAATGTAATTTTTTTATATGGATCATTATTGAATTGTTATTGCCTTAAATGGGACACAAATAAAATGGCACTATTGTTATTTTAGGCTTAAATTACTTGCACAGATCTGTTTCGCAGAGACATTTAACCTTTCATTAACTAAATAATTGCATTTATGACTATATTTGTCGAAAAATGCAAAATAAACAAAATTCTGTGATATTAAAACCAGTATAGTCATTTAAGATATCTTAGTGGTAAGCAGAATATGAAAATATTTTGTTTTTTATTTAGTACCCAGTAATCATATTTTTCATAGGATCTGTTTACGCTTTTGCATGGCACTGCTGCACCTTGAAGTAAAGTAAAGAGTGCCCCCTAGTGTACCAGAGGGGGAAAAGCTGATTGTACTGTCTGAGGTAATGCAGAAGTAATCGCAATGTAAACTGTGTGTCTGTGTGACAGATCAACAGCTACATCAGAGGGCAGGGACCCAAGAGCGAAGGGTGACCATATCCATTTCAGTAGCCCCCCCGATGCCCACCTTCCCTTCGCCGCGCACCCTGAGGAGGCGGGAGCAGAGGGGCAGGCACCTCCGGACGGTGAGAACATCGTCCTGAAATGGAGACCGATGCATGAATAAAATGACTTTTTATGTACTGCCTGTTTATTGGCTGTGCACTTTTGTTAAAATGCAGCAGGGGAGACCAGGGAGAGATTTTGAGTATCAGCACGTTCTGAGGAAGGTAAACCATCAAAAATGTGCCAGTCCAGCATGGTCTGTTATGTATGTCGTGTTTTCACTCCCTCACATCTTCATTTTGTTCAGCTTTGAAAAAGAGGATATAAAGTGAGTTTATGTTTTTTTTTTTGAATGAGGGATGAATTTATCATCTTCCTATATAATATAGAACCAGTTTAGCAAAACTCATTATTCCATTGTATATATTAATAAAAGAATTAAGAGAATTATTACATCAAAACATCTACAGTTCATAAACGCAGGTTTTGTAAGCAAGCCAGTTTTCATTCAGAGTGTTTTGGGAACACCGATTTCTATTGTCCTAGTCTATGGAAGATTACCGTTAAAGTATAGATGTGTTTGAAAAATAAGGCCTACCCGAGACAAGTAACTTGGTGATAGATTGTGGTTTGAATTAAAAAGCAAAGTGCCACGACTGGATTTGCTAGTGATGCTATATAATAAAATAAATGTGTCATATTTGTTAATTTGCTCTTATTAAAATATTCACAATCACAAGATGATAATATCACATTGATTTACTGTGGTGATTCGCCTGGCTGGCACTAAGTGTGCGGTTATAGATAATTAACCCCCTTCAGACCAATCAGATTTCAGTATTCAACAGCGCCATAGTATAAAGTTTAATTTGTTCTTATTAAAATAATCACAAACTATTAAAACACTCCTGATGATATATTGTGCCTAAGGCTAATTGAGCAGTGACAGGGTAATGATTAATTATTGAATGGTGCTGTTTTGCATGACATGAGACAAATTTGCGGCAAAGATCTCAGGAGGTTGTTAGAAAATGTATCGACTGGCTTGAGGCTTGAGAGGGCGATGAACTCGCTGTGAATCTGTCTTGAAATATCCTAACATAGGAGAGACCAGTGAGAGAATCAGAAATTCAGCCAGAACAAAGGAAGGTAATTGTGCGAGTTTGGCGGTCACCTCATTTATCCCCAGTCTATGTTGTATCAGTGAATCATGCATTCAGTGGGATCAGCAGGGCATGATGGGTAATCTTTGTTGTATGTTTACAAAAGAGATTTAAATTTATGATTAAACCATTCATTGTTTGCGCACTTCTAGCTGTTAATGTTGTAATTTCATTTGCCGTTAGTGCAGTTTTGCAAAAGGACCATATGCTGCTTGCAGTTGAAAAGAAACATATCAGGCATTTTTTGATGGGACATGACTCCTGATAATAGCAGCGGCAGATCTTGAAACGGATGTTGATTTATTTGTTCGTCCGTCCTTCATAGCAGAACAAACGCACATTTGTGACGTATTTTTGGCTCGTGGGAGTTTTACTTACGCTTAAATATTCTGAGGGTAGAACGAAAAATGATTGGTTCAGGGAGATAACCAATAAGATTGTAGAGGAGCTGGGTCCAACCAACTGGTGGAGGCATCTGCTTAGTTTGACCCACCTCCTCTACAATCTTATTAGTTATCTCTCTGAACCAATCATTTTTTCGTTCTGCCCTCAGAACATTTTTGTGTATGTAATACTCCTATGAGTGTATTTTTGTGTCCAGTGTTCATATGTAACATAGCCTCGTGTGTTCGTGTGGACCTGACAGCCTGTGTTCTTTTCTTGACATGCTGCAGGAGAAACCCATAAGCGAATTTCAGCCAGTCCAGAAGGTAAACTGAGTAGCTCGTGCAAATTCTCCCAAGGCAACTGCTCAAGTCTTTAATTAATTTATTTTTTTTTCTGTCTGTCCTTGGTTTACAGACTTACCCGAAACAGCTGATGCTGTCCTTTTCTAGGGGCGATTTTCAAGTGTCCGACATCTTGTTTTTTACGACAAACATTATCAAATGACCGAAAGTGAGAAAATCATAAAATGTCAAGGGCCAAAATGAGATTCCAGGCCAAATAGGTTTGTACATGTATAGCCAGTATATATTTCAGTTTTCGCATCTGCTCTGGTTGAGGTTTGAGAAAAGCATTATGCTTGGAAGGGAGACTGGTCATCACTCTCAGCTCATTGGCATTGGTTCCCTTTCCAGGTTCTCTCTCATCAAATTTTGCACTTAATGTTACAGATTGAAGGATCGTCAGCCTACTAATGGATCAACTTTATTTCTAGGAACATCCAGATGGGAACTCACTTTCTGGGATATGGCTCACAGGCCTGTTGCATGACATTTCCTTTCTTAAGTTCTGGTCGTGACATTGGCTGTCCGGAGCTGGCCATCCTGTCACCATGTTCTTACTCTGAGGGTATTCAGTCAGGCAGTTCCATACACCCATGATTTTTGCCATAATTCCATGGTTGTATATCATGTCATTAAATACAGTGTCATTTTCTGTTTGTTCCCCACCTTTGTGTTTGTAGTCTGGGAAAACCCGAACCTTCTCACCCATCCAATGTTGCCACTTTGCCCCCTGGAGCAGAAAGGTATTTGCCCCACCCCTATATTAAACTATGGGTCTCTGCCTTCCCGTCCTCTGACAACATCTCTGCTTCTCTTGCTCCTCTATTCTGGCATTAGTTTAAATATCAGATTTATGAACCGACTCCTGACTGCATCAGTTTCAGTTATTTCTGCTGAATAAACGTCTCATCTTCCTGTTTCTCTCCACTCAGAGCGACAACAAACTTTTGAGACTGATGAGGTTCAGCATAGGGTTGGGAAAATGCGTTGCCACTCAGTCATACCCCTGCTTCCATGTGTGCATTATGAGCTTATTCAAACTGTTTCGTTATATAAATATACGGCACACGTGGTTTTCCTTTGGACTTTTGGAGACGTTTCTAGTATGCGAAGACTATCAGTTCACTTGCTGAACGATTTTTCTTTTAACGACAAGCTTTAAAACAGCACAAATGAGCTCATGAATAATTTTTCCATCCATCTATTTTCCATAACCACTACCCTGAAGCAGATAAAAATGGTTCCCAAGTTCATTTGGGAAACAGAGGTCACAAGACGGAATGAATCCTGCACAGAATGCCAGACCATCACAGAGCACACAATCAGACAGTGTGTGGATAGTTCAGGTCCAGAAGTAAAAATCCAGACCAATGTTTTGTTTCAACCAACCAGCTGAATATAAAGAGTCACAGACGCAGAGTACTCAGCTGGATGGTTGAAACAAAATATTGGTCTGGATTTTTATTTCCTGGACCTGAACTGCCCACCTCTGGCTTAAACCCTTGACACACAACACAACACTCCACGCTGAGTCACAGCGCATTCGGGGGATAATACTTCCACATCTTCCAAACTCACTATTACGAAAATAAGACGTATGTAACTTTTTAATCTCAAACTTTCTTTTAGCTCCTTTTTCACTGTCTCTCTGCAGCCCCCAACATTTCAACCTTTTTGCTTCTAGGCCTTTCTGTGATCATCACAGTTCCTGGCAGAGCAATTTCTGTAGGCATGACAATGCGATCCCTCTCCTCATAGAAGCCGCTTCAGGACGGCGTTTGCCGAAGCCTCTTTGCTCCCCTTCATCGCTTTTTCTCTTTCACCCTCAATGCATCTTTCCTCATGAACCAGTGCGGCTTTTTCACCTGCTATCCTCTGGAAGATGAATCTGTTTGAAATCCACAATCGCTCATGCAAAGTATACGGTGTAAAATTTGAGGGTAATGTCTGTGTGATTTTTGCTTGTGCGAGGCATGAAACATTATTGAATTTCATTAGCCGGTTTGCTCATTTATCTGTGGGCCTCATGACAGGATTCTTTGTCTCCTGCAGAATGAAACAGCTCTGGATTACGGCTGGATTACTAGTTTCCTTGTGACTGGTTACTGCAGCTCAGGAGTAAAACATTTAAAAATGATGAAAAGCAGCTTAGATGTTGAGTTAGGAAGTAATCTCAGCTCCATACATAGTGTTGGTTACTTAGTTATACTTTCATATTCATATTTGAGATATTTTTACAAATGCGTTTGATGATGATTCATGATATTTTAATATCAGTTATGGAAAAATATTACATATATAAAACGTATCAGTAAACCATCTGTGGTTGTTTACATAGGGTCTGTTTTAATTGATAGGGAAGTAATTCTTGTAAGATTTAGCATAAATTTTTAGCATTAACTTGACCTTGCATATTCTTTACTGTCTGAAACTCTGGCCTCTAAAATCTTGTATAATTTTGCTGCTGGCACCTCTGTCATTCTGAATATATTTACCTTATTTCATATAATACTGTAACCACTGTACGGGAAACACAACAGTAATATTTTCTTGCTGTTTCTTCGCCCCAGAATAATTTTGGGGCTGATTTATGTCGGACACCATAAGGCAAGGAATCAACCAGGATTGCTGTCCGTCTGTTTCAGACTGTCCCACCCGCAGATCCTGCTGTTGCCATGGCGGCTCTCGGTCACAGGCCTAGATGTCCGGTTACCAACATTCCCTCCACACTGGACAAGCAGACCAACTGGTCAAGAGCTCATCCTCTTCCCACACCAGACGAGCGGATGAAGACTGACTCCCAAGTCATCTCCTCGTACATTGTTCCCATTAACGTCTCTGGTAAACTGGCTGCTTCAATTTCTATCTCTTTTTAATTAAACACAACTTCAGGGGAACTATATGCTTAGATTAGACTTTAAAACTGCTGGCTTTCATGTGTGAAATCCATGAGTTTGATACAGTTCAAATATCGGCCAGTACCGAGATTCAGATGAGCTGTAGTCATGTGACTGGTCTACAAACTGAGTTGTTAGATTTTTTTTAATTTAAAAATAACAGGGAATATGTTTTTATTTCAGTAGCTTTATTTTTATGAGAAAATAGCTTTTTATAATCGAGCATGGAAGTTACAAGGCTCACCCATGATGAATGATTGTAGATAAAATGTTTTAGTGTTCAGTATACAACGGTCATTGAGTAAAACAAATTGTACTCATCCACTGCAAATCTAAATTCGTTAAATAACAGCTTTTTCTTAAGCGCTAAACTGTCCACTTAATTGCTGCCAAGCATAATCCTCAGGAGGTGCAGGAAGGCAGTTTATGTAGAAGAACCAAATCAGGAGTCTTTCTTATGGCAGTAGTCTTGTTGTTTAAGTATAATTACTCTTGGGTAGTAATATTTCTGGTTTTATTGATTAGCAAATAACACGATGAATAGTGTGGAAGTTACTCAAAAAAGTAATCAATCACAGACAGAGGTGGAAAGTTCAGGTCCAGAAAGTACTAATCCAGACCAAGATTTTGTTTCCACCAACCAGTTGAGTATAAAGAGTCACAGAGTACTAAACTGGTTGATTGAAAATCCAGTTGGTCTGGATTTATACTTTCTGGACCTGAACTCTCCACCTCTGTCTGTGATTGATTACTTTTGTGAGTAACTTCCCCCAACACTGACTATGAACTCATCAATGAAACCATATCCTTTCTGTTCTTAAATATATTTATTATGTAGTGATATGTAGCACCCCTGCGAATACAATTCAGAAAAAGAAACAGTTCTACATATATTTTCATGCATAAGGCCGTATTGTGCATTACCCTTGTAAGTTTAGTGGAAATGTAAAAGTCATTTTTCACAAGCCAATGACATGCGAGTGATTCTGTTCGTGCCAGGGGTTGAGGAAAGGAGAGAGACAGTCTCTGAATGCCAATCAGTTTCATTAGAATTAGAAAAGAGCCGAGTTCCTGTATCCTCACGGCATCAAAGGGAATCTCGCCTTTACGTTGTCAACGGAACTCAGAGAGGCCTTTCAAAAAGCAGCCATTTCAGTTGTATGTCACTACATTATAGGCATGAATTATAGTGGCAATGCATCGGAACGCTGTGTTATCGCAGTGGTCACCAAGCCATCTACCGCGATTGACAGGTCAGCAATAGTAGTTGATTATGACAAGACCGTGATCTTTGTGCCCCCCCCCCCCCACCCTGATCAGCAAACCATATGAAGGACCCCCTCAGTCGGCAAAATATACCATTGTAACTCGGTAGCTCAGCAGATTATTTTCATTGTATAAGTAGCTCTCACTGTAAAAAAAAAATAAAGGTTACAGACCACTGTGTTATAGAGTAAGTATGTGAAAAATTCCAAAGTGCAGTTATCGCACCGTGACTGGATTATAGCTTTCATGCTACATTTACAGCCTTACCAACTTAATGCTGGTCAAGTTATGCAGGCCAGCATGTCTGGCACTTCCTCCGTATCTGTGATCCCCTACAAGGACTCCTCACATGCGCCGTGTGCATTCTAGGGGTCGGGTTTGACAGAGAGGCCAGTGTCCGGTGCTCGCTTGTTCATTCTCAGTCAGTACTTCAAAGGCGACGAAAGCTGAGAAGACGGAAAACCATATCTGGCATCCCCAGACGAGTGCAACAAGAAGGTAGTACTTGCCGTGACGGTCATTGCTTCGTGATATTGATATGATATCGATGTGATGTAGTTATATGGAGTTAACCATGGTGAACGTATAAATAATAATTAGGGTAGCAGTAAACTGCATTTATTGAGCATATTTATTAGATTATGTACATGTAGTATGCTTGAATATTGCAGTCTCGTTTAGAAATGGAAATATTGCATGCCATCCATCCAGCCATATCCTTTGCATGACATAACTTGTCATGAAGATATAACTTGTGGTCGTATGTAGTCCTGGTTTGAGTAAAACTGTTTATTGATAAGGATTTTGGTTTATTTTAGAAAAAAAAAAAACTTCCCGTATATTATGGAGAAGGATTTTCCCTCGGAAGCATTAGTGAAACCTAAATTAAATATTTAGTATTTTATGAATGCAGGTTTGTTCACAGTTGGATAAATATGTGAACATTTAGAAAAGTGAGCCAAAGAAAAATCACTTATTGTCACATCGTAAGCTACTACCGTAGACCAGATCAGACTTGGGTATATACTGTTAAATCTGTTTACAAACATATTACATGTTCATTTTTCAGTGATTTTCAAACGAATAGTATAAATACTGCTTTTAAAGTAGTAAATATCTTCCACATATTTCTTTTATTCCAAGGCATTTGCAATGCAGAATTATATTCGACCTCGTGAATCATGTTGATCTGTAAAAAATCTAGAAAATCCTCTTCACTATATTTTAGAAGAACATCACACTAGAATAAAAACACAAGTATATCAATGTTAAATAAATTAGGAATTAAAGGAAACAGCCTTATCATATTTTTTTTTTTCAATGCCCACTGTTAATAGTATCACTGAAACTTTTTTTGAAACTCAACAAAAACTGTTCAATGCTGAATTATATGAAATCAAAATGGTTTTGTGGTAGGAAATGATTGAGGATGTGAGCTGGTTCTTCCTCTTTGTGTAGCGCTTGTGTAAATGCAGAGAAATAGACCAGCTTTGTCTCTGCCTCTGTTCCTCTGGAAGAAACACAGCTAGTTTCTAATGTTAAGCGTCTTGAGGTTGAATGGCTGCCAGCATGACCTCACAGAGTGTGATTAGACAGGTACCTTGCAGGTGAATGTGCTTTTAGCAGTTCTCCTTGATGGAGGCCATGAGAAGCTTGCCGTCATTGGCGAGGTAGTGAGAGTCAAAGGGTGTGCTCCTTCATCCACTGACTTTTCAGATTTTGTAATATAACATTTTTGCTTTGATCTTCCCCCAGACTCTGACGAGTCTCCAGTAGCAAGAGAACGGACTGTGATCGTACACAATAACCCTGACATCTCATTGTGCCGTGAAGAGCTCTCCATCACCGGCCGCCTGAATACAAAGGACTCCGGCTGCCAGACAGACGATTTCTTAATTGCTGCACCTTCACGGAGGCGGATTCGTGCCCAGAGGGGCCAGGGCATTCCTACCTCCCTCTCCCATTCCACTGGGAATATCACCTCCCTGCCAGACGGCTCTGATAGCATGTTTACAGCCACTATGGGGAACCGCCTGCGCTCTCGCAGCCTGCCTCGGGAGGGTGGCCGCCTTGTGGATGAGAACCATGATGACAGCGATGACGAAGAGCTCTCTCCTTATGAAGCCGAGGAATTTCTGCCAGGGCCCAGGGAAAGGATTTTGAAGGATGAAGAAGAAAGCATCGAGGACCAGGTCATGCCAGAACATCAGTTGGTCAGCCTAAATTACAACCAACGCAGGGGAAGCCCGGAGCACACGTGGGTCGAGAGGGGTAGATCACGACTTCCACGTAAATTTGACATGGGGAGTTGTGAGATTTCTTCAAGCTCAGACACCTTCAGTAGTCCGATTCACTCCATCTCTACAACTGGAGTGCTAGGCAGCCAGATAGACCACAAGGAGGACCACCAGTCCTCCAGTGGTAACTGGAGTGGAAGCAGCTCCACATGTCCTTCCCAGACATCAGAGACCATCCCCCCTGCTGCATCACCTCCCCTGACTGGATCTTCACACTGTGATTCAGAGCTGTCACTCAACACAGCTCCTAATGCCAATGATGACCCCACTGGCTTTATAATTGACCCTTACCAACTAGACCGACCACAGATTAGAGGCTACAGGGCCAGTTCCTTTACCTCCACAGCAACTGAACTGTTGGATGACCCAAGCACCAGCACTGCTAGTGATTGTGAGTGGAACTACCCACATCTTCAGTACGATAAGTCTAGTCGGTTGGATTTCAGTCCCCCTCGCTCCAGGGAAGAACAGAGCAGCTTGGATTGTCCTAGTTTCACAAGTATGGCTACTTATGAGAGTTTCGTGGACAAACCACCAACAGAAAAGGCAGACTCAAGTTCGCACTACTCCATAGACACAGAAAGCTGTTATACCTCCATGCACTTTGACTGTGGTCTTCAAGGTAACAGGAGCTATATTCATAACTATGCAGCTGTAGGTTCTGAATGTGGCCGAGGCATAACTGTTGCATCTAGCATGGACAAATACTGTCAGCCAGAGTACAGCGGTCACAGAACTTTAGGAAGGCGCTGTCTTTCCTTAAAAAAACCAAAGGTGAAGCCATCCCCACCAAAACGTAGTTCGTCACTGAAGGAAATAAGCTGTAGTGCGAATGCTCCTGACACAAATGAACCAAAGATAAACAGCGGACAGCATCTGCCATTGTCTTCCAGGGAAATGAAGCTGCAGCTAGACTTGACTAGCTCTCCAGGCCAGTCAGAGAACCCAATGGTAAGCGAACCAGCAGTAACTTGGGCTATGGAGAACTCTGGCGAGATGACTGACTGCACTCCGTTCAGCGCTGCGGACACGCACTCTTTTAAGGATGAGGGTGCTGTCCAGTCGGACTATGCAGATCTCTGGCTCCTCAATGACTTGAAATCCAGTGATCCCTACCGATCACTATCCAACTCCAGCAGTGCTACGGGTACAACTGTCATTGAATGCATCAAGTCAGTGGAGAGCTCAGAGTCGCAGAACTCCCAGTCAGAATCCAGAGCCACCACACCTTCTCTTCCTTCTGTAGAAAATGACTTCAAGCTTGCCTCCCCGGAAAAGCTAGCAGGCTTGGCATCACCCTCCAGTGGGTACTCCAGCCAGTCAGAAACACCAACGTCCTCCTTTCCTTCAGCTTTCTTTCCTGGGCCCTTATCCCCAACCACTGGCAAGAGGAAACCCAAAGTCCCAGAGAGAAAGTCCTCCCTTTGTTCCCTGCACCAACAGTTCTCCTCCCGAGATGGAAGCACCTACTCCAGGAGAGACCTTGAGCTGCCAATCATACCTCCAACCCATCTCGACCTAAGTGCTCTTCACAATGTTCCCAGCAAATCTTTAGCTCACAGAAACCAGATCCACATTCTTCACCAGAACAAACAAAAGGCAGCAGCAGCGGCGGCGGCAGCAGCGGCGGCAGCAGCTGAGATGAGAGCAGCACAGGTAGCACAGGCTGGTATTAATAACTCTGAAGTCCCCAGCTCAGCTTCTGTGGCCATCACTCCTATTGAACTTCATTCTATCCAGTTGCGATCCATCATCAAGTCCAGTGAACAATCCCTGGACCAAATGAATCCTAATACAGCTACCTGGCCCAAGTGCCCAACATCAGTCACCCAAGTCTCCCACCAGACGCCAGAATCCAGTAAACTTGCAGTTGTTAAATCGAACGATCCCTTTTCTCAGGAGTACTGCCAAACACTGTTTACCCCAGATGATGAACCCACTATAAGGGATGTAGCATATCATGAAAGTATGGGACACAAGCAAGACAGAAATGTCCCGGGACCGTTCTGGGCTATGACGCCGTTTAGAATCCCATCTGATACAGCATTCAGAGAGCACGAATCCACACTGGTACCAAGGTTCCAACCCAGGATTCACAAGCCTACAGATGCTTGGAGAGGCACAGACAATGAAGGGGTGTCTGAGAGTGCAGCATGCCTCCAGGAAGTTGAAGAACAAGAGGGAAATGCTTTTAGCACTTACTTTCCTGGTGACTCATCAGAGAAGGAGCAGAATGAACCTCCAAGCCCAGACTGGGCCCTTGAATTTACCTCTTTGTATCCAACAAATGCAGGTTCTTCCCCAGCTAAAAACAGCATAGCAAGGAAGTACAACTCTGGTGCATGCAACAGTCCTGACAAAGTGCCTGTAACTACTTATCAATCAGAGACACAGCAAGCTCACACAATCAACGAAACAATTAGCAGGGAGGGGGAATATGAGACATCAGGTATTCCGACCAAAAGTGCCTCACTCGACAACACAGAAGAGGGATCAACACCAGACACAGAAGATTACTTCAGTAAAGGTATGGCTTTTACTCCATCATCTGCAAGATATCACAATTACAGCTAGACTGTGATAAAAAAAAAAACACAAAAGAGGACTTCAGTGAAGTCACCATTATTCTGTCAAAGGCAAATTATCAAGTGTGACTTTCTCAAAGGCTATTGTACCATATTTTTAGTTACCTTTTCGGTTAAGTAGTTCTCTTACCAAAGTTATGTGTCAGACCAGAATAAAAGCTAAGAAACTAGGGCAGCTAGTGGATTTGAAAGTTAATCAGATAACTGAAGAACAAACAAAAACTTTTGTCAGCACTGGATGGAGCCCTAATAAAACTGACCGTAGTGTAATGTAACTGTGTGACCTCTTTGCCTTATTTCGTAGAATCTACACCAAGTGACAACTCGGTGTCCCCGCTGACTGATGACGCGAAAGCTGAAGATGACCCTGTTTTCTTGTCACCCAATAAAGTACGCACAACCGAGGATCTGTTTGCTATGATCCACAGGTGTGTCTGTTGTATCTTCAGTGTCACAGATGGAGGTTTCTCCCAGTGAAATCCATTCCGAACATCTTAAGAATGGAAATTAACTCGCGAGATCCCTCACAAGCATATACGTCTTATCGTTGCAGATCCAAGAGGAAAGTGCTTGGCAGAAAAGATTCCGGAGAACTAAGCCTGAAGAACCGTGTAGGTGCTGCCTCGGGGAGTACCCCAGCGAGCTGTCCAGGTAACGTGGTGTCTCCTGGAAGCCCGGCTGGCCCACAGCGAGCATCGGGGCCCATATATCGGAGTGCCAAAAAGTCCAACACCTCCAGCGAAGAGTTCAAGCTGCTGCTCCTGAAGAAAGGCAGCCGTTCGGACTCCAGCTATCGCATGTCAGCGGCAGAGATCCTGAAGAGCCCCGTCACGCCCAGGTTCTTGGGAGACCTCAGTGCCGACGCTGCACAGTCACCGGAGGAGCTCCCCACCCCCCAGCAGTCACCACTGGGGTCCGAGCAGCCCCCTGGTCTTTACCCCATGAGCACCCCAGAGGGCTTCTCCCCAAAAACATTTCCGGTGCCGGCCTCCTCTCGGCAAGGCCGCTCAAGGGTCCCGCCCGCCGCCAGCAGCAGCCGCTACAGTGTGCGATGCCGGCTGTACACCGCGCCGATGCAGGCCATTTCCGAGGGAGAGACGGAAAATTCGGATGGCAGCCCTCACGATGACCGCTCCTCACAAGGTTCCTCCTAAACATGCGACCACCGACGGAAGAAAAGCAGAACAAAGATACAGATTAAAAAACAATACATCACTTGATCCGGATTAGCATCATGATGTGTATTTCATATGAAAGATACCACATCTTGTATTGAGTCTGTATGCGTTTTCAGTAAATGGAAAATGGTACGTGAAAAACGACTGAAACAAAAAAAAAAACCTAAAACAGAAAAGGGAAAAGGACAGCTTGTCTTCCTATGAGCTGTATTAAGGTGGAAAAAGTACAAATAACATTCGAGGAAGTCTGACTTAGGAAAAAAAATACATTTATCACTTAATTTTTTTTTTTTTTGCTTCTCCGTAAATCTGTCATGTTTTAACTATCAGAGCACATTAGAAATCAAAATCATATCAAACATTTTTCAGTGACTTGTATGCGCTGTGTATTTTAGACAATATTCCATGTCTTAAGGGTCCAGTGTATATGAACACAAAGGTGTGCGGTAGCATAAAAAAATTCAGGTCCATCGTTATGCATCTAGACAAAACAAAAACAAACATCGTCTGGGGAGTGAGTATTCTGAAGCAGGTGTTCATGGGACAATCTTACCTGTTGCCTTTCTACACAAGGAGGTTCTAGTATAAGTGATATTATGAAGACCTACACACTTAGTATCATCACTGAAGACCAAGGTACCTCCATTACAAAAGGCTCCTTAACATCTGTTTTGTACTTGAGCAGAGACAGCCATCATCATCCCCAAAGTTACCACTAGGTGAGATAAATTTATATAGATGTATGAAGATTAATACTCCCATCCATCCATAAATTACTGCATTTCCAGAAACTGCATATACATGACACACACACACAAACATATATATTAACTGACATGAGCAGAACTGCTTTCATGAGTATATGTGACACAGCCTGTCATTGCTTGACTAGGGGCTGCCGTCTCACTGCTAATCACTTGGCCTATTTACTGTTAATGTTTGTAACCTAAGGTGCATCACAGCTGAGTATTAAAAAAAAATCGTACGGCTTTCCATTTTTTCAGGTACATTTTACAGTAGAATTTACATTCTCCTGACAATATTGCAAATTTATTTTAACGATTAAGCAATATGAATGCTTGGGAGGAATCACAGAAAAAAATAAAATACAAAATCCCTGGTGTATTCTGTGAATACCGTAGGAATTAGACTCTCCTCTTTAACACCTGGGAGGTGCTCACTTTCAGGGGAACGGTTTTCAGAAAACGGTAAACATTCAGAGAACACAAACTCATTTGTGAAACTAACACAGCTGGCATGGGAGGAAAGTTGAGGAGCCAGCTGGATTTCACACTAGTGGCGTGCAGTGACCCAGACAGGGGGAAAAGTGCTCCATTTTGTTTTTTAAAAGAGCCTTTTCGTCAGTGGCGTGCAATACAAAGACAACACTGTGGGTGTTGAGGCATGAGGCAACGCAATCATATCTCCTTTTCATATGACTTGAATTTCTAATCCTGGTGTCTTTCAATAATTGTACAACATTTTTAATACTAACCATATTTTTCCAATTTCTAAATTACCTGGAAAAAAAATCTTTTTTTAATACTTGATGAAAGGGGGGAAAGGGGTTTTCAAAATTAGGTGTAGCGTAGAATTGCAGAAGTGATGGTCATTGTAGGTGAAGTTGAAAGAAGAGTGAATGATATACAAGATTATTGCTAAGCTACATTTAAGCTGATTTTTAAGAGGGGAAATATGACAAAGTGCAGCAAAGGGAAGCGAGAGCAGTTCTTACATCAGCATTAGCTCGATGCATCTCTGCTCTCCACATCTCCACAGTAACATCATCCTTCAGGACTCTAGCTCAGCAGAAATATGAGTACAGTGTCTGATACACTGCTTTTGATATGACTCATGGCACCCACTGTCGGACTGCAACGTGAGTTACATTTGTCTTGGCTGTGTGTACATGTTTGTTTTTCACACATGGCTGTAGTTTTGAGGTTCAAAAAGTATAAAAATTCAGCATTTCCTAGAGAAAGGAAGAGCACAACTTTAAGTATGGGAGTATCGGTTAATTGAACAGGTGCTGTTTATTGAAAATACCTGTTTTTTTTTTTTCAGTTGAAACGTTGCATGTAATGTTTTTACATGGAACAAGTTCCATTTTTTAGTTTTATTAAAATAGAAAATTATACATAAGACTCCTCTATCCCTCTGTTTGATTTTGTGTTCAGAATGCATTGAGCTGTTTCATACATCTGACTAAAATATTTAGATGTAGCAACAACTATAACAATTAGGATATGAGATCAGAAAATTAGAGACTTTAATGAGTATTTAACCAGACTTATATTGTTTATAAAGATATTCTGGAAATATATATTATACAGATTTATAAGCAGGCACTGTTTGAATAAATAAATACTGGCTTGCCAATTGGATTTACGTGAAACCAGTTAATATGGTGTTATCTGTACTCTCTTTATATAAACCACCACAATAAAAATAATCATTATGATTTAAAATAATAAGTGAGCTGTTAACATTGTCGGTGCTCTAAAGTTCAAATATGTGACTGCAGCCACATGTCAGCTTGCCACTGATTGGCTGATGTAACAGGTCTGACCTCATCAGAGCACAAAGATCCAACTGTTATTACCATGCTACCTTTAGAAGTACCCATTTGTATACACCAATGCACTAGTGAACTTATGAAATGCATAGTTTCGGTGTAATCATAGTAAATATCATTTAAGTCCTGTAGATCATTAATATGTCTGTTTGACCCCCACACATACAAATACATTGTAAGAGGCCAGAAATATATGGCTGGTTGTATCAGTTTACCACCCATAGCTTCACCCCACTTTAGTGAGTCAATCAAAAAGTAATAATGAACAAATAAATAAATAAATAGATAGATAAATAATCACATTGTATCACTGAGGTCTTCAGGTCCTTTGGGACATGGAACTGGAATCTTAACATGGCAACAATTCTGTAAACTGTCATTCCAGGACTGAATCTACACTATTGCACTGAAAAGAATGGAATTTCTGATGCTTTCTCCTCTTGCGGTATCTAACCTATTTATACCTGAGACTGTTTGAGTGTCCATTTACAGTGGTTCATACATGGGGAAGCTTGGGCAAGGGTCTGCACTTTTGCCATATGTTTGAGCTGTGTTTTGGTCTAACACGTTTTAGGGAATAATTTTGTGTCGTTCGGATAATAAGCAAAAAATAAATAAATAATAAAAAGACTAACAGCTAGGGATGGTTACTGAAAGGGATGGTTATAGCATGTGGGTCTAGTCAATCCGAAAGCCACAAGTTAACGGATTTGCATCAGTTTTTTGTATTTTTGTACAAATTTGTAAATATGACCTTTTTAAAAATCATTGCAAAAATGTTCTTTTGTAAAATGTTTTCAAAGTTTACATTTATTCCAAGCCTTTGTATATTTTTGAGCTGTGCAACACTTTAAGTCTTGTATTTATTTTTTAGTAAACATTGTGAAAATTTCATTGTAAAATTTACTCTAATCCGTCTGCCAGAACTTTTCCAACTGTGCATAGAAAGGGACAATAAATGTTACTGCGTTGAAAATCTGAACACATCTGAGTTTTTTTCTTTCTTCTTAATGTTATCATTATTATTATTATTATTATTATTGACAATAGTAATAATAATGAAGCTCATGACCATATGTGAGGACTGGGATGCAAACTGACTTGTAAACTGTGAGTCTCTTCTGACCTACTGCTGCTTCAGTCAGCCTGCCAATCGAGATGGTGAGGTACTCATTCACCCTAAATCTGCTCCAACCTTAGCCTCGGATTTGGAGGTGCTAATTCACATTCCCACTTCTTCATATAAGGAGGTCCTGACTGAACAAGGCCAAAAAGAACTTCAGCTGCAAACAACAAGCACGTCACCTCTGGCCCACCAGACGCCCTTCCAGTCATGGCTATACGTCGACATCTTGTACAAGAAAATTACAGGAGCAGACACAACCTTCTCCATACAAGTTCATATGTGCCAAGTATGTGGATACAACTCGTACTACATCCATAGAGGGACCAAATAACACACAGTAGCGCCATAGGGCGTCTTTGACTTGCAACAGGTCCCAGTGTCTGTTCTGGGAGAACATTTGGTCAGAACCAGCATTGTTCCTCCCGAATCCTAGATTCAACCACTGGTCTCATTTCAGGTACTCTGGCATATGCTTTCCCATGGAGGCTGACGTTTGCCCACCCCAGCGAACACCACTTTAGAAAAGTTGCTAAATGCCATTGAACGATTCATCAAAAAGCTATGAAACCAAAATCTCCAAACTTACGTACTAAACGATACATGAATCATAAAGGCTGGGAAACTTCAATTTTTCTTCATTTAGTGCACACGTAACTGAACGGGAGCCCGACAGGGGGGAAATATTATAAAGGAGATAACATTACAGGTTAAATGTAAATACAACACAGACGACAGGAGCCGACCTTAACCGAAATCTCTGCGAAGAGTGCGTCACTGGAATAGACGGCGTGTGATTGGCTCTGCCTTTCTACCAGATATTGAACGAAAAAAATTCTTTGCATATAAAAAAAAAAACTTCATTAGCCATGATTAAAAAACATGATTAGATTTTATCACAATTATTTTTTAACAAGTTTTAAATATATCATTTTCGCGGGCGTCATGCTTACTAATATAATGCACAGTTTATAATATATTTCGGGTTTTGTCCTTGAATGGATTAAGATTTCTATTTCTGACTCATCCAATAGATGGCGGAAGAGTACTGCCGTGATGATTTATATTTTCCAGGTAGATTTCAAAGTTTAGTGTAAAGGATATTCAGTCAGGTTGAATATTGGTTAAGAATAATCATTGTTTGTTATTCAGTGCTTATATGTACGTCTAAAAACACAATATAACAATACAAATGTGCCCGTCAGCAACTGAGGATATTTTTCTAACATCTCCATCGGCCCACTTTAACTCTCCCTTTGATTAAGTGGATGGTGATACACAATGGGGTAGCAGACTGAGGCAAGCAGACTGGGGGATGGGAGGGGAGGGGGCAGCCTGGGACAGCATGCACTTTCACTGATAGTTTAAATAAAGTGCACTTTTCTCTTAGTACTTAAATGACAATAAGCTCTTTTTACGCTCGCTTTCGTTGTGGTGCATGCATAAGTTTGTAAGATGCATTAGTATTATTTGCGGGGTCCAAAATATTCCATTTAAATTTATGAAATGTGTTGATTGTAAGCATCTATTGCTTATGTATCTCGTATATTTTTATGGAGCACTTTGGTATTTTTAAGTGCATTAATCGAGTTCTGAAAATCCCATGATTTAAGGAGTGTTACACGAACCCATCTGTGACACATTTTGTGGTCAAATGAGCAAAATCTCTCCGTCTGCACCGCTCCAGATGGATGCAGAAATGAGTGCGGCGTCCCCTTCTCTCAGCCGCCTCGGCTCCCCCCGCCCCCAAAGCCGGCATTCCCAGCCTCCCCCACCCAGCCTAACACCCAGGATCTCTAAGGGGGATATCAGTCCCAGACACAGTGGGGTGCCGACCGGCCGGCCGCTCTCATCCACGCAGAGATAGATTCCTCTATTAAACTTGGTTTTATCATTCTGTATTCAATACTATAATGTGAGAACAAAGATCATCCACAATGTCGGTGTGTTTAACCACATGCATTAAAAACATGAAAAGATTTATTTTAAAAAAATTGAGGACTAGTATTCATCAGGACAAGTAATCTTTAACTGGTGTTTTTTTTTTGCATTTTTATGAATATATAAAAATAATAATAACAACATTGTACAATCGGCATGAAGTCAGATATTTTAAAGCAAAAATGAAACCTGAAATCCAACGAACTGCAGATGCTTGTGAAATAGCTATTAATGATGATTAACTGAAAGAAAATGAAGTCGTGCAATGCAGAATTATCGCAAGCAGCTGTGTATGACTAAATACTGTGTCATGAACTGAAAGCTTGTTGAATTTTAGAAACACTGTCTAATGCAGTAGAAATAAATCTTTGCAATAAAACTAGCAGTAAGATTACTCAGAGATTTAAGACTTTAATTGTAAAAAAGGTGCATGATTGGGGATAAAGAGGCCTGGCTTTCTGTATAGAAATTCAAATGCCCTTCATTCAGTAGGTAAAACAATGGCGCAGGAACAAAAAAAAATCTATAAACCAAAAAATCTAATCTACAAGCAGAGAATCATCCAGCAGCAGGGAATACAACTCGGCACTTTGTGTTTCTTTTTTATATCACTGTATATCTGTGTAATGCAGTTAGAAATTTTATATAGTAATGTTTGACCATCCTGCCGCATTTGTGGCACTCGGGCACGCCGTGTTGTCACTCGACGGCCATCGCATTAACTGCATTAACTGGAAGCAAGACCAGAGGTCAGTGATGTTTGCAGAGGCATTGGGCAGCAGGGGACCAGGGAGGTGTGTACCCTGAAAGAAGTAGCCATGCAGCCTAAATTCGGAAGCACTGAGCACATCTGCCAGCACAGATGTTTTTTGAGACGGGGATCCAAAAACAGAATGTCTCTCTTTCACACTGTCACTCCGATTACGCCGGTTACTTTTAAACACTGAATAACGTCGATGATGCTTTTCATGCAATAACAATGATTTCACGTCAGGAGTTTTGTGGAATATTGTCCCTGCTTGTTTCTACTCGTCTCATTCGCCGTGGAACAGGAGACCGTGTGCCCTTAAAATTGGAAAAGGAACTAAAAACCGCAGAAACATTTAACCGTTTTCAACATGTGAGTGAGAGTAGAAATGCAGAAGAAAAATCACCTAGAAATATTAGTCAATTAAATCAGAAACATATAAACATCTGAGCATATTATTGTATTTATAGTTTTTAATTTTACACACACACACATACACACGTCGGGTAAACATAACCTTATGGGGACCGCTCATTCACTTCTATGGGAAAAAATGCTAACGCTAACTATGACAACCTTAATCTCTACCCAGCCCTAACCATAACCATAAGTAACCAAACTAAATACAAGCATTTTTAGTCTTTTCATTACAGTAACAGATTTTTATAAAATACAGTTTTAAAAAATGGATAATTAGCACATTGTGGGGACATTGTGTCCCCATAAGGTAAGGTATACCTGCTCATACACACACGCACACACACACACATATATATATATATATATATATATATATATATATATATATATATAAACAGCACAGTTCAAAGGTAAGCTGTCATTTCCCTGTTCACTGTTAAGAAATATCCTTCAACTAAATTATTATTTCAATTAACAATATAATAGGACTATTCATTTAGTAAATATAGCAATAATACACAAAACCGTAAAGCACATTTCCTGCCATCATATGACACATGAAACCATTATGTTCAAAACGGACTGTCAAGAACAGACAAACTGAGCTGGACCTCAGGGAAGGGCTCTTTTACGAAAGCAGGGCCAGGAGGGCTGAGTCTAATTAATGTTTATTAAGTGCTGTCTCATTTTAACAATGGGCTGGACCTTCCCAAAGGCATGACTGCGGGCTGGAGCTCACTGATACCAAGTCCCCAAGGTCCTTTGTTTCCTCAGACTCACTCATCACCCCACAAACACAAGCAGCATAGAGGCAGCCTACTGCCTCGGTCCTGGCTCCATCCGATCAACGCAGAGCTCATCATCACAGCACTCGTTGCCATGGCAGCATAGCCTGATGTGCAGAGCATTTTCAAGCCAAGGAAGCCCTTGATTAATGCCACCTCGCCTCATGTATGTTAATTAGTTGTCAGTCAAACACTTGCATCCAGAGAGATGGGATAGGTGCAAGACTAAGGAGGTAACAACTCATCTCTTTTGTAAGTCGATTGTTATTCAAAAACAGGCACGTATGTCCTTGATGTGTGTCAGATTTTTTTTATGTTAAATATCACATGGAAGGTCATACTTGAAAAAAAAAAAAACCCGTATATGGCAGTATTTCAGTTATTAGAGCCAAATATATTCTTTCCCTTCCAACTTTGTACTGGAAAAGCAGTGAATATGGATGAAGGATGAATAGAAATATATTCTTCTGTTGTTTTGTTTTTTCTAACAATAAAAAGCAGAGCAAAAATAATGCTTGGATATGACGGTTCACAGAAAAATTTCCAGGGCAAGGGGAAGATTCCATCAATCCGTCAATCCATCCATCTATCCATTTTCTATACCTACATGTCCAATTATTTTGCACTGTAAGTCATGAATGATACTGGCCTGTGACTGTTCGAACAACTCCGACTTATCAAGACAAACCAAAAAGCATAAATCTTAATTAAAGCTAAGGGCTTTTCCTGTACCTCGTTGAAATAATTCCAATGATGTTCAGATGCCATTTTCTAGGGTCCAGGCTCAGACAGATGTGCGATCATATGTCAAAGCGTCACAGATCGATTTGCTATTTGTCACTTGACTACTGCCCATGCAGTCTTTCCCGGTAATGCACTTGGTACACTTTACGCACAAAGGCAGCTACTGATTAAACCCAAAAGATGAAAACACATAATTGATAACCGTCTTGATTCTCCTCCTCATTTGAATTTGTCACAATATGAGCAACCAACAACAATATTTCAGGCTAAGAATTTCAGAAATTAACTCCACTTATAAATGATATTTCTTAGAATGGATAGTCGTGGACATTTACTAACTGTTGTTATATTGGTCAAGATCATAATAACGTGAATCAGGTCATAAACGCCCGTCTGAGGTATTGGTTTTGAAGCGGTGATGCCGGTGGACGTGGGTCCCCCTGTCCGCCGCTGCGCGCGCAGCGCGAATCCCCGCGCGGCGCAGCCCCCACCGCTCGCGGCGCATCTCCTGCATTCTTCGTTGCACCCAGAGACGCGGCTTTAATCGCCGGACCTATCAGCGCCTGCTCCTTTCATACCAGACCGATAATTTAGTTTTCCTCTTATTTACTTCATACACTTATGTATTTTTGACGACAATAATCGATTTTGTTTTCAGAAAGGAAAATACTGCATGAGCGGTACTCGTCAAAAAATGAAGAATTACCGTACGGATTGCATGTCCAGGAGAATATATGGCTAGTCGCACAAATGAAGTGTAATTGAAGGCACCTCCACTTGCAAATTGTATTGTTCTGGGACCGGAATTTGACACTAAGGTAACGACATTTTTAACCCGATCCCACCTTTATGGGGAAAATGAAAAAAAAAAAAAAACGAACGTGTTATTGCTAATATACCTGCGGGTTGTTACAATTATACGCGATTATTAGATGCGACCGTTTAAATATTGAGTGAGATTACTAATTGTGATATCGCACTGTCGTACGACATTTGCTATAGGTTTAAGACCGTACGTTTGCATTGAAAACCAATGACAATATTGATGTGTGCAGTATATTTGACCAAAATGTTAAGTGGTTATATAGTTACACTGACAAACAATTATAACCCTACATATTTACAGGAATTATTACCCTTAACAGCTACTATAGCGTGCTACTACTGTTTCCAAGGGTTTGCATGTGCATCATGCTTGTGTTTCTTTATGTGTGCGCGTATCTTATCAATCGGTTTTATACAAAGAATATGCTGTGGACATTTACATTTAGTATATTATACGACCGGATCGAGTTTAAGGCTGGTATGGATAAGCGCGCAATGAACACGCATGGGATATTAGAGGATAATCCACGCTTAGGTTATTTTTTACGGTGCAATACTGCCTTTGACGCCGGTTTCGGTTTTGTTGGGGGTCTGTAGCACACTATTCCCCTGATCACTGCATTATTATGCTATTGACAGAAAGCCGTAGGTTCAGTGCTGCGGTAATATGCACGCTCATCCGAACACACCAATTTTATATAACCCTAAAAAAGAAAAATAACAAAATAGATAATAGATAATAAGCGTAAACGGGGCAACCTTTCATGGACAGGGTGCTCGTCAGTTTACAGAAACCAGTAATACTGGGAACCCTAATGGCAAAATCAAATTATGTTGGTTTTGCTCATTTGGTTCTGTGACATTTTATGCGTTAACTGTTGCGTCTGCTACAGAAGAACATAAATATTTAATCATTAGTATGCCTATTTAATATGATTTCATAATTAGTTAGGCCTATATGTGTATTTAAAAACGTTGATCTTTAAGAATGAATTGGTGTATGGATACATACGTATTTAAACGAAATACTGTTTCACCACCCCGTTGCTTACCTTCTTAAGGAAATGCAATACTTTTCTTGGCATGTATTGTCGACATCTGTGTGGCCAGTGACCACGTGCTCTGCCACCTAAGCATCTTGTCATTGTTTTCATCTCTGTCTCATTCATTTTATTGGTGGGTTTGTTACTAATTTTCAATACCAAAAAATTAACTGTGATATTTACATCCCCTGTACATTTCCATTGTCATATAGAACAGTGTCTTTGAAGCTGAATATGAGTCTTAATTCTTTTACGATACTGAAAGGTATTGTTCAAATTATTTTTCTTAGCATGCCAGCAGAGAATAAAGCAGCCCAACGTGTTCAGTCACTGTAAGCGCTGCACAAAAGCGTCATAGATCATAAAAGGTCACAGTTGTTCGGTTTCTAAGCTTTTATTTCTTATAAGAGTTGAACACCTCATATAAGAAAAAATATCTTTGGAATTTGAATATAACTCATTGATACCAGTTCAGCTTCAGGGGATTTGCTTACTTGCTTGCCTGCCTATCCATCCATATTTATAGAGAGCAGATGACCATATTTATTTTTGGTACCGTGAAGCATATTAGAAAATTGTGTGACCAGTAAACTCATTCAGGTAACAGTAGGCCTATGTGTTATGTCGCGTAAGGATTTCTCTGCTGAAGTCAAGACGACTTAACGAATTTTATGACATGCATATGACTAGGGAGGAGTGGGTGTTCAATTGTAAACTATTTATAGGCAAATTCAAAAAAATGAATATTGATTTCAATATTTATCGTCTTTTCAGTCAGGAGGAAAAAAACTCTCTTTTCCAAAGATCTTTTTCATTTTCTCCCAGAATAGCTTCATTTAGGGAGTAGACTCTTTGTGTCCTTGTTCCGGAACATTTTTAAATACTCACTGTTACATTAAAACCTTAAAAAGAAAGCATCTGGTGGAATAAGTAGTCTAACGCCAGAGCATTTGCATAAACAAGAGCATTTTCGTGTGATAAATGGTTCGTGGTGTACAATAACCGAAAGCTGAAATATTTAGTTTTGGCTGCGGTAGACGTCTGAGGTAAATGACCCACAATTAGCAGCAGATGGTGAAGAAGAGAGAGTATGGCTCCTTAGCAAACGATCAGCATTTTATCAATGCTTTGCATAATGAGAAGAGACATAACCTTAATTGTATGACTTTTTGAGTACGATCGCTTTCCTGGCTACGCCGCTCTTTACTTCATTATCACGTGGATCGGATCGGTCTTCACTCCTCGCATCTCGACAAGTAAAATCTTGCCGCTCTTCCACAAATCTTAATTTTCCAGCTATTCTGGAAAAAGTTCAAATCAAACTAAATTTGGCATTGCAATTATTTCTGTTACAATCAAATGCAATTGGAACAGAAGACGTTCTATTTTTCTAATACAAAAATAAATCGTTTATAGAATAGCTTCAAGGAGTGAACCCTTCAAGGAAAGGAGGAATTTTATAGTGTGATGGGAAAGGAAGTTGACCTGCACTTCCCTAATCATACGGCAAGTGCAACAGCCAGTTAGTTTAATAGACCGTGTCCTCCTCCTCATGGATTCTCACCATTCTGTTCTCCTTTTTATTATTGAAAGAAACTTGCACCTTCTCTTTCTCATATAACAAAGGTTGTAAATTACACTAATAAACGGCAATGAATTATACGGTTGTAAGAGTAATGTATACAACCCTGACTCTTAAAAACAGTCCGTTCTCGAATGTCCGTCCCTTTCAGGCTCACTTTACCTCATACTTAATTAAAAGCGGTGTTGCTTTGGCAGTTAATTATAGCTGAGGACCTGCTCTTCTGAGTTCCTGTGTTGTGAACAGTGACACAGAGCAGTGTCATATCCATGGAGCCAGGATATATGGGAGAACAAGCAGGGTCTGAAGGAATCTATAAGCAGGTAATAACATGGCGCTGAAAGCATAAACGTGATCTTGCAATCAAAGGCATTAAATGTAGACCTGATATTTTCATATAAAAAATTATTCAGGTGGAGGGGCCCATTTCATTTCTGTATCACGCTATACTTGAGGCTGAGAGTCTGTGACTGGAACAGTTGGTCAAGCAGGATGCCCCGAATCTTGTGAGGTTAATACGATTTCCTCCCCTAAGCTTCCAATGAGTGGAGATCAGCTTTTCAGATCTCAGAACATGTAGCCCTTCAACAGGGAACCGAGTAAAGGCCGTAGCATCAACGGCTGAAGAAAACAGCAAGGAATATATATGAAGATCCTGCCAGGAGATAGTCTGGATTACAGGCTGTCAGATCAGGGCCACCCCAGGGGATTCATAGTACAGGACTGCGGTCCCAGAACCCATAGCATACGGCTGTGTCCGTTACTAGGCCAGCCGGGAAGGGTGGGGGCCAGTCACTGCACTTCAGCTGGTATTCTGCCTTTTCCCAGTTTTCATTTCATTTATCTATGTCAGCTTTCAAATGAAAAACGCAAAAAAAAAAAGCAAAGAGATGCGTGAGACACAAAGCAGAACCACAGGCCATGAAGATGACTGCCTTTGTGTATGTGTCGTCTACCATGATCTCCCTGAGCTCTCATTCAAAGTGAAACGGCATGTTCCACCCAGTACGATTACAGATGCTGGGCTGATTCGACGAGACAAAGCTCAAAACGCTGTGCTCTATAAACACACGTTCGATTCTCATCGACGCACGTTTCCCTTGCCAGCTGGCCGGTCTTGTCTGATGGACAGAATCAGCGCATCGACCTTTCAAAGCGCACAGATCTAATCCATGCACTTCCAAGATCCAAATTCATGTGAACGCAACATCATATCTTATTCTCTCACCATTTCCTCCCTTGCCCATGGCTTCCTGCCGCCTTTGTTGCCTTTTCTTCTAACAATCCAAGCCATCCCCTGGTGCAGACCTGTGATTTTTCAGAGAGACTTTCCAGTGCTTTTAGGGCCAGGGACAATGGACACTGACAAAATACAGTGACAGTGAAATACAAAATCCAGGCTGTTGAGCATCTAAAGAGAAAGATGTTAATCTGGTGTGTCGTGGCAGCACTGAAAGGGCGGTATAGAATATTTCAGTAGTCCCCATTACACAAGTTTCATTGTCTTTGGATAACTATTTAGTTATGCATTCAATATAGATTAAATTAGAATAAACGTTGGTTGTAGTTTGTACCATATAGGGATTTGAAATTAACGTTATAATTTACAGAATGTTTTATTGATTACTGTAACCAAAGTGTATCTATCTATAGTTCTCAGTATTTCATATACAAAGAAAGCATGTGTATATACAAACTGTAGCATTGTATGAGCCGGTTAAAGTTAACTGCTCTAACATACTTTGTGAAGGACCCTGTGTTCTTGAAATTTGTAATGGGGAAACAAGGTATGTTGATTAAAAAAAGTAATAAGCTACCTTTAATGATGTGCTATGTGTCACTCTTTGCCGAACCTCGCAGCTCACTGCGGGAGGAGGGCTACCACATGACGTGGAATAATCTTCAGGTTGTTTGTCTCTCTTACTTTGTGACTTTGATTCAAGGCTGATCAATTGCACAAAGATAAAGTCAAGGACTCATCGCACAATGATAGCAGTTTCTTTCCCCCGCTCTCTGGAAAATGAAAATATGGGTGAATCGGCAGTGTCCTTAAGCCTGGGGGAGGGGATTTGTTTGACCTTTCATATCAGTAACAGGGCTTTTAATCATTATTCTTTAAGTGACTAATGACCCTGTTTTTCCTGAAGCAGAAGGCTGAGTTGCTGTACCTTGGGGAAAGAGTAACTATTTGAGTAATGGAATAACATGGTATGATTGGTTCTGTCTAAGACTGTGTACTAGATTATACAGCCACATGAAACGACGTCCAGGTTGCTTGTGTCCTTTATGACAGACATTTTGAGGTTACATGTAACCTTAAATGAGTTGCACTTATCAACCAGAATTATTCAGATAAAAGTTAGTGTCTATGTTCAGTTAATATTAGGGCATTAGTGTTTTACTGTTGGAAATTGTTATTGCTGCATGTCATCTAGATATCTGAACATCATTTGTGAATGTAAGTTGTTTTCATTTCCCTTTTCTTCAAGAGCTCAAACAACAGCAAGAACCTGCACACAAGAGAGCAACAACTGAAGACCATGCGATCCTTCAGAATCTGAAGCTACTGAAACTTTGGGAAGCAGTTATGGAGGACCTGTATAAAGACAGCCAGCCCACTGTGCCTCTGGATATGTCAAACCCACGGAGCTCAGTGAGCAGCAGTGGAGGAGGAGATGGGAATGGGAAATCAGACAATGGGATGACTCAGCTGATCACGGCCGAAGCCTGGAACATTAACGGAAATGGCCTAATGAAGAAGCCACTTTCTCCCCTGGTGGCTGTCCCAGCAAACTCTATAGTCAGCCCTGCCACAGACACTCCAGGAGGGGTGGCTCTTAAAGTAGCCGCAACCGTATTGCAACCAATCTGTTTGGGGGACAGTCCGCTCGTACTGCCCATTCACCTCCAGATGGCTGGGAGTACGGCTCCCCAGGTCAGTCCTGCAGGCAACACGTCCTACCTGATGACCGGCCAGGGTCCCATGTCACTGCCTCTGGTTCTGGAACAGCAGGTGTTCCAGCACTTGAACTCCCCAGTGCTTCAGCAGGGGGCCACTTGTCCTTCGATATCTTTGCAGAACAACATCTTATGCCAGAACTCATCCCTCTCCTTCAGCCAGGCTCCACCCCTGGACCAGAAGCCAGGTGCACAATCACTGGAATCTGGCATCTTGCCCCTCCTTCAGAACCCAGGTTTTGCTGCAGTCCTGCAGGACTTGTTTCCCTCTCAGAACAGTCTCAACACCTCTAGTTGCCATTCAGCAACGTCTGCTCCTGATGCCTTCTCTTCAAGCGTCTTCCCTCAACTGCCTTTCGCTTACCCTTATAGCTCTCCACTGTCTCCGCTGGTTCCTCCGGCCACTCTTCTGGTTCCCTATCCAGTTATTGTCCCCCTGCCAGTACCTTTGCCCATTCCAGTTCCACTCCCAATTCCCATTCCTCAGAATGACGATATCAAAGGCTTCACAGACCCACCCAAACCAACTTGCACTTTGGACAAAAGTACGCAGACCAGAGAGATTCCTAATCGTTTACCACCACACAGCAGGGAAGTGACCTTGCACAACCCACCAGGGCCGTCTACATTCTGTCCTTCAGACACTGTGGGAGACATCCTGGATCTCTCTGTAAAAGGCCGGCCAATCCAAACAAAGCAGGAAGTCCTATTTCAACAAGATAGTGTCCTTGACTTGTCGGTGTCCAGTGTGAGAAAACCGTGTATCCAAACACATCTTAAAGAGCTGCCAGTAGGAGATACAGCTCTGGCTGGTCATTCCTGTGAGGAGAAAAGAGGTTCTGCCTTATCTCTCGAAGTTCTCCACCCCATGGAGTGCACACAGAACATGGACTCCAAAATCATGAGCGGACTGGCATCCCTGGAGTTCAGCCGGCAGCACAAGTGGGTGGTGGACAGTAGTGGCAGCCGGTCCGGCTGTGAGTCCAAGTGTGGAAGCGGGAACATTGAAATCGTTAGCACCTCCCAGACAGCCAAAGTCATCGTGTCCGTTAAAGACGCAGTTCCCGCCATCTTTTGCGGGAAGCTCAAGGGCATCTCCGGTGTCTCCACCAAAAACTTTTCTTTCAAGAGAGATGCAAACCAAGACCCTATGCTTCAGCAGCGCTACAGCATCAAAGCCCAGCTTGAACCATGCGACCCCAATGATGCCCTTAAAAAGAGCCCCAAAAGCAAGCCAATCAAACTCAAGAAAGTCAACTCTCAGGAGATACATATCCTCCCCATTAAGAAACAACGGCTTGCTGCGTTCTTCCCAAGAAAGTAGAGTCTCCTGGCACACGGTGAGAAGCACCTGAATGACACTCCTGGGAATGGGGACATGAGAATTTGAATTTAGCATGACATTTTTTCCCAAAAAGTCTTACAACACAAAACAAAAAGGATATTGATATATTTCTTCCTCCACTCCTAATTACTTTGTTCACTCCACAGAAGCATTAAGTGATGAAATTCACATTTTATATGCTAAACTTTGTCATTTGGAGTGGCACGCAGACCATGCACTGAAAAGGTAATGCCTTTGAACATTTTCAGCTGTAATAACATTAATTTATCTAAGGAAGCCTTTGTTTTCACAGCCGTACTGATTTTTTTTTTGTTAGGTTGCGAGTCACCCCACCTATCATGGGAACAGTCTGCCAAGGAAATATTAGCAATACATAAACCCAGCAAAGAACTAGAGTGCATTTCCTGTCTTAATATGGAGTTAATTTGATTGTTACCCCAAAGTTAAGACCATAAATATCCATCGGTTTCGTAAATACCAAAACAAAAAATGGGTCACAAAAAGGATGCAGAATTCATAAGAAAGCATGATACTCCAGTGGCACAGGGCACCCACCCAAACTGCAGTGTCTCCCAGAGCAGGAAGACAAACCTTATAACTGCCAGGAACCACCAAGGCAGCTCAAACTTTAATTATGACGAATGCTGGGAACAGCTTTCATAACAAGGCATGTTTTTCCGCTTCCTTAAAAAGGAGGGGATTCCTAAATCATAATGCTGTCCTGGTTCCAAGACTGATCAAAACCAAATCACCATGAAAGGGCTATTTGTTAAGGAAGAAAATATTTTAAAAAAACAACTAGATTCTCATAGGTTCACTTGAGGAAATCCACATATAAATATAATGTTCTGAATTGCTTTCTTGACCAATACACTTGGCACACTATTAAAGTACAGGTTAAATTCGGCAATGACACGAACGATTCAAGTAAAATGCTGCATTTAAACTATAAATGAGTTTTCCTTTAAAAAGAAAAAGAAAAAAAAAAAAAGGGTTTGGCTTTCGATGTATATAAGCCTAGACTGGCGAGGTGTGGAAGTGCTTAGCCGTGATTTCCAACCCAAGACCTACTTCGGGTGTCTTTTTGGTAGTTTACATACACCATTATCTTCTGGTTGTATTTCAGTATATTAGTTTCATTATGTATCTATAGCTGACTTTTGTTCTGGACGCACATTTGGTTAAAGACATTTGGTTCTCAGGCTCCCATGGTGAGCTCCCAAATGGGTGTTAATGCGGCATTCTTCTCTAGAATCTCTGCTGGTCTTCAGGGGTCCTGAATATCCCAACAAAGCCCGAACCCATACTGAAGACCAGACAAGTGTTATGTCTAAGCAGAACAAAAAGCTTCAGAAAGTCAATATTACATGAAGTTTTGTTCTAGACTCCTGTCCGCATTTTTATTGTGATAAGTTATTTTATTGTACAATGCAGTTGCATGAGGCTCTGTATTTTTAAATGGAAATAAAATTACTTAAGTACAACACCACATCTGTATATTCACTTCATTGAACAGACAGGAGCGAGTCCCTATATATAGACAGTTTGCTATAATCTTCGATATATATATAGGACATTGAAAAGGATTTTTCACCACTGGATGACCCTAGATTGTATTGCGCAGCATGACATTAGGTCCAGCAGAGTATGAAGCACGTTTCAGTTTGGAATGCTGGAAAAACTGCAGGTGTTTTTAGGAAATCATTAGAAGAATTCCAGCATGAATCTAGGAAAACTATTAAATGAATTATTTAGCATGTGCATGCCAATTTCTGAATTTAAGAAAATAAAGCAATTTGAAATTATTTATTACAGTCATCACCATGTCCTTCGGAAGTAGCCAAAAAAAGCTCATGATTCCAATTTGACAATTAAGCAACACCGTTCATTAAATATATCATTGATCCCTCACTTCCTTTATAGCTTCACCAGTAAATGCAAACACATTTACAGGTTTGTGCTTGAAAGACCAAAACTCACACATCAATCAAGTTTTCCCATAACACCGTATCCAATGCAGGATCACAATAAGCCTGGAGCCCATCCCAGAAAGCATGAGGCACAAGGCAGGGAACACCATGGATGGTAGGCCAGTCACATGGCTCAAGGAGGAGAAATACAGAGATTCACCTGAACCTCATGTCTTTGGACTGTGGAATAAATCCCTCACCAGCACAGGGAGAATGTTAAATGCCCCCCAACAAAACTTAAAAGGAAAACTCAACTGTTCACAAAGCCACAGGACTATCATTTAATACAAGTCAAACATCTAAGCATGTCTGCCTGAATATAGTGTCAGGCTTTTTGAAAGTTTCCCCCAAAACAGGCAAGATCTGCTTAGAAAGGACTATGAGACTAACTCATAAACGCTTTGAAAGAGTAGCAACTATGCATGTGTAGAAGCACAGAAATACACTTTACCATTAATACTGACAGGCACTGATCTTTATACAGGCTACAGCAATGACACTTTCAGATTAGTAAATTAGACCAATTTTATACTATGCCAAATTTAAAAATGACAGTAAAGAAGGATTAGAGCAGGATGCAATGCTTAATTGTGGGACCTAATATGTATCCTTGTTGCAATTCATCAGGAATATTCATAAAGCACTACAAAGCCTGTAACTGAGTATAACACAGTTGGACAAATCATGCACTATAGTAAACACTCCTTTACAAAATTTAAATTTTATTGTAAATGAAAGCTTTCAGATTCTGGACTCAAATGTCACCCATCACACAACTTGACTTGTTCCCTAGTCTATAAGCATTATGCTTACATTGTGTGATTTTTCCATTTGATTGGAATCTCAAATGCACAGACAACAGCCCATAGAGCCTACTCACCTGTGGAATTTTCAAGGCATTTGGCACCTAACGATGGACAAAATAATCAATGACAGGATCAATTTCATGCTTAGGTAGAAGCATTTCAGATCTCTACAGCTGTTGTGAGATGGGAAGCATAGAAAAAAAATATTTTATTTATAATTAGTATAAAATATACCCAACTACAGATTCTGACACTGAACCCAGGAGGTGGTTAGTAATATTTCATGTTAAAATTTCACAGTCATTAGGAGACAATCTTGGGTCAATTAGGCCAAACTCACTGCTTAAAAACTGATGGAATCAAACTCTTCTCTCCTTTATACACCAAAGTCACATTACTGGGCACTATCAAAGCTTGCATACTTCATGGACTTTTGATTTTGTACCTGCAAAGGTTTGGAAGAAGCAAGTGTAAATAATTTCCAATTTTTTCCCTTATGAACAGAACACCACATTATTCCATGAAAACTTAGGACCAGTGACTAATATTAAACACTCTAATCTACAAACAACCAGTCTTCTTCTTGTGCATCTAAATGAGCATGTGAGCATGGTGAAAAGGAAATGTAGGGGTTGACAAGAAGGCGTTGGTTCAATACAAAGCTTCAGGTGACACACACACACACACACACACACACACACACACACACACACACACACACACACACACACACACACACAAAAACACCCAAAATGCATTCAAAACACCATCAGAATTAGCCACATTACAAATTAATAGCTGTACTGTGCCTTATGAACAGACACTGCATCCTTCCTACGCCGATTAATACTCCCATGTACAAGCAGAAGGTCCAGGAGTATGTCAACTTCCCTTTAGAGTTTCTGCTCCACAGACAAATGGATCAGTTACACAGCGCGAGATTCATCGGTTCCCCAATCAGAGTCTGCAGCTACCAAACCAGCTGTGCACACACGACACTAATGCGAGAGGCATGCCCTTCATATCAGAAATCGCTCTTTACCGTTGAAATGTGGCACATTTAAATCACAGATGGAAGGGGTGGCTGTCGTTTGTTATTTAAAACACCTCCGATTCAGGAAGCACCGAGTTGTTGTCACGGGACACTGGAGACAATGACGTGATTCGACGGTTCCCCTGAGTCCCTGGCAAGGGGCCGGAGCCCTCCACACACTGGCCAGCCCTCCACACACTGGCCAGTAACAGTCAGCTCAGAGTACTGGAGAAAAACAAAGTAACATAACATGTAGCTTCTTTTTTGTAAAGTTGTCCTTGTATTAAAAAAAATATGTACAAGCTTACAGTAATGAAATAGGCAATGCTGATTAAAAGTCACCTGCACTATTCACTAGAATAATGTAAGAAAGACAGGAGAGAAAAACAGAAAAAATAAAAAGAAAACCTCATACACAACTGAAGCGTGTTAGCTTTGTAAAAATCTTTTCCTCAGTGAGTTTTTGTACATATATGCAATGTAAACAGTTCACAGATCATCCTTTGGAATTCAGCAGAGTGGAGACAGTCCTCGTTGCTGGCTGAAACACATGAGGTATAAATAAGTCTTTAAAAATGCTTTGAATGGGCAACACCAGGGCCAAGCTGCGCCAGGTCGGATTCCAGAGGAAGGTTTGGCTCCCCAAGTCCTGTCAGCGCTGGGCCTGTTTGAGCCTCTCGATGTGGTAACACAGCTTCAGAGCAGGCCCCAGCTTCAGTCCCATGTACTTCATCACCATGTCGCTCCGGAGCAGCAGAAGCGCCTTGCCATCGATCTCCTGCAGAGACGCGAGCGTTTCAAACAGGATGCGGCTTATGGCAAAAATAATGGCGGCTTAGGGGGGTTGGAGGGGCATAAATAATGGGTAAAAGAGCAGAAGGAAAGCCGAAAGCATCTCCGTAAGTAATGGGTGGAAGAGGAATGTTTGACATTCTCCATGCTGTTTAGACAAGGGACAGATTTTACCCAGGAGACATGTTTCCGCCTGGGGGAAGGATTCATTCATGACATGAGCTGTGTCACATGCCCCGGAAGCAGGAACAGCCCCGGGAGACGAATACCAGGCTACCGACGGTGGGGCTGGGCCTGCTGGCCCCAGAACCTGGGCTCTCAGTCACTCCCGAAAAACACAAATCAGACTTTGGACATAGGGCTAGGCCCTGCACAGTGGACAAGGCCCCTCAGAAGTAGGGGTTCCCAACCTTTGGATGTCTATGGACTGGTTTACGTCGACACGGAACAGGAGCTGGGAAATCCTACACTAGAGGACATTTGTCTTGTCACACAGACAAAATGGGCAGACAAACTAAAAGCTGGACAAGGAGAAAAGTATAGATTTTGATAACTAAACTTCCCAGCTGTCTACCACACAGATTTACAAATAGGGAAAAAAACTGCAAGCCTGAGAAATCATCATTAGTCAAAACTATAAATGCTCACAACAAGTAAAGCTCTAGTACATGAATAGAAATCTTCACTCAAACATGTTAAAACTGAGCCACTGTTCATGGGACCAGCAGACAGCGGTAAACAGGCTAATATTGGTCGCATTACAGAAACGGTGAGTAGAGACGAATGGAAATGTATGGGGAAATTACAGCCACTGGGCAGATCCTGCATAATATTAGTAAAAAGGAATCAGATGTTAACTGCCATTACATTATTTACATGACTTCAGATTTATGCAGAGATATCCAACACTGAAGAGGATGTGGGTTGAAGCCTGAACATGGAAAGAAGCTGAGATGTGAAGCACAAGAAGGGAAACTCACATGTTTCCTGAAGAGCTCTGCGTGTGGAGCCAATGTGTGGGGGTCTGCCTCACGCACAAACTGCATCACCTCATCGATGGACCAGGTAGAGGGGGGTCCGCCAGGGCCCTCCCTGTCTGCTGTCTGGGATTCGGGGCCTGTGGGAAACCGGCGACACGGAGTTATCGTTAAACTGGAATGAAACCGATCAGAGGATACAGGGCAAACAGAGAACCGGAAAAAAGCACACATTTCTGAATAGTCTATAACAGTCATTTGTATACTGGAGAAGTAAAGAAGTCTTCATTTTCAGTTGACGACTAGCAGCACATCAATTTATACATTTTAAAATACTACCATGGCCCAACATGCACTAAAACGGAGTCATC